>NW_006399838.1:8498205-8563646 GCF_000299155.1 Elephantulus edwardii
TTTTGTAAATAAAAATTATATACATTGTTTTCCACACCGGGTCTTTCTCGTTTCCTTCACCCCTGCCTCCCTCCACCCATCAAACTGTGAAACCCTATTCTAATCACCTGCCGCCTCGCCCATCCTCAGCCCTGTGCTTTCACACACCCTTGCCTTGGATCCTCATACTCGTTCTACATTAATGGTCTTATATAATATTTGTCCTTAGGGAACTAAGTTAGTTCTCTCAGCATAATGTCTCCAGTCCCTCCCGAGTTAGGTAGTGATTTACACAATCATTGCTCCTGTGTGCTGTGTAGTATTCCATCGTATGAATGTACCATAATTTCTCAATCCATTCCATCTGGGCTGTTTCCATGTTCTTGCGATGGTGAATAATGCTGCTATGAACATTGGTGTACAAATCTCTGTTTGTGCCTCAGTTCTCATTTTCTTGGGTGGAATAGCAGTGGACTAGCTGGGTCATATGGAATTTCTATGTTTGGCCTTTTGAGGAAACACCACACTACCTTCCAGCGTGGTTGTGTCATTTTACAACCACTCTATCTATATTTGTAAACAAATGTGGGAACTGAGGCACAGAGGTGGAAATAGCTAGTTTAGAGTCACATAGCTAAGAAGTGGCAGAATCAGTATTCAAATGAAATTCTGGCTCTGCCATTCATGCTTTTAACTCATCATTGAATCACACACAACTCAAGAAGCTTTAGCTTTCAAAGAGTATGAGATCTATGTGCCTGCCTTGACCAGGCTTTATTGTCTACAAATGTCCAAACTGATAGTCAAGAAAATATTACTTTGAAATCTCCAAGCTTGTAGATGTTGTTTTTCATTCTTCGTGTGTGTGTGTGTGTGTGTGTGTGTGTGTGTGTGTGTGTGTTTTCGAAGTAACTCTAGAAAAACCTGACATAGTGAAATCTTGACCACAGACTTAGAGCAAATCATTGAACCTTTTCGAATTTCAGTGAAAGAAAGAACTGTCTACTCAACTGTTAGGCAGAGAAATGCATTTTAAAGACCTACCAATTGCGCGTAGTACAGAGCGAATTTTGTTATGATTGGCGGGGGTGCAGAGCTCTAAGATCTAACCAAGGAAGTTAAGTAATTAATGGCTAGCCATTGGAGAATCCATATTTGCTGCAGAATGTCATGAAGTTGAGAGGCACCGTGTTTAATCGTGAGGTATGCATAGCCTCCCTTACCCTGGCTGAGGGAAAATTCTAATAACTTTTTTTGATATGCCATGCTGTACCAAGGCTTCTCTGGGGCCTGTGGTACACTTCATCTTGCACTGTGAATTGCAAAGATTTTTATTGTCTTCTGTCACCAACACAGCGTCCTTTTATTGTGGTTTTTGATGTGTTAAATATGTTTTTATGGCCCCCTATGTCTATTGTGCCTAGCATACTGTCGGTACTTAATAAACGTTAAATAATAATAAAATATGTGCATATGAGATCGGTGGGAAGAAATGATATACTGTTTTAGGGATCTGCGATTGTTCTCTCGGTGCCCGGGGAAAACATACAGATGAGCATATTACTGGGAATAGATTAGAAGAAGCCATCAATAGCAATGTCATCTCCCTAAAATACGATGCGGCTCTTGTCAGCACAAATCAGAGCGTCTCTCCCGGGCTGTAGAACCCTAACTAGAAAAGTTAAATGCCTGGGTTAATTGAAAGGGACAGGCAGACACTTTAGAATTTTGCAAATTAACAAATGACTGTCTTTCCTTTCGTGGCTGTAAATTCGTTCCGTTTACAGGGAAATGCTTGGCTGAGTGTGGAATTGTTTCTCTTGGACGCATAAGTGATCCTCCTGTCTAAGGAGGTCTGGCGTGTGTTAGGGTTCCCTTCCAGGGGCGGAGAGGCAGGGCTCCAGAGACAGTCTTTTCAGAGACTTTTGCCCCCTTGACCGATATCTTTGTCGGGAAGGATTCACCTGCATCCGTGCAGCTCCCCAGGCCGGGCGAGCCCCCTTCCTCTGCCAGCTGGATGCAGCCCAGGGTATCAGCTCCCCGTGTTGTGCCAGACGCCTTCCCGAGGTGTTTGTATAAGATAAAAATGGGACAATGTAGCATCCCCAGCCGGCTCATCTGTTTACATGCGTCTTTGGCCCAGCTCTGATTAGCTCATCAGCCGACAGGCCAGGAAGAAGTGCATTCAAGATTTTATGATTCACCAGGTCTGTTCCCCTTTCAGGAGACAATATGGGTATTCTCTGCCAGTCCCTCAAAGCTCCTCTTCTCTCCCCCACCCTCAGAGGTTTTTTTTCCTTTTTCTTATAAATATATTTTCCCACTCCCTTCGCCTCCTCATGGCATACCTCCTTTGCTGAATTGAGAAACTACTTGTATTTGAAAGAGAATCGAAACTTGTTTTTCTTTATAAAAAACCCACTTTTTCCTTTAGAAAACATTTTGATAGAGTCAACATTAAGGGGAAGCTTTCTTATGGGTTGTAAGAAAACGGGTCTTGAACACTTTTTATGTTCAGTGATTCTTTTTAAGAGGCTTTTGTGAGGACATACATTAAGGGTAGCAACAGGTATATTTTCCCTCTCAGTTACAAAGGCCAAGTCTAAGTTTTTCCCCAGTTAAAAAGGGCCTGTTCTTTTCTTTTTGACCTTGATTTTTGAGCGATATTCTGCCTGGCCCCTGCTTTGCTTGTATTATTCCCTGACCCATCCAATTACCATTTCTATCAGCTCTTCGGAAAGATTATGCTTTTTGGGTGTTCTGTAGATGTCTTTCCAGTGACTTCACTTGATGAATGTGACAAGTTTTGTGTTTTCTCCCTCCCCTCATTGAATTGAAAAGTTTTTGGTTTTTTTTTTTGGTGGTTTTTCTTTTTTTTTTTTTTATTTTATAAATACAGGCCAGTAAGTGCCCAAAGGCAGTGCTTCAATGGCTGTTAAGTCTTTCAAGGTTAGGACTTAACCTTCGTTCTCCCTAATTCAACTCCAACCTTCAGTCCGAAACCAATCAAGAATATCAGATGATACTTAAACAATGAAGGATTTCTGATATTCAGGTACTGCCTCTGTTCAATAGGATTGCAAATTCTTTGTGTGAAGAAAGTCGGTTTTGCTCTCAAGTACTGTCACAAAAAGTGAAATTACCATTTGCTTGGAACGATGCCATTCATCATTGTCAGAATACTAAGCATTGTAAGTAGCTAGGCCTCTCCAAATTAATGCCTTCTTTTGCATCGGCTAAATTTCCCAAATCCTCGAGGATGGGTCCTACAAAACTCATCTCACCATTTTAATTTATCAATCCAGCCTGAGTTCCACGGAAGGGAGCTTCATTCAGTCTTAGCCCTTTTATTTACAGTCTAATTCTAAAAGAAAAGGAAATAAGATATGAAAATAAGTTGGAAAATAAGATAAATCTCTCAGTGAAATCACTAGATCTACTCAGTCCTGTAGCAAAACCCCCCATAATTCATTTGTAGGTCAGCTCAAGGGACTAGCCATGACGTATTTAGAAATTCATTTATTTTTATTTTATTTTGCTGTTTCTTATGCATACGGGTAATGCTGTCCCCAAGGCTTTTCAGGTAGCCCTCAAATCTTGACAACATTTGCTGTCTCTGAGGCCTAAGCCAAAATTAATTTTCAAATAAACAGCATAAAAATGTATGGAGTTGTATAAATTTGAATACAAAATGCATTTGTTTTGTTTGCTTACATACGTACAGACATACTGTCTGTTCAGCCAAAAACCATAATATGACATTGAAATTAATGACCATATGCACATCATGAAAGTAAAAAAAGTTTTTCCTAGAGTTAAAAAATTATAATAATACATAGCATGCAGTGTTTCATTTCATTTCCATACCATTTCTGCCTTTAAAATAGCCTCCTAGGATGTTTGCAATTGTTAATTTTTTCTAAAAGGAAATTAAAAAATCTTCCAGAGGAAAACCTTGTCACTAGAAACCTGTATGGTTTTTATTAGTTCTAAAGATTCCACAAAGCTATTTTCTTCCTGAAAGTGAAGGGGGTAGAAAGGATAAGCCAAATTATGCCACTTGATTTCCTTTCTCTGATAAAAGACAAATAAAAGCAGTGTACAATTAAAAGGGGACACAGTCTGTGATGGTGTCTATTGGGACGTTTCTTTTTATAAGGAAAAGAAATTCAACGAACAGAAGAAGAAAGGGCTTTGCAGTTACACGAAGATTGTCCAGGAGGGAGGGAGCAGGCGAGTTTGGCTGACGGTGTCTCCTGCTAGTGCGTCAGACACCTGTGTGTACCAGTGACACAGCCCACAGCAAACCGAAAACATCTCCAAAATCCCATTTCTCCCTCTCAAAGACTCAAGCCCTCCAAAGGGTTTTTTAAATGTACCTCCACAAGGGGGCTTTCTGTACATTTACAATTCTTTGTTTGTTTACGTTATTCTTAAAAAATATTAAAGGTGAAATTCTGAAGAAAATGCACAGGGCTTTCCATTCATGGGTCTTTTGAAATCTTTATCATATGGAAAATAAAACCCGCCCTCCCCCTCCTGCCCCATGGCCTTTGATCCGGCAGAGGTCTGCGAAAGCCAAGGGCCAGGGGAGCAAGTCTGGAAGGAGGGCTGGGGGCCAGGCCCCAGAGGCCGCCCCACGACATGAGCCTTTCAGCTGCATCTCAGTTGGGGCACAAAAGCTTCATGACTATCAGATTGCAAATGTGTCCTTGAAAATGACTGTATATTTGGGCATTTCTTTTCCTTTTAGCCTCTCCCACCCCTCAGTTTAACCCACAACCTAGCTGCCTCTTAAGATTTTAACTCGGAAGTCTTCTTTTATTTGTTTTTTTCTCCTCCATATAATCAATTTTCTTTCATTGCTCGAGAGTCCGAATGGTGGATCCTCCCGCAGCTTTTCAGAGGTTGTAAATCATGTGGGAGGGAATGGTCCATCTTTCCCCTGCAGGACAGCTGGTAGATTTGAACCACTTACCTTTGGGTGGCAGTGTAACTCCTTGCCCACTAGGCAACCATAGCTCCCTCCATATAATCATAACACTTCTGAATATAGAAAAATTTACAGATGCACAGAGCTTGTGTATCTGAAAAAATAAGAAATGTTATGGTGATGAATAATTCTAGAAGAGACCAGCATGGCCCTTCTCTGCCGTTTCTTCTCAGGATCTCATGAGAAGAGCAGCTCAAAGCCTGCCCTCACTCTGCCTTTCACCAGGAAAGTGCTTTCTTTACTTTTTGCTTCTTTCTCTCCATTTATTTTTTCTAAGTGATGACTTTCAAGAGCCTTCCCACATCTGATATTCTAGGAGAGTTAGGTTGCCTAGTTCCATTCCTCCTTTTGTGCTATTCAGAGTAATGTCTATGGTGGTGGAGTTCCCCTTGACGTGTGGTGACTGGACCATTGTGGATCAGAGGGTTTTCATTGGCTTATTGTGGAGAGGAGTCGTTCAGGTGAGCCAGCAGCTCCCAGTCTGTCTTGATTGGGAAGCTCTGCTGAAAATTACCCAGCATCACACAACACACAAGTGCCCGCTTCGACATGAGAGTGACTGTCCCTGAGGAACTCGGGCTGGTCATGCACAGTGAGAGTTCTCCTACCGAACCACCAATCTCTTCTCAGGATAATAAAATAAAATAAAAATATAATAATATAATAAAATATTATAAAATAAAAATAGTTACCAAATATAACTATATTGTTGTTGTTGTTGTTAGGTGCTGTCAGGTTGGTCTCGTGGCGACCCAAACAAAAGATCTGACCCCTGTTCTCTCCTGCGCCATGCCCACGCTTCCTGACACACAAGAGCCCGTCACAGCAGTCACCGTGTCAATCCATCTAATGGATAAACTAAAAGAAAGAGAGGAGGCAACATGTACAATATGACATGTATGAACTTTAGAGTTGAGAGTCTTCAATTTAAATCTAAGCCTTGCCATATTTCAACTATGAGAGGAGTTGTGTTGGGAAGATGATCGGGCTATTCTCTGGGCTTCAGTTTACTTACCTGTGAAGTGAAAGGTTGTAAGGACTTTTACATTTGCAGCCCACATCTCCTCAAAGTGACCCACACAATCCAGCCTGGGACTGTGGCTGTCCCAGCAATCCATCGCCACTTCACACTGTGTTATCCAGCCTCTCCGACGGAACCTAAAAATGACAGTGAAAACCCAAGACTCTATAGCACACTGCAAAATGAGAGGCCAAGACTGACCGGCATCAGGTATGGAGAAACTGAGTCTCAACCGTATTCAGTGCAGGTCATTGAGAAGACAAAGCCAGGTGTCATGCAACTCCCCTCTCCTTGCCAAATGTGGTGAAAATTCAAGTCAGTCAGGATGGAGATGTCGTACCCTGGTTCTCACATACTCATTTTGACACAAAAGATTTACACTCAGCTATTACTAAAAAAAGTTTGAGGTCTGAACTCACCCAACAGTCCCACGGACGATAAGCACCAGATGATCTACTTCTGTAAATATCTCAGGGACGGCAGCTCAACAGAGGCCTTTTATGCTGAAACACATGGGATTGACATGAGTGAGAACTGACTGTAGGGGAACAGGTTAGATTTTTCTTGGTTTTTCCTGCATAAGTAGGTATGGAGAGGCAAAGGCATCCCGGAGGCTTTCTATTGGGCGTGAAAGCTGGGAAGAAGGGGACCATGGCAGGGACCAGGGGTTCCCTCAACTCAGCAGACAGGGTCGCTTGCAACCTGGCTGTCTAGAAGGTGCAGATTGGTGTCAGCGGGCTTTTTCACGAACCAAGCCTTGAAATTGGTATTAAACTTTATCCTATGGTCTCATTTGCAAAACGAAGACATGGCAATACCCCCAATTGAAGTTAGAACGAGAACCCTGCTTGATGCCTGGGAGTTAACTGTTATCAGCGACTTGTGGTTGTAGCGCTGACTCTTGTTAGTATTATTTTAAAACCACGTTGGTACCCATTGCAGAAGAAAAGTCTGAGGAGGTTTTTGTTTAAGCTCACAGCAGAAGAGAGGATGCCAGCCCAGACCTCCGGGGGGAAGTTGGAGGTGCTCACGTCCTGCCTGCAGGTACATGTTCTAGCACCTCTGTCTATAACCTTGATGTCCTGTCCCTTGAACTCCTTTCCAAGTCTACCTGTAGCCAGCATTTCAAAGTGGGTCAATATCCTGTCTTCCCCTTAAGCTTGAGAACCCAAGCACCTCACAACATTTCTAATGCCTGATGGAGGTGTGTGCTCTAGACAGGTTCAAGCTGTCGCCTAGAACCCAGTGAATGGAATCAATACAAGGAGCCTCTGACTTTCCAAGCCTATCTCCAAGTCTTCACTTGTAAATGGTAGGATTTGGGAATGGTTGGGTTTTGTTTTCCTAGGGCGAGCCAGGATTTCTTAGGATGTGGGGGTTCACAGTGTAGCTTCCATGGCTCACAGAAGTGGCCTAGGCAGAGGCAGGCTTGGGTTTGCCGAAGACTTGGTCTCCTCGTACAGCCAATAGCTGGCATCCTTAACCTGTCCAGACGAGGTGACTTTGGACACTTTTACTCTGCACATTGAAGCTTGTTCTGGGTTAATCCACTCTCAGGTCCCTGGGCTAAGTGAACTTGCACTGTGGTGTCAGGTGACTGATGTCCTGGATGTGGGATGTGCGATGTATGTATATATGTACATGGGATGTATATGCATATGGTGCCTTCCTTAGGAACTGAATCTATCCATGGCGCACACAACCACAGGAGACAGATGGACAGAACTGGGTAGAGACAATGGGTCAAGGGAGCAAGAAAACAGCAGATGGGTAGTTGGGATGTTACTGGTAGAAGTGATATTACTGTTTTGATGCAAGAATCAATTTCTCCTTCATTGAAACTGACAGCTCTCTTGCCACCCTGCAAGCTGTTGTTATGCCTTGGCCTTCAGGTGCCAGTGTAGAGTGTCCTGAAATCAGAAGCCTGGCATAGATTCTATTTAAAAAAGAAATCTCTGAGATTCAATCCCTTACCTTGAAATTGTACTAAGCGCAGGCATTCAGAACTGAAGGACAGTCCAGCCCGTGGGGCTTCAAACCCTGCCTCTCCCCTTCTTTCCTTCCTAATCGTGGACAACCACTGAGCCGCACTGGACTTCCATTTCTTCCTTTGTCCGATGAGATAATTGTATGAACTTCGTGGGCTGTTGTCAAGATGGTATGTGATAAAATACTTAAATTGTAGGGCACGTGGTAAACCCGCAGGATAAGTCCCCTTTGCTCCATCCATTTTTCTGTTCTATCCACCTTCAGGCTTCCACTAAGCATTCACTTCTGGCGAATTCATCTGTCTAAACAGAAAGTCTTTCTGTGTAAATTTCTCCTGGGTTTATTGATCACCCCTCTCTTTGTGTGTCGATGTTGTAGTATTTAAGTGTGATTCCCAGGGTAGAGTTTAATACCTAAAGTGATTTTTTCTTTAAAAATTCTTTTATATTGGCTTGCATACAAAATTAATACAAATTGTGTTTCACACTTTTCTTCATTCACATTGTGTTTCAAATATTCCCATACACTGTGTTTAAAAAAATTAATCACCATTGGATTATGCCCACCATTACCCTGTCTTTTCAGGTCCCCACTGTATCTTTCCTATTTCCTTTACTCCCTCCACTCACCAAATCGTGCAATTCCTATGATTTCCTCTCTGCCAACCTTCACCCCTCTGTTCCCACCACTTCCGTCCTTGGGCCCCATAGACATTTTATTAGTTACCCTTCTATTTTTACAATATTGATCTTATGTAGTATTTGTCCTTATGAGACCGAGTTTGTTCACTCAGCATAATGCTCTCCAGTCTCTCCCAAGTTGTGTAATATTTTTCTAAATCATTGCTCCTGCATCTGTGGGTATTCCATTCTGTGGATGTACCATAATTTCTCAATCCATTCAATTGTGGTCGATCATTTGGGCTCTTTCCATGTTTTTGTGATTGTGAGTAATGCAGCTATGAACACTGGTGTACAAATGTCCATTTGTGTCTCAGTTCTAATTTTCTTGGGATATATTCCTAGCAGTGGAATAGCTGGGTCATATGGAGTTATGTGAAACTGTCTTCCAGAATGGTTGTACTATTTTACAATCCCACTTGTAGTGTCTGAGGGTTCCTATCTCTATTCATCCTCTCCAACATTTATTGCTTTCTGTTCTGTTAAATGTTGCCACTGCTACTGGTGTGGTTTTGATTTGCATCTCTCTTATTGCCAGTGATTTTGAATATTTCTTCAGAATCTGTTGGCCATCTGAATGTCTTCCTCTGTGAGAAGTCTTTCTATGTCTTTTGTCCATTTTGAAATTGGGTTATCAGTCTTTTTCTTGTGGAGGCCAGGTAATATTCTGTATAATTTTATTATTGGACTCTTGTCTGAGATGCTATTGCCAATTCCCCCGCTGCCAGTCAGTATATTTTCTTTTTACCCTATTGGAAAAATTTTTTTATGCACACAGGGATTTAATCTTTAGAAGGTCCTATTTACCAATTTTATCTTCTCCTGGTTATGCTTTTTTGACTGTATTTGTCAGTGTCTTTACACCATAGGCTAGGCCTTCTAAGCTTGGTCCCTTTTTGTCTCTTAAGAACTTTATGGTTTGGGGCTTTACCCCTGGGTCTCTGAGCCACCTTGAGTTGATTTTTGTGTCTCTTGGGACATGTGCGTTTACTAGCACAATTTGTTTAAGAAGTCATTGCTTCGCCCGTAGATAGATTTTTGCTTCCTTATTGAAAATCAGTTAATGCACAGTTAATACATAGTCTAATTTCTGGGTTCCTGAGTCTGTTCCTTTGGCCTATGTGCCTGTCATTGTACCTGTACCATGCTGCTTTCATTATTACAACTGTATATTCGGTTTTTAGATCAGAGAGTCATATGCCTCTTACTTCATTTCAGTTTTTCAGAAATGTTTTGCTTATTCTAGATCTCTTTCCTCTTCAAAAAAACTTGAGAAGTGTCTTTGAGATCTCCTTGAAAGAGGAATTTGGTATCTATGTTGGGATTACATTAAACATGTATATTGCTTATGGTAAGATTGCCATTTTCACCATATTGAGTCTTCCTAGCCATGAATAGGGAACATTTCCCCATTTATTTAGGTCTTTTATTTTTTCTCACAGAAGTCTTTTGTAGTTTTCTTTTTAAAGATCTTTTGTGTCTCTATTGTTGCTGTTGTTGTGAACTGAAGTGTTGGAACCGACCTATAGCTGACCCTCCAGCAGGTTTTCAGAGGCAGTTAATTGCACAGGAGAAGATTGTCCATTCTTCTCCCATGGAGCAGCTGCTGTTCTTGAACCACGGGCTTGCGAGATTGCAGTGCAGCTTCTTGCCACTAGGCTACCAGAGCTCCCAAGTTTGTGTCTCTAGTTATATTTATTCCTAAGTATCTCAATTTGTGGTGACACTGCTTTCTAGACTTCCTTCTGTGCGTTTTCTTTGTTACTGTAGAGGAATACCACTGACTTTTGTATATTGATTTTATATCCTGTCACTCTATTAAACTGGTCCACTAGCTCTAACAGGTTTTTCTGTTGAGCCCTTGGAGTTTTCTGTGTACACTATCATATCATCTGCATATAGTGACAGTGGAACCAAGTCTTTGCTGATCTGGGTGCCTTTTATTTCCTTCTCTTGTCATATTGCTCTCGTAAGTATTTCCAGTATATTATTGAACAGAGTGGTAAATATACTCTGATTTTTAAATGAGGCGAGAGCACCTTATATTAAATCTTACATATACCAAACCTTTTATAGTATACAGAGGGGAGAAAATGGAGAATTTAGCAACTAATCTGAATTAAAAAGAACTGATGCCTTTGAGCTGTGGTATTGGAGAAGAGTATTGAATATACCATGGACTGCTAAGAAAACAAACAGGTTCATCCTGGAGAAGGTTAAACCAGACTGCTCCTTGGAGGCAAAGATTCTGAAGCTTCGTCTGACGTACTTTGGACATATTGCAAAGAGGGACCAACCCTTGGAGAGGGACGGCATGGTTGTAAGGGTGGAGGGACAGCTCCGGAGAGGAAGACCCTCTATGAGGTGGATTGATTCAGTGACTGGGGTGGTGGGGTTGTGTGTGTCTGAGACAGTGAGATGGGCACAGGATAGAGCAGGATTTAGGGCTGTTGTACACGGGGTCGTTATGAGTCGCTGGTGACTTGACGGCTCATAACAACAACAACAACAATCTGAATTAAAATATAATACTTTAATATATATACTTTAAATATAATATTTAATTTATTAAGGTAATACTGTTCTATATAAGTAGCTCTTGGTGGCATCTAGATAATTGCTGTTTTGGCTTGTTGAACTTGAGACCTATTGTAGAAACTTGGATTATGGGATTTAAATAGAATTTAGGAAGATGTGTCTCAGATATGTAGTTCATTTGTGGTGTGTGTTTTTTAATCTCAATAAGCTTAATTTTACATTATTTTCTTTAACAAAATTTTAAGTGTTTATATGTATATTCTATATTTTGGTATATTTGTGAATTGTAAGCAAGTATACACTAGAAAATCAAACTCATGACATAAAATCTTAATATTTAGCCATCAAGTGTTAGTGAGACGTAGATATTTCCTGAATTTAGTATTTTGTTCCATGAGCATGCATGTTGTTGTTGTTAAGTGCTGTTGAGTTGTAGACGACTCATACCGACCCTATGAATGAAAGACCTGAGCACTTGTATAACTTTCTTCCTTTCTCCAGGTTCATAGAGTTTCCAGAGACAAGCTATTTCAGAAGTGGATGCCACTCCTGCTTCCAACTTGTTTTAATCGGGGAGCTCCACCAAATACTGTCCACCATGGGTAACCATTAACATATTTGACACATCAGTGTCACAGTGTTCAGCTTCATAGCAACCACGAGTTACCTCTGTACAGCAAATGGACAGACCAATGCTATACCACTTAGAAGAATGTTTGACCAAAAACAATTGAAACCAGGTCTGAGGACCACAGATTAAAATCACCTCTGGAAACTCTATGAACATGGAGAAATGATGAAAGTTATACAAGTATTCAGATCTTTTGTTCATAGGCTCGCTGTGAGTCACGTACAACTTGATGGCACTTAACAACAACAACAACAACAACAACAACAACACAGAGAGAGCTCTGTTGGCCTAGTGGATAGAAAGTTATGCTACCAAGGCAAAAGTGGGTGAGAATGCATATACCTCTTAAAAATTTAGGTTTCCTTAAAAAAAGCTGTTAGTTGTTTATAATAAATGAACTATTCCACGACCATTGACCCCAGCTTTCCTTCATTTTTCTAATACTTTTCCCCTTTATTGAAAAGAACCGTTTCTCTTCCTTTGTAATAATCGTATCACTCATTCCTTCGAAGGACACATTTCAGTGCACTTTGGAAACCTGTTTTAAGTGAACAGCTTTGATTTGAGAGGGAGCACTCAGCCAGCTTGTCTGCTGCTTTTCCAGACCATTCCAAAGATGGACGGGAGGCTGAATCCCCAGCTGTCTGCACTTGACATTTCTGAGAGTAGCTCCGATGACTGAGTAATTCTGATTAATCTTGTGACAGGAAGACATTGTGAGACCTGAGTCAGCCCTCTTTCATTCCCCCCGAGAGACACCTGCAGCTCTTCGCAGAGGAGTCTTATGAGTCACTATGTCTGTTGTACACTTACTGTCCTGTTTTCTACACCTGACACTGGGACTAATCAACTGCCTTGGAAGAAGCATGGCTTGCAAACTGAATTATGAAAAGCTCTGAAATATACAGGAAGGAGGAGAGGGGGACAGTCTGTCAGTATATGCTTTGCTTCCAGAGTAGATGGTCATGAGGTCAAACGACATGCATTTTGAACTGATTTGCTTTTGCCTCGGTTGGGCTACTTGTATTTGACAGTGGCTTTCAATGGAGTGGTCGATCCAATCATGAACCTCTAAATCTTCTCGCATTGGGACTGGCTGTTTGAATGGCTAACGCAGCTGCTTTTAGTTATTGGACATAAGAGCAGGTCAGTTGCAGTTGGCCATGGTGCTAGAAGATTGTCCTGAGAAAGTGGAGGTGGCATAATGGACCTGCTCATTCACAGTGCCTGTTGGCCTGACTGTGGAGGACGTTGACCAGGCAGATGTTTCCCGGATGCTGGTAACCCTTGGATTCTGATTTGTTTGCCAAGGTACACCCTCTGCTGGAACAAAAAATGATTCATTGCCTCAAAGAACAGTCAGAGGCTCCGACTTTGTCCTCTTTCAAGACAGCCAGCTCTCTTTCTTTAAGCGGCATTTGTAGGCTAATGCTGCTTTTGGAGTGTTGGTGTAGACTTTGGAGTCCTTTCAAAACAATGATGACTTTACAGAAAGCTCAGTGTTTTGAAGCATTGGCAGTCCTCAAGGCTTTGTGGATTGGATAAGCCTATCTTCCAGGAGGCAGAAAGGTTAACTTATTGGTTTGTGATGCTGTATAATTGAACACATGGCAGTACCACTTTAAACGATGTCATAATAGTGTCACGAACGAACTCTCCCTCGTAGTAACCAGTGTTTCTTTGTGGAAAGTTCTTCATGCCCTACTTTCTGAGCCAACTGCATAGACAGAAGCAACCTTTCCAAGACGCCTTATACCAAACAGCAGGTGGAAGCAGGTCCGAAAGACTGGAGATGACATTGATGAAAGGACTGTCTTTTATGAATTGGTATCAGTTCAAAGTCCTGTTTGTTTCCTTCAGGGCACAGTGCTTAGACTTTGAACTCTTGAAATACGATTATCTTTTTAAAAATTAAGAGTCATGTTTAGATGTTCATTACTTTTTTACGATGTTTTTATGTTAAATATTAAGCCTAAAAGGGGAAAAAATGGCAACCTACCTGGTAAATATGTTTATGCAAAATTGCATCTAGTTGTCTCTAATGTTATATAACTTTGCTAATCTTGTTTCAGGTTTTTTTTGTTTTTTGAAGAAATTACAGTTTAGAACCAAAGTATTGTGAACCTTATGTGTTTCTTATTCTTCCAAACTTGTCATTTTCTAAACTTTTTTAGGCTACCTCATGGAAGTTTTTTTTTTTTAAATATTACTACAATGCAATGACATGGCATTGTTTTGCATGTTTTAAAGCTTTATTTAGGTAGAGTCTGTACCACCTAAATGTAAAAATCATTGCAAGAAGAGGTTTGAGGTCCTGGGCACTAATAAATGAAGATCAGATGAGCAAAGAAAGGATATCAAGAATATCATCCACAAAGAATGCAAAAGGTCATTACAAAGACAGAGGAGGAAGAAAAGACAGAGATGGATGTCAGAAGAGACTCTGAATATTGCACTTGAGTGCCAAGAAGCCAAAGGGTCATCATGCTTGGAAAGGTTGAGGGTTGGCGACAGAGAGGAAAACTCTCACCCAGATGGTTTGACAGTGACTGAGGCAATGGACTTGAATGTCAGAGACTGTGAGAATGGTCCTGAGTTTACAGAGGACAGAGTGTAGATAGGTTTTTCAGAGGGTTGCTCTGGGTCTTACTCAACTTGGCGGCATCTCACAGTAACAACCACAACAACACTGTGTATAGTGTCCTCAGATCTTTTTTCCTTCCTTTTGTAATTTATCAATCATGTTCCATGTAGGTCAAATACAGTAAGTTTTTAAAATTATAATAGTACGTAATAAGGGAGCAGCCCATTTGAAATCTCTTTTCACTATTGATGGAACTGTAGGTTCTTTCTCATTCTTTACTCTTACGCCACCATGGACATTATTATAACCTATGTGCAGATCTGTTCATTTTTCCTCCATCTATCCATTCATGTCCTGGAAAGGGTTAAACCGGGTGGCTCCTTGGAGGCAAGGATTCTGAGGCTCCGTCTAACATACTTTGGACATGTGAGGAGAGACCGGTCCTTGGAGAGGGACTTCATGCTTGGGAGGGTGGAGGGACAGCGCAGGAGGGGAAGGCCCTCTATGAGGTGGATTGATTCAGTGACTGGGATAATCGGGATGGGAGTGTCAGAGACAGTGCGATTGGCACAGGACAGAGCGGAGTTTAGGGCTGTTGTACATAGGGTCGCTATGAGTCGCAGGGCACATAACAACAACAACAACAACATCCATTCATCTATGCTGCTTTCTTCTGAACATGCACATTTTTCAGCTTTATTAAATGTTTCCATTCTGCTCTCCAAATTGTAATAATTTTCTCTTCGACCAGCTGAGTAAGGAGCTCTGGAGTGAGTTGTCCTACTAAAGGCCTCACGTGTCTAGCTGTCCAAATCCACAAGCAGCACTTGCGAAGAAAGCTAGGAAGGAAATCTCCTCCTGTTAACATTGACAGTTCCAGAAACCCAACGGAGGCTCAGTAATTGTTGGGCCCCCCTGGACTGCAGTGTGTGTGTGTGAGGTTGACCAGCTGGATATAGTGATTGTTAGGTCCAGATACTCAGATGCTCTCACATTATGAGGTGTAAAGCTTTTCATTTTTCTATTATTATGGTATGCTGCTGTTGTGTTCCGGCAAGCCAGAACGGGCGTAGAGCTGACTCGACAGCAGATTCTCAGAGGCAGTTAATTATGCAGGACAAGACTCCCGTTCTCTTGTGGAACAGCTGGTGGACTGAAACTGCGTGTCTTTGGAGCTAGGCCATCAGGACTCCCTTATTATGGTGTAGAATGCTGTCTTGTGATTTGGATGCTAAGTGCTTTTATTATCACTTGGGTGTCATTTGAGCTTTCTCTTACGAATTATCTTTACATATTCTTGTCATAATTTTTTGTTAGAATTTTTAAAAATATTTTTATTGATTTTCATATAATAATTCCCTTATGTTTTGTTTATATACATTGTGTTTTATATAATCTTTCATTTACATTGTATTTCATACAATCATTCGTATACATTCTATTTCATACAATCATTCATATACATTCTATTTGACATTTTTTTTTCCAATTGGTTTGCTTACAAAGTTTATATACATTGTGTTTCACACTATTCCTCTTTCATATTGTGTTTCATACAATCATTCTCATTCATTATGTTTTATAAAATCAGTCACCCCTGGACCTTGCCCTTCATTACCCAGTCTTTTCATCCGGATCTTTCCCGCTTACTTTTCTCCTCTCCATCCATCAAGTTGTAGGGCCCTGTGGTTTCACCCCTACAATCCTCCCCCTTCATTCCCTTCCCCTCCCTGAATTCCTGCACATGCTTTACTAGTTATCCTTCTAATTTTATGATAATGCCTTTTTCTTATTGATTTATAGTACTTCTTCATGAGTAATTAGATGCTAACTTTTAGAATCGGGCACCTGGTCAGTTAGATTTTATTGTAATCTAGTTTACCACATGATGAGCTCTGGTGGCTTTAGGGAAGAAGTTGCCTGACCAGACCAGCTGCTCTGAGGGAGGAAGGTGGACAGTGTCCTCCCGTGGGGCTTACTGCTTCTGGAAATCTGCAGGAGAATCAGCGATGATTCAGTGTTGACTCAACAGAATATAGCAGGGACCACATACTCCCACCAGAGGGAATGGAAAAACACAGGGAAGCAGCCAGTCACCAACAATTCCACTACCTTTAAGGAAAATATTGATTAATTTGGCTCATCTCATGGTGGTCAGTCGTCTTTCCCCTCCTGCCTTTGGATGCTTTTAGGTGGTTGTAACTATAACAAGAACCCAACTTCTTTTCTACTTTTCTCAGTGAACACATCATAAGCTTTAAGAAGATGTCCCTATGTAGGGTTTGGTGTTGGGTTTTTTTTCCTTTTCTTTTTTGGTATGTTCGATGATTTATTTATTTCAGATACTGTTTAAATTTTTTTTTAAATTGACATTGGGGTTGGGGGGAGACTGAGAAAGAGGGGATAAATAATGTATACTGCATTGAAACTGAAGAGAGAGAGAACTGTTTAAAAGGGATATATGATTAGGTATTATTGTCATGACAGGAGTCCAGAGTGAAGACTGCATAGTTGGAGTGCACTTGGGGGGAGGGATTGTATAACAATGAAAGAATTTTTCTTGTCCTTTTCAACGAGAAGAACAAACTGGAGGGGAGAGGAGAGCAGGGAGTAAAGTTCAACAATGAATGAATGGAAATCCAAAATCTTTGTACATTTTCATTAAAATTAATAATAATAATAAAATTATCTTTTGAGGATTTTTTTTCCTTCATCACATTGTATTTCTTACGATCATTCCTATACATCATGTGTCTATGAATAACCATTGATCTATGATCACAGGGACCTGATCTTTTCAGATTCGCACTGCGTCTTTCCTAACTCCTTCAACCTGTCCTTCCATCTACCAAACTCCGAAACCCCATGATTACCCGACTCCCCACCTGTAGGCTCCCTGTCAACTGCCCTTCCCCTTTTGGAGTTCTATCCACATCTAACTAGGTATCCTTCTGTTTTTACAATCATGGTCTATGCATTATTTGACCTTATACAGCTGAGTTAGTTCACTCAGAATAATGTTCTCCAACCTCTCCCAAGTTATATAGTATTTTCCAAAACTGTTGCTCCTGAGTGCTGAATATTCCATTGTGTGAATGTACCACAATTTCTCAGTCCAGTCATTTGTTGATTGGCATTTGGGCTGTTTCCATATTTTTGAGGCCTTGGACATTAATGAGTGAAGACCGGACGAGCTGTAGGAGGATATCAAGAATATCATCCAGGAAGAATGCAAAAGGTTATTACGAAGGTAGAGAAGGAAGAAAATACCAAGAGGAATGTCAGAAGAAACTCTAAATATTGCACTGGAGTGCTGAGAAGCTAAAGCAAAGGTAAGAAATCAAGATATTAAGGAGTGGAACAGAAGATTTCAGAGGGCAGTGAGAGAAGACAAAGAAAAGTATTATAATGAAATGTGCAAGGAGCTGGAGGCAGAAAATCCAAAGGGCTGAACTCGCTCAGCATTTCTTAAGCTCAAAATTTTGTGCCAGCCACATTATCAGACTCAAGTTTCACCTAGGCTATTCGATGAGGCTTTGATTCTATTTCTTCCCTCTGTTTGGGTGATTTTGTGGCACTTGTCTATCTTAAATTCCTAGTAAGATTTGCAGGGATCTCGGGTGCCCTAGTAGGTAGGCAGTTCGAGTCCACCAGATGCTCTGCTGGAGAAGGAGGGTAAATCTCTTCCTGTACCAGTCAGACCGATTTGACAGTACACGCACACAAAATAATAAAACAAAAACCAAAATTCCTAGTAAGATTAAGGGAAAGTTTACGCGAGGGTTATATATATAAGGGTGCTTTGTGAGCAATATAATAGTGTACAAAAATAGAATATATAGGATTATTTGTCCAAACAAATAACTAAATGAAATAATATTTAATTTAATAATTAAAGGGTAGGGCAATGGTGTTTCATTAGGTCTTTAAGGAGTAGTATGCATACTCTCTGAGACTTGCTGATGCCTATTACAGAATAGCTTGCAAATATATTTATTGCATATATATTATCATATAGATTATTTGTTATTTCAGGTTTTTATTGTGAGCGCACATCACAGTAGAATATATATGTGTGTGTGTGTGTATATATATGTATATATATCTCACATCAAAATAAATATTTAAGAATATAATTATATATTTATACATAAATAAATTTGTTATTGTTACGTATCATCAAGTCAGCTACAACTCATAGCGACCCTATGCATAATAGCTCTGAACCCAGCTCTATCCTGAGCCAATCTCACTGTCTCTGACACACCTACCATTATTACCCCAGTCACTGTGTCAGTCCCTCTCATCTGAGATCTTCCTATCCTGCGTTATCCCTCCACCTTTCTAAGCGTTCCAAGGACTGGTCTCTCCTGGCAGCATCCCCAAAGTATGTGAGACAATGCCTTAAAATTCTTGCCTTCAATAAGCAGCTTGGTTTCACCCTCTACGGAACAGACCAGCCGGTTCTCCTTGGCAGTATGTGGTATGTTTAATACTCTTCTCCAGCACTGTCAGTGAAAGGCATCCATTCTTCTTCTGTTATCTTTAGTCATTGTCCAGCTCTCTGATGCATAGCAAATAATTGTGAAGACTATGGCCTGGATCAGATGCACCTTATTCTCCAAACTGAATCCTTGCTCTTTAGCACTATGGAGAGGTCCCTGATAGCAGGTCTTCCTAATGCAATTGGTCTTTTGATTCCCTGGCTGCTAGCACCAAAAGTGTTGATTGTGGAACCAAGCAAACTGAAATTATTAACAATCTCAATTTCTTCTCCATCTGTCCCATTGCTTCCAATTGGCCCAATGGTGAGAATCTTTGCTTTCTTGATCTTGTGCTTCAATCTATATTGAAGGCTGCAGTCTTTGACCTTCTGCAGCAAGCACGTCAGGTCCTTTTCAGTTTCAGCAAGCAGCGTTGTGTCATCTGCATAATGCAGGTTGTTGATGAGTCTTCCTCCGATCCTGATGTCACTTTCCTCCTCATAATGTCCAACCTCCCGAATGATCTGTTCTGCATATGAATTAAAGCAATTTTAGCAGCAGTTTCTCAGTAGTTCATGACTGTAGACTCCTGAGTGAGGAACAGTGGAACAGTATACACTTACGACAACTATTATTCAAAGTAGAGCTTTGGAACCAGTCAGTGGCCCAAGTACAGTCACCTTTCCGACCTGAGACCCAGAAGGGCTAAAGTGGGTGTTGAGATATTTGCTGGATAGATTTAACGATTTAACGCTACCAAGTTAATGCTACAAATGAGAGGCCTGCCGGTTGCAGGACGGAAAGCCCATGAAATACTTTCATTTTATTGCACTCATCACGTTTGGCAGTGGCCACATAGAGGTTCATGTGAAAACGTAGGCCTTGGCTTGAGATCCAAAACAGAAAAGGCACCTACAGGTGAGGGCACCGTGGTGTGGAAAACACAGCAGGATGCGAGTGAGTTATAACAGGTTTGGCAGAAATGAGCGAGACTAAATAAGTTTCGAAAGCAGTGGTCCACTCAGTTATTTCGTTTATTTTTCATATTTTTTTCCTTGACTCTGCAAAATAATAAGAAACCAAAGAAAAATCTGCTCAATGCCTAGTCATAGCTTATTGGAGCGGGAAAATAGGCCATTTCAGACCTTTCCTCGTTTGCTGTGAGTGGCAGAATCGCCCGCCATGGTGAATCATGGCCGGAGAACCGCGTGGCGTGATTATTTTCTGATGTTAAATTGCAAATGGCACATGGGGAACCAGCAAAGGGATGGATTATTTTTAAGAAATCTTTTCAAAATCCAGTTATTGAAAATGTGCTTGTATAGGACCAGCTTATGACTTCATTTCACTGGTTTATGACTTCATTTCACAATAGCCAAGTCTTAAGTATTTGTCTCTGTGTGTGTGGATTTTTTTAAACATTTGACTAATCAAATGCTTTCCGAATTAATATTTTTTCTGTCAAAAATAGGGAGCTCTGGTGGCCTAGCTGCAAGGAGCTGCACTGCAATCCTGAAGGCATGCAGTTCGAGGCCACCAGCTGCTCTGCAGGAGAAGGCTGGGCCATCTCCTCCTGTGTGATTAAATGCCTCCAAAAACTCCGTGGAGGGTGAGCTATGGGCCGGTTCCGACTCTACGGTACACAACAACAACAATATTATTCTAGAAATTGTGTGACTGTCATAGTGGTGGAAAAAATGTATATAAGCATTTGGTTCAACTGACTGAATTGAAGGAAAAACCCCAATTTCCTTGTCTTTATGAGTAAAAGCCTGCTAGTCCTTAAAACAAAATAAACTGAAGGGTTAGCTTCAGGTAAAGCTTGTTAATGATATGCAAATAGTTGGTCATGAATGCAATAATAGGCACTGTTTAGTGGTAATCCTGTAAGAACCCCCGGGGGGATGGGCAGTGTATACGTGATGCTGTAGATGAAATATCATCTACCTCCTGTAAGCTGCTGCCTTGTTCTGGATGAAAAGCTTCAGGTTGCCTGGCCCTTTAAGATGAATCTCTGGCATTCAAATTGGTGTGGTAAAAAGGCATTTTATGCTCCAGTGTCTGCTTTGTGAGAGAACTTACTCTTAAGAAAGTAGAGTGGAATGCTTCTAGTTCAACCTGGGGGGAAGCGCAGACTCGATCTAGCCTGTGAATTGGCACCTTGGGTCCTGCTTTTCCTTCCTAAGAGGAGACCTCAGAATCCCAGCTAGGATTGAGGTTCAAAGATTGGCCTCAATCTTTGGTGGCCTTGTGAACTGCTTTTGAACTGATTCTTAAAGGGAAGAGGAAACAGGATTTTCTGAAAGGGAGAATCACTTTGCTTGGTGTCCAGACTGCAGAGCCAGCCCCCAGACCCATTGCTGTTGAGTCAATGTCGACAACATTGACATTGTAACTGACTCATAGTGCCCCTCCATCAAGTTCCGTGTCTGTAAATCTTCACCTGAGGCGAGGGCCCCCTTTCTCCCTCAGAGCATACCCTGAATTTGAACCACTGACCTTTTAGCACTGATTTTTAGCAGTGCATCATATAATCCACTGTGCCACCAGGGTCTCTTGACTGCACACAGAAGGCGCTTAATACATACTCTGTGAGTAAATGAATACATATATATATCAGAGAAAATGGGGGAAGATGTAGGAACATAGATGTCGGGGTATTCCTGGCATCCCTCACACCATCCTCTGTGGACGGACACCTTTGAGCTTCTATTTTGGTTTTTGCTATGTGACAAGGTTTCTCGGCTTGGCAGCTTCAAACAGAAACGTTTGTCATCTCACAGTTTCTGTGGGCCAGGAGTCTGGGAGTGGCTTAGCTGGAAGATTCTGGCTCAGAAGTTCCCTTCAAGCTGCAGTCTGGAGTTTGCAGTTAAGATAATGCCCAGGGCCACTGCCATCTGAATCCTGGGAAGGACTGTGCCCAGGCTCATTCACAAGGCTGCTGGCACGAGACCTGAGTTCCTCACCACCCAGTCCTTTCCACAGGGCTGGGCATGACGTGGCAGCTGGCATGGCTCCGAGGGAGTCATGGAGGAGCCCATATGCTCTCTTTTATGACCCAGTTTATGAGTCATGCCAATACTGTACCTTACTCTCTTTATAAGAAAGGAATCACTTATCCCAACCCACCCGCAACTGGAAAAGGCGCCCAAGTACCAGAAAGTAGAGATCATCTTAGAGTCTGTCTACTGTAGCCCTTTATATAACCCTAATTTTGTTCAGTTATCCCATAACTCAAGGATCCCTTCTTACATCCAAGGAGCCAAGAGGTAGGTTGGTGGTCCAATTCTACCAGCGTCTCGGGGGGAAAGAAAAAGACCTGGCTCTCAACTCATAAAGATGCAAAGCAATGAAAACCTACTCTCTTCTGCTGAGTCATTTCTGACTCATAACCACCCTCCATTGGGTTTCTGAGGCTGTCAAACTTTAATAAGGAAATTAGGAAGCACAAGTGGCCTAGTGGCAAGAAGCAGCACTGCAATCCTGAAAGCACATGGTGTGAATCCAGCAACTGCTCTGTGGGAGAAGGATGGGTAACCTCCTCCCATGTGATTCACTGCCTCTGAAATCCTGTTGGAGGGTCAGCTACGGCTCGGCTCTGACTCGAAGGTATACAACTACAGCCTCTCTTATGCCTGGAATGCTGCTGGGAGAGCCAAACGGCCAACTTTTGAACAGCTGGATTTACGCATCTTACTAGGAGAGCTCCTTCTCGTCAAGATTGTTGTTATTGTCATGTGCCATCGAGTTGTTTGTGACTCATAGCAATCCTATGTACAACAGCCCTAAACCCTGCTCTGTCCTGTGCCAATCTCACTGTCTCTGACACAGCCATCCTCATTATTCCAGTCACTCACTCAATCTATTTCATCGAAGGGTTTCCCTCTTTCCACCCTCTCAACCAGTCCCTCTCCAAGGACTGATCCCTTCTTGAAACATGTCCAAAGTATGTCAGGCAAAGCTTCAGAATCCTTGCCTCCAAGGAGCAGCCTGGTTTCACCCTCTCTAGGTTGAACCTGTTTTATCTCCTAGCAGTCCATGGTATATTCAGTACTTTTCTCCAGCACCAAAGCTCAAAGGCATCAACTCTATTTTCATCATCCCTAGTCATTGTCCAGCTTTCTGATGCATAGCAAGGAATTGTCAAGACTGGAATTCAGGATGGGAAGTTGTCTGGAGGAGCTGGATTATACAGAGGTTTGTTTTCTGGTTCTGGTGAGGATTAAGGTACAATGTTTACTCACCATTGAGTGTGAGTTGTTTGGAAGCAGGAGTGGCATCCACTTCTGAAATAATCTGCCTCTGGAAACTCTATGAACGTGGAAAAACAATGAACATTATTCAAGTGTTCAGGTCTTTTGTTTATAGGGTCGCTATGAGTCATCTACAACTCAATGACACTTAAAAACACAAAAACAACATGGCCTGGGCAGGTGCACCTTAGTCTCTAGACTGACACTGTTGCTCCTCACTACTCTGGAAAGGTCTCTGCCACCTGACTTTCCCAACACAATTAATCTTTGGAAGTCTTGGCTGCTGCTACCGAAAGTGTTGATTGTGGAGCCAAGCAAACTACAGCCTCAAAAACTCCTTGGGGCAGCTGTCCTCTGGGACTGACTTTTCTATCAGCCGGATGGATATGGACAACATCAGCAACAGTCACATGACTGGACAAATAAATAACGGAACTGATTTAGGAGCTTTGATTCACCTCTCGTTCACCTTCAGCAAAGCCATCAGAGGAGCTTTCTCAGCCCCAGTCGGGTAGATGCGGAGGATCTTATTTGAAACATCAACATCTTATCCATGGTGAGCCCTGGAGCCAGACACGGAAGGAAGTGAAACCATTCAGCTGGACCACATGAGATGAATGTGCTGACTTCAGTCCAGGTCCCTCTGAATCCATCTCCTGGCCATAGGAAAAAGCTCCAGGAACTTTAATTGACCATTTGAGGAAGGTGACCAAGAAAAAAGCCAGTGATAGCCAACAGGCTCAATGTGGGACCTGTCCAGTCCTCTAAAGGGACTTAGAAGAACTTGTTGTTTCAATACTCAAAAATGCTTATGCTTTGAATCCGCAGTCTCCTAATTACACATGGCACTTGTCTTAAGTAAAGCTAGTTTAAGAAAATAAAATGAAATGTAGAATAAACATGTCTAGAAAACTTAATGTCTGTGATTTAGGCCCTTGTTTTGTTTTGAAAAGCCCTGCTTTTAAGGCTGATTCAGGCACCACTGAATTGAAAATGCTGTCAGCGCCTGTGGAGAGATTGCTGTCTGCTGCTTTGTGTTGTTAGTTGTTGATGAGTGGACTCTAGATCATCGTGACCTCATGTGCTCCGACCTTTCTGAAACAGATCACCAGAACATTCTTCAGAGGCACTTCTGGATGAGTTCAAGCCACCAACCTTTTGACTACTGTTTGAGCACCTCATTGCTTGTGCTACCCAGGGACTTCTTTGATTTCCTTTTGGGAGGAGATAAATAATGGATTATTTCTATACAGTGTGGTCCAAAAGGCATAAGGTATGTTCAGGAGTGGAGGAACTGAATATCCTGGAAGCGGAGATATTTTAAGGGCTTTGTGTGTTTGCACCTTCATAAGAATCTTGGGGCTGGGGAAAGCCAGAGGCAAGCCGAGAAAAAGGATGCCTCAGAAACCCAGCTGATAGCTTTTTAGGAAATAAAACTTGGTCAGAGCTGATCAGCTATTCTTTTCAGACTTATCCCACCCTGAGCCATGGCCCTAGCCCATCCTCTGCTCCTGGGAGGACCCCAGTTCTAGCCATGAAGTGTGTACAGTGTGCCCGCGGTGTTAGGGACCCCGCAGTGAGGTGGGCCACTCAGGATAAGCAGGCCTTCCTTGAAGGCTCCAAGTCATGTTGTCCCCCTGTGCACCTGTACCTGCCACCCAGTTATTTAACATTGCTAGCAGGAGGGGCATCCGCTTCTGAAATAGCTTGCCTCTGGAAACTCTATGAACTTGGAGAAACGATGAAAGTTATACAAGTGTTCAGGTCTTTCATTCATAGGGTCTCTATGAGTCATCTACGACTTAATGGCACTGAACAACGACAACAACAACAGGTCCCAGAAAAAAGAATGTCTGTCTTAGGAAAGAACTCAGATTCAAACACATTATTATTATAGTGGGATAGGAACGGACTCTTCACCGACCCTTCAGTAAGTCATTGAAGCGGTAAACAGCATGATAATTGATTACCTATCTCTTTCCCTTGGGGGGTAGCTGGTGGATTTGACCTATCAAAGAGGCTTTTTGAACTGCCCTCTAGGCTTTGGGGTCACCAGTGCACCTCTTACTGACTTGGCTGCCAGAGCTCCCGTTGAAAATAACAACAACCGCAGCAGCTTGTTGCTGCTGGGAAGGAACTGACCCAGCGCTGGAATTTATCCTCCAGCTGTTTCCCAAAGACTGGATTTGCCTGGGAGGAGACGGCCCATGTTTCCTCCGTGGAGCAGTGGGTGGATTTGAACCACCCACCTTTGGGTTGGCAGCACAACTCCTAATCCACTAGGTTCCCTGGTGTCCCCTGTTTGAAAGTAAAGTGTGTGTGTGTGTGTGGGGGGGGGGTGAATTTTATGTGATCTTTATTTCTTCATTTTTCTATATATTTTATTTTTACCTACATTTAGCATCACTGAGGAGTTGGCCATTTTTTTGTTCTTTATTAATATATTTTTGCCACAGTTCCAATAATACATTATATTGTATTGAGGGTTTTAATTTTCCCCTTTCATCTCCCAAATCTTAGATTGTGAATTCTTGGAGGAAAGGCCTGGGTTTTACTAGTTTATCCATCTTAAATTCTTAGCAAACCACCTGGGACATATAAAACCCAACTGCTTTTGACCTGATTCTGACTCATGGCGATGTCATACGTATCAGAGTGGAACTGTGCTTCATGAAGCTTTTAACGGCTGAGCTATGAGAGGAAGATTACCAGGCTTTTCTTCTGAGGCCACTCTGGATGGACTCAAACATCTGACCCTTTGTATTAACTCTTTGCATAGCTGTCTGTTACCTACTGGCTTCATGTTAAGGAACTAAGCTGCCAACCTAAGGGCACATGGTTTGAATCCACCGGCTACTCCCTGGAAGGAATATGGGCAGTCTTCTCTCATGTCATTAACTGCCTCTGAAAACCCACAGAAGAGTCAGCTATGGGTTGCCTCCTACTCCACAGTACACCGCAACATCTGTGAAGTTGAAGGGAGTTCTGACGGCTTATTGGGTTAGCTTATTGGGTTGACTCTGCCAACCCAAAGGCAGGCAGTTTGACTCCATCACCTCTTCCTCTGGAGAAAGACAGGCAATCTTCTCCCAGGCAGTTTCTAGCCTCTGAAAACCTGCTGGTGGGTCAGGTATGGGTTGGGTCTGACATTGTGGGACAGAACAGCAACAATGAAGAGGTCTAAAACAGGGACAGAAAAGAGGAAAGAAAGAAATAGCATGCTTCTTTTATTTCATCACCTAAATGCTTTTGGGTAATGATTTTGAGTATCTCCTTTCCACTAAGACACTGGAAACAATGAAATAAAAGTGACCACTAAAAAAAAAAAAGTCAAAGCCCTGATTGTATAGAACATAATGTGTCACACTAACTGAAAAGTTGGTGGTTTGAACCAGAGAGAAAGAGAGAGGAGAGGAAAGGAGAATGGGGAGAGAGAGAGGAAAGAGAGAGAGAGAGAAAGAAGGGGTGGGGGAGAGAGAGAGAAGGGCAGGTACTCCCGTCCTGTGAAGGTTTATGGTTTTAGTAATCAGATGGAGAGGCCTTTGTGGGTTTGATTCAACTTGATAACATTTTTTTTTTCCAAAGAAGTAGACATTTTGGAACTGGTCAGCTGTTTCTATTACAGATATGAATAATTTGAGATTGTCTTATTTCTTTTGGGAAACGTTTTTGAAAGTCTGACCATCTGTATTAGCTGCTCAGAAGGAGACGTTTAGATTGGCATTTAGATTTTTTGGCTCTGTTATTCAGTGACTTTGCATACTTGTCCAAGGGCACAGGAGTCAATGTTTATTTTTGGATTCTCATTGCTCTTGGGATCTAGTGAGGAACTGCACCCCCCTTCATTACCTCCTTCACCTCGTTGGCTGTTCCTGGTCCAGGGAGGACTGCAGTGCAGCTTGGGACAGACTGGCTACTTCTTAGTGCTCTGTTATTTTTAGCATATAAACCACAGCCACAGTTGGTGACTCTGATTCATCCCATAAAGGCTAAGCTTTTGTGAGCATGGAAGCATGGCTTTAAAATGATTGGTGAGAGTCTCCAAGTTTTCTCTCCTTGAATTCTCTCACAGTGATCAAGATCCCAGTCTGTGATGAACTAATTTGCAACAGTGAAAACTTGTGTAAAGAGGCTTCTTCCTGGTTTGAGGTTCTCAGTTTAAGAACAAAATTAAAGAAAGTAAGAGGAGAAGAGCATACAAAAGAATTAAAGTTAGAGTTCCGTGACGAAATGTCTTAAAAGACAACGGAAACTCTTTAGCCAGAATAACAAAAACTGTTAGGGAATAATAGGGAATTGAAGGTGTAACGAAGGTTTTCTTGATGAAGATAAGTTACAATAATAAACTCTATGTTTAAAGGGCATAAACCAGTAGATGGTTGTTTCCTCTGATGTTCATTTCAAGACTCTGTCATGAGTTACAGGAAGAGTTGCCCCATTTTCAGGAACCCAAGCTCTTGATGGGCACAGATTGCTGATGAGAGACTCTGTGCGTCTGAGTATTTCTGGGTTTGGTCCTGGCTTAGAGTCACGGAGACTCGAGAGCGGGTGGAACTGTCCGTAATGCTCACTTTGGAGATCAGGAGAAGTAGGCCCAAGGGGACAGTGGAAGGCTCCAGGCCCGCATAGCTTGTCTGTGACAAAACCTGGCCCACATTGCCAGTCCTCACCAGCCATCCCTCTCCAGTCCCTCCTCCCTGCAGCACTGGCTGCCGCTAGTCTACTTTCTATTTGGATTTGCTTATTCTGGACATTTCACATGAATGAAATCATACAGTATGTGGCTTTTTGTGTGTGTCTGGCTTCTTTCACTTGACATAAAGTTTTTAAGTTGAATTTATGTGGCGTGTATCAGTATTTTGTTCCTTTTTAGGGCTGAATAATATTCCACTGTACAATATACCACACTTTACCTATGCCTCATTTGATGGGCGTTTGGGTGGTTTCCACTTTTTCTACTTACAACAAAGAATGCAGCTAAAAACATTTGCAGATAAGTTTGTGTGAACTTAGACTTTCATTTCTATTGGAATGAATCCAGGTGCTGTTCCAGGTGTTTTGGGGAGAAAGATGGGCAGCCTCCTCCCGTTATGTTTCACAGTCTCAGAAACCTGCTGGCAGGTCCCTCTGGGTTGGAACTGATTTGACAGCAGTGAGGTTGAGGGTTTTTTTTTTTAAGTTTATGATAACTCTGTCTTTAATCTTTTAACAACTTGGACAATTTTTTTACAACAGGATCACACCATTCTCCAATAGTTAAGGTACACTTTTTAATTATTTACCTTATTTAATTGGAGAAAAGCAATCATTCCCACTCAGAAGTCAGAGTAAGGATCTGAAATTATTTGTAAACATTTGAGAATCAATTTTTCAGCTTCTGGGAGGAGCACCATATAAACCAGTGTAAGTGAAGGAGAGTGTCTGCTATTCATGAGTTGAGTGGGGGTTTTGGCATTGCGAAGTCAGTTTTTGTTGGAGTGGTTTTGTTTTGTTTTGTTTTTTTGTATAGAGATGTTATCAGGAGGGGTCAGTCACTGGATAAAGACATCAAGCTTGGAAATGCAGAGGGGCAGTGAAAAAAGGGGAAAATGATAAAAAAAACTGGATTGACACAGTGCCTTTAACAGTAAGTGTACCTCTGGTGGAGATTGTGAGGACAGCCCAGGCTGGAGGAGGTTTCTTTCTGTTGCAATTAAGGTTGATGTGAGTTGGAGTTGACCCAATGGCTCAAAAACCATTGTTGGTTACTTTTCGATATCTTTCCCCCCTCATTTTTGGCCAACATTGCTGTCATAATAAAACATTCAGGAAAGATTCTTACTGGGGCACTAAATATGTCAAGACCAGGAGGGAAGGTTGGAGCAGGATGAAGTAGATATTCAGAAGATGAGTAGGGCCACAGAACTCCACCCCGTGTCGAAGGATAACTAGGTGTAAGTGCCTCCGTGGCTGAGAGCGACCTTCCTCCCTACCACAGAAATAATTAGAAAACTGTCTCTCATTTGCAAAGACTAAATTTATTTACCTCCCCAAGCTGCTAGAGGAAGTGTTCGTTTTCACAGAATGACTCTCTTGTTTTGGTTCAGGGTCTACACAGTCGTAAAATTTTGTGAGCTGTGGTGAATTGTATGCATAATTGTATCCACAGATCTCTGGTTTAAGCAGCAGGCTTCCAAGGCTTTTTTGTTCTGTTATTGGCCATTGAGATGTACATTTCTTGAGGCCAAGCAGATGGTGGTTTACTAGGTATAATGTAGAAATTTACAAGGATTCACCCCTCGCTCTGGGTCTTGGGGTAGCTGTATTCTATACTAGGAGGTTAAATATTCATACTCTGCCAGCAGCTTTCAACCACCACTCCATGTCTCCCCTGAAATTGGTGACAATTACACTTCTTCTTGGAGCAAAATTTGTCTACCCTCTGTATAAACTGCTGGGGAAAGTAGGCAAATATATTTGTGGGGAGTAAAATGAGATTTTTTTAACAGCCCCACATCAGAGATTTTCTTTTCAGGAACCTGTTAAGGTGGAAGGGAGTTAAGTGCAGGTTGGGAAAAAGCCATCTGGGACTGGATAAGACCCAGTGGTGACAATTCTCTGTGAATTTACTGGTTTGGTTTGGTATATATACTTCCCTGACCAACAAATGTTGCCTCCCACTAATACTTTTACTACTCCATCTTCGGTCTTTGGAGAAGGACGTCATGCTTGGGAGGGTGAGGGACAGTGCAGGAGAGCAAGGCCCTTGATGAGATGGATTGATTCAGTGACTGGGGTAATCAGGATGGATGTGTCGGAGACAGTGCGATTGGCACAGGACAGAGCAGAGTTTAGGGCTGTTGTACATAGGGTCGCTATGAGTTGCAAGCCACTTGATGACACTTAACAACAACAACAGCAACAACATCTTCAATTCTAGTTCTTCTCTGCACACTCTCTCCTCTCATATTCCCTCTTCTCTTGCTTCAAGACCCCAAATCAAACCTATGACTTTTTTTTTCTGAGAATACAATATTATTTTATTTTTTGTGGAGTCAAAAAGTTATAATTCAGATTAAAAAAAAAATACAACCAAGACAGCACCCAAAAGGTGCACGCTGTCACCTCAGCCTCAAGCTCTAAGTGTTCCTGAGTTCTCAGTTCTGCTAATACTGGCCTCTCCTCCAATTGTCTCAGTCCTGCCGATATTGCTTCTCGCCCTCCCACCACCACCAAGTCCCATCTAACATCAGTTCTCCAGTCCAGCCATCACTGTTACTGCTGTCCTGAAGTGTGTCCTACATTTCACTAGGCTGAGGGAGATCTCTCTTTCTGATTGGGTGAAAAAAGTCTATCTTTTCTGATGGGGGAAGAGTTTCTATTCATTTCAGCTAGATTTGTTCCATTTCTTGGCAAGACTAGCCAATCGTCTTGTAGTTTGTGGAAGAGTAGACGGCCAATCCCTTTGTGAATAGGCTAATAGTCCTCTCTTGTTCAGTCCCCCCTCTCCACCTAGTCAATCATCTACACCGGGAAAGCCATATTGAAAGAAAGAAGTCCACAACCTGGTTTAGAATCATCCTTTCTTTCAGAATTCCTTTCGCTCATTCTAGGGCAGTACTATTTATCTTTTTTTTTAAAAAAAACAAAAAAACAACAAGCAACTGCCCATTTATATTATTTGCATAAAAAACAGTAGATACTTTCATTGAGAAAACTCAATGTCAAGGGGATTGAAGTAATTTGGTAGTTCAAGGGAAGTATATCTGAGAAGTAACCAAGACTGTTTAGAAACCTAGGATTTCTAAACACTGTTATTGATCATATTAGTAAACAGCCTCTTCTGTTTTAAATTCATATCATCAAATTTATATTATCATTTTTCTGACTTGCTGTCAAATCTACTATCACTGCACCAGGTCTAACTGATAGGGACCCAGTAGGGCAGATTTGTCCTGTGACTATTTTGAGGAAAAGTGCAGTATGTTATTTCAGGTAGAAATAGCTCCACAAATCCAATTCTAGAGATCTTCTCCAACACCGTCAACCTTTGACTAGATGCAGGAGAACATTATGCTATACACATCGGGTTAGCCTCCTTTCTAGACCACATTTTATTCCCCCTCTGCCTCCTGTCTCCATCCATTTCAATTCTGACTCAACTCTACCGTACTCCCACAGAACAGACTAGAACTGCCCTGTTGCCATGTTCATAGACACAGGCTGCCTTATCTTTCTCCCACAGAGCGGGTGCTGGCTTCAAACCTCGGACCTTTCTATTAGCAGCCAAGTACTTAATTACCTGTTCCATTAGGGGTTGTTTTTCCCTCATCCTTCACAATTCTATCCTCCTCCGTCTCTCCAGCCAGCACAGGTTTCTCTACTCTCTGAATAGACCTACTGTCAGGATGGCGATTTCTTCCTAAAAATTTATAAAAATGTTAATAATTGCTTTCTAGATGAGAGATGTGTTTCCCCACTGGACTGGAAGACCTCAGAGAGCAAAGGCTTGTTCTTGTTTAAATTACAGTAAATGTCTTCGGAAGAAGACCTTTTTCCATTTCCCTGTGCTTCACGTGTGCAACCAGGGACATCGTGTTCGCCAAGTTCTTGAACCATCACCACTATCCAATCCCAGATTTCCCCGCTGCTCTTAGCAGAAGCTTGGTGACTCCTAAGCAATGCATTTCCCTCCCGGCCTCTTTCCTACCTGCCCCTGATAACCACTAACTTCAGTTCTATGTGTGTTTGGAGTCTCTCTGGTGGCTAGTGCATAGGAAGTTGTGCTGCTGACTTAATGATGGTGATTTTCTGCCATATAAAATCTACCCGCTCTGAAGGAGAGAGATAGGTAAATTCTAAGGAGCATTACAACCTGTGAAGCCCCACTGGAGGGCCATTATGCGTCAGTGTGGACTCCCGCAATGACTAAGTCTAAGATATTTTGTAGAAGAGAGTCATGCTGTGGAAAGACTCTTCACAGAGGAGGGCATTCCAATGGCCAACAGAAACATGGAGAAATGCTCCAAATCACTGGCAATAAGAGAGATGCAAATCAAAACCACAATAAGGTATCATCTCATGCCAGCAAGTGGCAAACTTTAACAGGACAGCAAGTAATAAATGTTGGAGAGGATGCAGAGAGATAGGAACTCTCATACAGAGTTGGTGGGAGTATAAAATGGTACAATCACTCTGGAAGGCAGTTTGTGCTTCTTCAAAAAACTGAATATAGAAACTTCCTGTGATGCACCTTTCCACTGCTAGGAACATACCCCAAGAAAATGAGAACTGAGACCCAAATGGAGATTTGCACACCAGCGGTCATAGTAGCATTATTCATCATTGCAAGAACATGGAAACAGCCTAATTATCCAACTACAATGGAATGGATTGAGAAATTGTGATACATTCACATGATGGAATAGTGCACAGCACTCAGGACTCAGGAGCTATGATTTAGAACATAACTACATAACTTTGGAGGAAGACAGATGCATAATATTTTCCCTTTACAGTCTCTGGACTCCAGGTAGCGCTTCAACTGAAAGTCAATACAACCTCCATGACAATGAGTTGCTTATTGTCGAAGTTTTCAAGGTTCTTCCATGTTCTAGAAAGGCTGTTCTAAGTCTCTTTCAGAAAAAGTGTCAGGCTTAGAGGGCCTTTTCTCAGTAAATAACCCCTTGTTGGCTAGTGGATGTAGGAGCATGGAGGTAGCCACACAGAAGCTACTATTTTTCGTGAGAAAACGCACTTCAGTGGAACTCCGGGAGATCTTGGGGGTTTATTTGAACGTCTGGGATTTACTGACCTTAAACGTGGCGTGTAATCTTCTCTGTGCTCTCTGCTCCCCAACGAATTGGGCCTCAAGTAGCAGAACCGAGGACGAGGCAGATCCCGGGAGTGTGGTTATCTGGGAGGGCCGGTGAGTGAGCCCGCACCTGCTGCTTTGGGACTAGGGTTTCAAAGCTTTTACAGCTCCTGTATGCAAAGCTTGTCTTTTGATATCAGGATACATTTCAGTGGATTTAAGTTGTGTTGTAATCAGATTTAAGCACAGGAAGTCTTTCCCCCTTTACCTACAATGAGACCATCCCTGTTTAATGCTGTTTTGTCACCCATCGACAGCCATGCCCTGATTTTTGTGGTCGCCCCTGAAGTCTTTCTCCCAGAGCACCTCTCCACATAGGAGAGGGAAGTCGTACAGAGACAGGTCCTATTGTGCGTGACTCGTGTGGGTTGATCTTTTAAACTTCAGTTACCGCATCTGTCAACTGGAGACAGTAACATCTACCCTCTTACCGTTATAGCAGTCCAGTGGGATTTGCACCGTTAACCTCAAGGGTACACTTGTCTGGTGGTTTAAACTCATCAGCAATTCCGTAGGAGAAGGATGTGCAATCACCAGTATGACTATGAGTCAGTTCTGATGAGGCATCAAAGGATTTCTTACTGCCGTTATAGGGACCAAATGCTGTGAAGTTATGTAAAACACACTTTACAGAGCTTGAGATGACACAAAACCAAAACACCAAACCCATTATCATGGAGTCAATTCTGACTCATGGTAACCCCGAGTGTTATACAATAAAATGACCCCAGAGAGTTTTCTTGGCCATCGTCCTAATGGATACAGATTCCCAGGCCTTGTTTCTGCAGGGCCCCTGGGTGGGTTCATTAACTTTTAGGTAATGAGTCTGAGTGCAAACGGTTTGTGACACCCCGGGACCTCATGGCATAAATGAGTGAGTAATAATAAGAGATTTCCCCTCTCTCTTCTTTTCTCTGGCTGTGGAAGTGCTTATATTATTCATGCAAGAGTTAGGGTTCCAGTGACTGGAAACATAAACCCCTAAAGCTTATCTCATCTCACACCTCCACTGCTGCAGCTGAAGGGAGTTATTCACTTTTGGCCCTCTTCGTATAACCTTAGTGAGGCTCTCAAGTGACCGAACTGTCGGCCTGAATTAAGGAAAAAGCAAGAAAGAAGCTCAAGGAGGGCAATTCCTTCTGTAAAGGGGGGAATTCGGTTTTTTAACTGAATGTTTAAAGAGTGTATTCCAAAGAACTCAAATTGCTTCCCCTTTGCTGTATCTATCAAGTGTATCTCAATGAATTGCGTAGGATAAGGCAAAAAAAATTTTTTAAATCAATCCTTTTTTAAACTTTTAAGATGGGCGATCAAGGGAATGCAAAAAAAAAAACCACAAAAACACAAAAACACAAAACCACCAGATGACTGCCAACGATCCAGCTATGTCTGCTTGTACATAGATTTTTAGTTATGAAATTCAGTAAATGGATAAAAGGAAAGGAGGCTAAAAAAGAATTTTATATGAGGCCTTGGATCATAAACTCATTGTAATGGGGTTTTCGGTTTCTTTGGATTTGTGGCTTCTGCTTTTGTTTGTTCGTGTCTTGCTTCAGTGTCCAGTCTCATCAGTCTGTAATTGGGTCTGGTTCTTTGGGCTTTTTTTCTCTCCTAGAAACAATAAAAAAAAAAGAATTAAAAGATGTGTACTTTTTGTCTAGCTTTGCTATCACTTGTTATGCATCCGAGAGTTGGACAGTGACCAAGGAGGATAGAAGGAGAATTGATGCCTTTGAGCTGTGGTGCTGGAGAAGAGTATTGAATATACCATGGACTACTAGGAGAACAAACAGATTCATCCTGGAAAGGGTTAAACCGGGCAGCTCCTTGGAGGCAAGGATTCTGGGGCTCCGTCTAACATACTTTGGACATGTTGTAAGGAGAGACCGGTCCTTGGAGAAGGACATCATGCTTGGTAGGGTGGAGGGACAGCACAGGAGGGGAAGACCCTCTATGAGGTGGATTAATTCAGTGACTGGGGTTATCGGGATGGGTGTGTCAGAGACAGTGCGATTGGCACAGGACAGAGCAGAGTTTAGGGCTGTTGTACATAGGGTCGCTATGAGTCGCAAGCAACTGGAAGGCATATAACAACAACAACAACAACAACAACAACAACTTTTTGTCTGTAACAGGAGAAAATACGAGCGTGGAATTGGACTGCAGAAGCTTTAAGATGTTAATGTTAGAATCTTGTTGTTATGCGCTGATGAGTTGGAATGAACTCATTGCTGACCCTCCAGTGGGTTTTCAGAGGCGGTAACTTGCAGGGAAAGAGATTACCCGTCTTTCTCCAGACAGCCGCTTGGAGGATCTGAACAAAATGCCTTTGGTGTTGGGGGTGCAGCTCTCGTCTCTAGGCCACCAGAGCTCCCTGTTAACTTTCTTAGTAAGGAAAAGGTTGCTGAGCCTGGAGGATCTTTTGGGCTGTGTATCAGGGCTGATCTGGGGTCATAGATGGAATTATAGCATCACCTGGTGAGAGGGACATATGCTGGACACTGGTGGCTGGGGCTATGAGGACTCAGCCTGTGTGACCAGCAGTCTTCTTGGGACTGAGTCCTCTCCTACCAGCTGAGTCAGCAAAGGTACCAGGAGCCAGACAACACGGCAGAACCGGTGACTGGGAACTTCCAGCCTCAACACCCAGAGGCTGGCACTGGCCTGCTGCCTTCAGAGGTGCCCAGGCTCTTTCTAGTGGGAGGATGAGGTGAAAGACACCAACCAGGGCATTCTGGAACTCTAGACTTCCTAAGGAGGATGAGTAACAATCTCAAACCCATGTCACCTACAAGGAGAGGGCCAGAAACATAGGTTCAAGGTAAATAATGAGATTAGAGGGTCACCGAGGTAGGATTTAAACCTAGATTACTCTGACTTTAGAGGGCATGCCTGTTCTTATTAGAACATGATCTCTCTTCTCTCTTCTCTCTCTCTCTCTCTCTGTTATGTGTGTGTATATGTGTATACATATATACACACACACAGAGCATGGGCATTTTGAGAACACACATTACGTATCAGTAAGATTATTACCTTTATTTTTCTGTTTTAGTAGAAAATAATTTTTACACTGTCATGGAACAAAATGGGCTTGTGACGTATGTGTCAGTATCTTATCAATTTTTAATTGAAATAGTTAAATACATGTTCTTTTGTCAGCTCTGTCACATTTTTGATACCTTTGTGCACCCTTCTGATATTTGCAGAGAGGACATATAAAAAACTAATCTGCAAAAAAAAAAAGTTACATTAAAACTTAACAACCAAGCTTTCTTTCTTTTCTTTTTTTTTAAAGAGAAAATACAACCCTAGATGTAATGGTATTATTTTCTTTTTCCAATTTGGAGATGGAGAAAGAGGATATCTAATAAAAAAATCTCCCTTGCATCATGTTGGAACCAACTCATAGTGGACCAGCCAATGTGATTCTGAGGCTCTGAATTACAAAGGAACTTGTCCTTGTTTCCTCTGAGGAGACACTGATGCAGGAGCACAGAGGAGTAGACTTTTGGATAACAGCACAACTCCTTATGGACTGTGCCCCAGAGCTCCCTTGAGTCTGATTAGAAATCCAATTACTGACTTAATTCAATAATAAAAAACAAATGTAATGAAAATTTTTCAAATATTGACTATTCACTTTAAGTAATCCTACCTCAACCTAGAATTTTTACTTTTACATATATATTTTCTCACTATGGGGAGAGTTTTGATCTTTGTTTATATATATAAAGAGAATGCAGGAGAAGGGGAATGAGAATAGATAGAAGTCACATGGCTGGTAGAATAGGAGTAAAGGTTTGTGATGAAATGCGGCCTGGTGTTTGGTGGAGATGAGATGGAGTTGAGGGTCACGAGTAAAGGGCTAAGAGTTGTCTGGGTGAAATGAGAGGGACTGTGCTTCAGGATCAGACTTGGGAGTTGGGAATGAATCTCAGCCAGAATATCTCTCAAGTCAGGGAACTGACAGAGGAAAACATTTTATTTTGTTATGATCTTTGGAAGCATGAGCTTTTAAAGATTTCACTGACATTATGAGGCAGGAATAACCTTGAAGGGTTTTAAAAAGGAAAGTAGGGTCAAATGATATTTCTATTTGCAACTTTTTGAGAAAGCGCCATACCACCTTCCATAGTGGTTGTACCATTCTACGCTCCCACCAACAGTGAATAAGGGTTCCCGTTTCTCCACAACCTCACCAGCATTGGATGTTTGCTGTTTTGTTGAACTTTTCTGTTGTTACTGGGGTGAGATGATATCTTATAGTTGTAATTTGCATCTCTCTGAGAGCTACTGATATTGAACACTTCTTCATGTGTTTGTCATCTGAATGTCTTCTCTGGTGAAGTATCTATTCATATTCTGTGCTCATTTTGCTATTGGGTTGTTTACATTTTTCTTGTTAAGGTGCTAGAGTATTCTAGAATTTTAGATATGATACCCTTATCATATATGTCATTAACAAATATTTTTTTCCCAGTCTATGTCTTTCCTTTCTATGCCATTTGACTCAGCAATTTCACTACTAGGAGTATACCCTATAAAACCATACTACCATCCAAACAGAGATATACACACCCATGTTAATTGCTGCATTGCTTAAAACAGAGACGAGAGGGAAGCACCCCAAGTGCCCATCAACAAACGAACAGATAGAAAAACTATGGCTTATTCACGTAATGGAATACTACGCAGCACTGAAAAACAATGAACTTGTAAAACATTACATAACATGTGCAACCCGGAACACATCATGCTGAGTGAAATATCTCCATTACAAAAGGGTAAATACTGACTAGCACCGCTGTTATAAAGCAAATCTGACATAGGTTGGGAAGAGAATAGGATGAGAGTGGATAGGTAATGACCATTGCATTGGAATAGATGAAAGAAAGAACTGTTTTAAATGAATATATGATTAGACATTATACATATTATTGTAAAGAGGTAGGGGTGTGTGTGTGTGTGTCTGTGAGGTATCTGTGCAACAGTGAATGAAAATATATGTGTGTGTGTGTGTGTGTATCTCAATCACTCAGGGAGGGGGAAGGGAGGGCAAGGGGGTAAAATGTTCAAGAATGAATGACTGAAAATCTAACTTCTCTGTAAATGTTCATTAAAATCACAGTTAAAAGAAAATTTTATTAAAACAACAAAATAGAAGCATAGAGCACATAGGTGGATTCTCTGTAATCACAGTGATAGTGAATGGGAAATGCTGGTGATATGGTCTGCAGGAGATTGTGCTGCTAGTCAAAAGGTAGCACCGCTTTGACAGTTCAAGACTACCGGTGGCTCCAGAGGAGAAAGATGGGCAATCTCTTCCTATGTAATTACATCCTCCAAAAACCCACTGGAGGTTCAGCTGTGAGCTAGTTCCAAATTGTTGGTCATGAAAGAGCCTCTGTGAGACAATGTATTCTTGTTTGTTAAACAAAAGAGAGAGTAGGTCAATTTTTATTTAGTTACAGGCCATGGTTTTTGCAATCACTTGTTATGCATCAGAGAGCTGGACAATGACTAGGGAGGATAGAAGGAGAATTGACGCCTTTGAGCTGTGGTTCTGGAGAAGAGTACTGAATGTACCATGGATTGCTAAGAAAACAAACAGATTCATCCGAGAGAGGGTTAAACCAGGCTGCTCCTTGGAGGCAAGGATTCTGGGGTTTCGCCTGACATACTTTGGACATGTTGTAAGGAGAGACAGGTCTTTGGAGAAGGACATCATGCTGGGCAGAGTGGAGGGACAGCGCAGGAGGGGAAGACCCTCTATGAGGTGGATTGATTCAGTGACTGGGGTAATCGGGATGGGTGTGTCAGAGGCAATGAAATTGGCACAGGACAGAGCAGGGTTTAGGGCTGTTGTACATAGGGTCGCTATGAGTCGCAAACGACTTGACGGCACATGACAACAATAACTATACTATGCCTCACAAAGCTGGACAATGATTAGGGAGGATAGAAAGATAATAGATGCCTTTGAGCTGTGTTGCTGGAGAAGAGTATTGAATATACCAATATACTGCCAGGACAACAGTTTCATTCTGGAGAGGATGAAGCCAGGCTGCTCCTTGGAGGCAAGGATTCTGAAGCTTTGTCCGACATATGTTGGGCATGTAGCAAGGAGGGACCAGTCCTTGGAGAGGGACATCATGCTTGGGAGAGTGGAGGGACAGTGCAGAAGAGGAAGACCTTCGATGAAATGGATTGATTCAGTGACTGGGGTATTGGGGGTAGGTGTGTCAGAGATAATAAGATTGGCACAGGATAGAGCAGGGTTTAAGTCTGTTGTGTGTAGGGTCACTATAAGTCACAGGTGACTTGACAGCACATAACAACAACAATACATTTAGAATCTAAAATTTCAATTGATGTTACTATCTTGATTTCGTGTACTGTCTTAATAATTATTACTTTTGTTTGTTATTGTTGTTGTTCAGTGCTGTCGAGTCGTAGGCGACTCATAGCGACCCTATGAACAAAAGTCCTCGACACTTGCATGTGTGACTTTCATCCTTTCTCCAGGTTCATTGGGTTTCAGGAGGCAAGCTTTTTACAGAAGTGGACACCACGCCTGCTTCCATACTTTTGTTTAGTAAAGGTAAAACTTTATTAAAGTTTTCATATATGCAGTTTCCAGATTACTGCCTTTTAGTCTTTCCTCAGTCCTTCATTTTTTTAGAGTCTTAAATAACTCTATCCTTGAGGCATTTCAACTGGTGAGATGATGAGTAGAGTTTTGTTTTGTTTAATTTTTGTTTCATTTGTATAGGCAGCCAGAACCCAAATCTAAGCCACATAGCCAAGTGCCTACTGTGTTACAGAGATTCAATAAATGTTGACTTGTCATGCGCTACAGAAAAGAAAAAAGTTGAGCTTATGTACAGAAGAGATTGCGGGAATGGTGCAGGACCGGGCAGGATTTCTGTCTGCTGTCCATCGTGCATTATGAGTTGGGTTTGACAAGATCGCCTGGGACCGGAACAGCAGCAACTCATCCTATCTTCTTTAGTGGACAGTGCCGTGTGTTACATCTTAGCACGAACTGGGAACATCTTGGACATTATAAAAGTCTGATGGTTAGATCAACTTTGACTAGTTCCTTGCCACTTTGCTAATGATAATAATTAATTATCATAATAATAATGACTAACCTTTATTGCATTGCCTATTGGGTTCTAGGTGTTGCTTCAGCCACACTCCATATGTTATCCCATTTAATCTTACAGACAACCTTAATTGGCCTAATTAGTTATTAAACAGCTATGTCCCTCAAAATAGTCAAACTATATACAAGTAAGACAAAGCATTACTTGTGTAAAATTGATATTCTTATTATTTAGTGTTGCAGATAACTTGAAATTTAGAAGGAACATTACTATAGGAATAAATGAAAATAACATTAAAACAAAACTAAATGAAATGCATTGGTCTTGAGCTCAATTCACAGCGAACCACTATTGGGTTTCATCGGCTGTAAATATTCATAGAAGAAGATTGCTTAATTTTCTTCCTTCTGAGTGGCCAGTAGGTTTGAACCACCAGCTTTTTGCCTAATAGCACTATGAACACACAATCCAATCTGTTACCAAGTGATCCTTTGATCAAACGGTTGCGTTTTAAAATTTCTGTAATTTGAGCCTAGCTATATCTGTTTGTTAAAAGTTGACATAGACAATCTTCTATTTTGAGATAGATAGCATATTTTGTCAAGATAGTTTTATGCTTGGATTGTCAATCCTTGTCTGGATTTATTTTTTTAAGTAGCCTTTAGGCAAATAATACATTTTTATGAAGCCAGGTCATTCTTATAGCGAATGGGGAACATTTGCTTGCCTCCACAGTTAGCTGGATGAGGCACAGGGTGGTGATTCATTCAGTGACCACTGCTCAGAACTGAACCCTGCAATGTAGTTCTCGCTGCTTTTTCTGTCCTTGACTTCTTAACCCTCCTCTTTCTCTGTTAAATATGCTCATTTTAGTATCTAGAACTAGTTCCCCCCTGCCCGCCTCATTCAACTGTACCTGAAAATGACCCAAATTCCGGGGAACAATATTCAGAAAATAGAGAAACGTGGAATTGCGGTACCTTACAGCCTCACACAAACCTTGACTCCACGCTGCCCCAATTGTCAGTAGACCATTACGGCTTGCGCTTGGTTTATTTGGCTTGGCGCTGCTTCAACTTTCCAAAGGCATAGTGGATTTGTAAAAACAGATCATTAATGATAACCCCAGAAGACTTCTGTCTGAAATATTGGGTGGATGCGGCCGTTAGGATATTTTTCTTTCCTGACAGTTGTCTGTTTTTGAAAGGCCTGCCTGTCTAGTTGCCACCGGATTGAATGCTTCTGAAGATTAGCCCGTCATTGTTTGAATGTTTTCATAGTATTGTTTAATAAAGCATCTTCATACTTCACAGCTGAGATCTTGACTTCTAGAATTAGGAGGAGGGGAAGGCAGGGGCTAATCATAACAATTAGCTAATGTGTCAACAATTAGCACTTTCCATCAACCTGCTCTGAAAAGAGTCTCTTCTTATCCTCTGGCAGACAAAAATGTAATGATGCAGTTAAGAAAAGCACTGGAATTGGCTCCTAGCACTCCCTTCTGTAGCCAACGAAATCTCCTGGGCATTGTTTACAATGATTATTCTGCCATTATGATGTTATTGCATAGACAGAGAGGAGACCTATGTGCCCAAAAGAAGTCAGTTCTTTTTCCCCCCTAAAAGACAAAACAAAGCATTAAAAATCCAAACCAAGCTAAAACAACAACAAAAAAAACACCCTTCCCTCAATCCCGTTTTTGGCTGCTTTTGGAAAAGTAGAACAAAAACTGCTGTGAAGAGGTCTGCCAGTAACAGGACTTGAGTGTTTAACTGGTAAATATTTTAAAAAAGAGTATATTTAATATTTTACCATTTGGAAAATTCACAGCGTGTTTCAAGTCCCACACAACTCAATCAATGTAGGATTTCAGAGGTCTCTGGCGGGAATTTCCTTACAATGGATACATTATATTCTGTGGCCATCTATACCACTGCTTGGTCAAAATATGTTTTAACATCTTTTCCTATAATCCTCCTAGTAATACAAGAACATTTATACAGCACCTTTTATAAAGAACTGCTCAGTACTTTACACAGGCCTATATATCTACATAAATACCATCGGCTTGTCTTTAAAATAGCCTTAAAACAACTTGTAAATCTCCAGTAGCATCTCAGAATTCTGAGGGTAGGAAAGTTTTAAACTACAACTGAGATCACCTTTCAGACAGCTCCCGTGAGCGCTTGGAGGAGGCTGGGGAGCGCAGAGGATGCAGGGCGGAGGCGAGGTGTGTTGGCAGCCCTGAGCGCCCACAGCGCCAGCTCCAGTGCCTCTCAATGAGGCAAGGCGCTTGCTCCCTGAATAGCAGCCAGGACTGTTGCCTTTACAACAGACTGAGCCATCCTGAGTCCCCAACGCTTGGCAGGGCAGCTGGGGGGCCCAGGTCCATGTCAGAGATGAGGCAGGGATACATTCCAGAGTTGGAAGCAGACGCAGGCATTGGGCCTTGAGAATATCAGCTTCAATGAGGGCTACCCAGAGGCTCTGAAGAGCAGCTAGGAGCCAGCAGGCTGTTCAACTTGGGGAAGGTTAGAACAACGGCTGTGTTTCTCTAATGTTTCAGGAAGCTGGTGGTTATCAAGATGTCATGCATATTTGATAGACAAGATGTGAAGCCCAACTTTTGTTTTCCTTCCTAACTCTCCTAAAAAAACCCAAAAAACAACAAACCAGTTCCCCATTAACCTCAATTTCCATGCTTTGCCAAGTTCTAGAATTGTGGTCGTTGGGAAGAACACAGCAATATCCCTTTGGGTAATTGTTAGAAATACAGATTTTGGGGTATCACTGCAGACCCAAGAACAGATATCTGCACCTTCACAGGGTCCCCAGGGGACTGTAGTGGACATCTCAGTTTGCAAATGTCTCTAAATAAAAGACTAGATAGAACAGACTTGCTCACTTATAAATTTGTATGACTGGTAAAAAACTAAATCAATGAAAGATACACACTTGGAACACTGTTCTTGAAGGGCGCATAGTTAAACGATGGAAATAGGCATGAAAAAATGAGTTTATTGTGATACAGATGCATTCACCTGATGTGCATGAAAAGGGAAGTGTCTGATTAACTCATGGAGCTTAAGCTTCATGGAGTTCAGGTTTGAGTGTGAGATCTTTAAGGAATTCAAATATGTCTGAAAGGAGGGAACAAGGTCTTTCACCAGGTAGAGGCATTGCATGAACTCCTGGAAGACTACGGAAGACTGTCCCCACACCCAGGAAGGCTTGGGTCTGTATAACATGGTGGGGAGTGGCTACTGGTCAAGGGTGCTGGAAGGTCAGGGTAGGGTATGAAAGAGGAGGGGGAGGAGAGATCGCTACAGACACCACAGAAGTTTGGCTCAACTCCAGGGAGCATGATTCATGTGTGTGATGGGGTGGCTGTGTATGCAGTTAGATGAAAACATAGAAGGGCTTTCAACTGTGTCCTGGTGTCTAAAATAGTGCTTGCTACAGAGTGGATATTCAAGGACGAGGAACATGGAGAGCCTTCCTCAGAGAGGGAACAGTATGTGCGAAGGTAAAAAAGTACGTGGCGTGAGCGGAGAGAGGAACGAAGCCAGCAGGATTAAAATCAAGGGGACAGTAATAGCTCGGGATGTGGCAGGTAAAGAGGAGGAGGCTGGTGCTGCAGGACCTTGAATGTCCTATTGAAAATCTGGGTGTTTATTCTGGAAGTCACACGAGTTACCGATGGAGGTTATACAGGAAAGAGCCATGGTCGGATATCGTTGTTGTTAAGGACCATAGAGTTGTAGACAACCCAAGCGACCCTATGAACGAAAGTCTTGGACTCAAAACTTTCGTCTTTTCTCCAAGTTCGTAGAGTTTCTGGAGGCAATCTTTTCTGAAAGTGGATGCCACTCCTGCTTCCAAGCCTGTTTTATTTGGGAGATCCACAAGAACCAAAAAGCCTTTTTAAAGGCCAGACCAAATCCCATCAGCTCGTATTCTAATGTGACCAAGAGCCACACACCCTCATCTCAACCCCAAACCCCAAAACACATCTTTGCAGAATCCAGCTATTCTACTCATCTTGTCAGTCAAAATATAGCCCCATGAGCGAATATATATTTTTTAAATGTCACTCTTCTGTGCAGAGAACGGCTTTGAGGTACAGATGAATGGGGTGCTTACAGTATCTAGATGAGAATGTGTGGTTCTTTGGTCTTGAGATAATGAAAATAGAAAGAAGTATGTGAATTCAAGATGTTGAGGACAGAGGGAAATTGTGGGGTAAGAGGAAATGAGGTCCACGGTCATGTTCTTTTTTTTATCATTATTAAATTTTATTAGTTTTAATGAACATTTACAGAGATTTTGGGTTTTCATTCATTCGTTGTTGCACTGTTTTCTCCACCCTCCTCCCCAGTTCGTTCTTCTTCCCCCCGCCCAAATGTCTGTTTTAATTGTCCAATTGCCACAGTGCGGTCATGTTCTAACCAGTGTATCTATGGATGGATGGTGTCTACGGGAGGTGGTGCCATGCACTGATACAGACAGTGCCCAGCTTGTGAACAAGCTCTGCTCCTACGTCTTCTTTTGTTGTTTCTCCTAAGTCTGTAAGTCAAATTTGTTGTTAAGTTTGGACAGTTAGGCATGACTTGTATCTAGTGTCAGTTAGTCGAATGTTTGTCTTCGCAAATAGCCGTGATGTACTTTTCTGAGTATGAAAAACATTAAAGCAGTAGTTCGGGTACATTAAAACATCTTTAACGTAACAACGCAGCAATAATAATGTTTTAAGTACAGTTCAAAGTCAGACCCACTTGTTATTACAAACCATTGTCTAGGTCTCAAATGTTACTATATTAGGCTTGAAGGAAGTTGGTTGATAATGATGGCATGCAAATAAGTCAGAAGTTCATAATCTGAGGGTTCGCTGTACACAAGAAAATGCGGGGACCAGCCTGGTGGTCCCGTGTTGAGTTTTATGTCCAGGAGGGGATGTATAGTGGGACATCACACTGGAGCTCAGAGGAGACAACTTTCAGAGGAAAGGCAGATGGAGAGAATTGGAAAGGCTTTGTGAGGATGCAATGGGAAGTTAGAGGTTGAGTAGCTTGGGGCCAAGGGCTAAAGGAATTGGATTCTTCAGTATCAGAAGATCATTCAAGACACACACACACAGGCAAAGGCCAGATGGATCATAGGCTTCTAAAGGTAGACCAGCCCAACAATTTGGTTAGGTTCCATGAGCAAGAATACTATTCCATGCATGTCATGGAGCCTTGGATCAAATAAGGTTATTAAAATTCACCTATTAATAGACTCAAGAAACAGAGCTATACTGTCTTTCTTGACAGTACGTGTATATACAGGAATAAATGAAATCATTCTCGCAGGTTTCTTGCACATCTAAGATTTTGGGATCTCAAAAATATTTCCTTACATGAAAACATGTATTCTGAAACAGATGTCTAACTGGATTTAAGTCTTCTCCATGTTGCAAGCACATGCATAGAACCTACTTACCTCTGTCAAAGAAACAACGAAAGTGTGCTTGGTTATGAAATATTTGCTCTGTTTGAATAGGCTCTCTGTTCTCCTCTTGCCTTTGTCAAAGGCACTTGGGTGGAGTGAGAAAATTAGAAGGTGGCCTTCGGAGGACTGCTGAATTAATACCATTAACGTTTCAGTTAGTAGTTGCTTCTCAGCCTGACTTTTGTTTTTTAATTCATTGTTGTACATTTTCTTTCTTTCCCCTCCCCACCCAGGCTACCCCACAACGCACCCCTTCTTCCTGATTGCTACCATACAGACAATACCTAATCATATATTCCTTTTGGACAGTTGAGGTAGAATTTCTTCAGCCTTAGGAGAGAAACCTAGACTCAGTCATCATTCTGAAGGAGGAATATTGTTCTGTGTGTGTAAGTCAGAGTTCAGAGAGGAATCCTAATCTGGGAAAAGTTATACACCTTGTTAGCAGCCAAGTCGTGGTTCTCATGCACGCTGTACTGCACTGCAGCCTCTCTGTGAGTTTCAGAGATATTGATTATCACAACCTATTTCTTTTACAAATTAAGGGTGGAAATTTTATAGTCATTTCCTTTGGTTTATCTGGTAAGCTGAAGGGAGTTCCATGTTCTCCTGACGTGTCATATATGAACAGTTGCAGCAACAACAGAAAACTGGTGTGAAGATTTAAGAGGTTATTAAAGGAACTAATGTGCTGATAGAATTTCTGCTTGTCATTAAAAAACAAACAAACAAACCCTTGGAGCCCAACCAGAGGAGTTTAAGTGAATAACTGTTGTTGTTTGATGCCGTCGACAACTCATAGAGACCCTATGAACGAACAGCCTGAGCACTGTTGGTACATAGAGTTTCCGGAGGCAAGCCATTTCGGAAGTGGATGCCGCTCCTGCTTCCAGAAGTGAATAACTAGTTAGGGATTAAACGCACCAACTAGAACAATGGGAAACGAATTTATCACTAAGAGACTTTCATCTCAAGTTTTAATCAGCTGGTGTCAGAGTTTGAGGGGTTCCGCTCTTGTAGAAATTTGTCTGGAGTGGTGGCTCCTAGTCCTGGCTGCACTTTAAAATAAACTGGGGAGCTTTTAAAACCATAAGGACACCGAGACCCCACCTCACACCAATGAATGAGCATTTCTAGAGGTGTGACTATATATAGGTTGCATTGTTTTTGCAAAACCCTCTACCTCACCTCATTGCCCTCAAGTTGGAGCCGCCTCATAGGGGACCTTCTGGAGGGTTTCCAGAGGCTATCCATGGGAGGTGGGTTATCCTTCTCCCGGCAGCTGCTGGTGGATTTGAAATATCTGCCTTTGGCTTGGTAGTGCAATTCCTTATCCACTAGGCCACCAGAGCTCAAAAAGACCTGCAGTTGAGAGCCCCTGGTCAGCTTAATTTGTATAGAACTGCATTTCTGGCAATTTTTGCAGAACTGATAGAAGTAGACCTATCCACAACCGTATACTTCAGTCTTGTTATTAGTATTGCTAGCCAAGCTTGGGGCATCTTTGACTTGATTTAATAATTTTTATTTTGTTTTTAATGTCCCTAATTATCAGGCTTCAAAAGCTCTGTCTTTCACCAAGTTATCTTGAAGTGTTCTCAGACTCCACAGAAAAATTAGCCTCGTTTGGGGACTTTGAGAGAGAGAAACCTTCGCTAAGTCATAAATAACCTGTCCAGGTCCGAAAGGGAGGTGACCACCTACATACAGTGGGAGCCACTGACAAGATTCAAAACCTCCGTGAGGAACTCAACAGAGCTTGCTTTTTGCTTTTTGTATTCAGAGACAACTAGTAGATCATGACAGATAAAAAGAAGCAAGTGAGAAATGAATATGAACTCCAGGCCCCTAACAACATAGAGTATATGTGTGTGTGTGTGTGTAGTATTAGCATTGTATTGAGAAGAAGAAATCACAGCCAACTCTAACAATCCATTCTCTGCCTTCCACATCCCCACCAAATAAACGGATGCATTTCAGCGAATGGTAAATAATGCTTAAAGTGGCAGAAGCTGGGGTTGGGGAAATAAGAACCAGGTGCTGGAAAGGAGGAAAATCAGAAAAAAGCATACGTTTTCTGTCACCAGTCCCCACCATAAATCGTCGCAATGCCACCGTCACGACCTGGAGCCCGCGGGGAAGAGACTGTTGTAAAAATGATAAATCAGAGTCACTACACACCGGGTCTTGATAAAACAAAGAAAGTTGATTCGGAGGAGGTCTGAGATATATCTGTATATAAAATCACAGAGAAACAAAGCATGATCAGTGACTGGTCAAATGTGAGGGAATGCAAAGTTCCAAAGTCAGTGGCTGTTTAATATTCTAACTGAGCCAAACATTGGCTAATATGATGGAAATTGATGACTCAGTGGAATCCGGCTGCAGCCGGATGGAGATGTATGACAAATGTCTTCACAAGAGCAGCACAATATATATGCCCGCCTCTGTTCATCACGTTTTTATGTATTCTTCACACCCAGAAGCAAAAGAGAATATACTATCTGTATCACCTTCGTAAAATAAGGTTAATGTATTTTCTGGTTTTTTTTTTTGTTTTTGTTGTTGTTGTTATTTCTTTCTAGGAACTACACCCACCACTCTTTTTTACGCAAAACATTTGTGTGTGAAGATGGGCCAGTGCTGACCCATTTCTTTTTAAAAAAAAATTTTTTTTTATTATTATTCTCAATGAAAGTTTACAGAGACTGAGGATTTCCATTCATTCACTGTTGCACTTTTCTCCCTGCTCACCCCTCGCCCCCGATTTGCTCTTCTCTTTGAAAAGTAAAAGAAAAATTCTTTCATTGTTTTACAATCCCTCACCCAGGTCCACTCCACTATGCAGCCTTCGCTCTGGACTCATGTCATGACAAAAATACCTAATCATACATCTCTTTTAAACAGTTCTCTTCCTCATCTGTTTCAGTGCAGTAGACATTATTGAACCCATCTTTCTCAGTCTCCCCCCAACCCCAAGGTCAGTCCTGTTTTACAGCAGTGCTGACCCATTTCTTAACTGATTCCTCTGATGGCGCCCTGGAAAGATTCTCAGATTGTGCAGCATTTGTGTCCGTGTGTCGGCACGTTGGTGCCGAGATCTGGTCAGCACAGCGAGGAGGGCTGACTGTGAGCAGCCTTGATGGGGCCCAGTTTCCAGAACTCAGTGAAGTCCTGGCTGAATGGCGCTCTGGGACTCTTAATTGTCCACTTCTAAGGGCGGTAGATATTCAGGATTGGGAACGGGAGGTCTTTGTGTAGGAGTTTCTGAAGTTCATACTTGAGAGCATGGTAAATAATCTGTTAGGAGTTGAACCCCTAACTCAATGGACATTATTTTTTTTTAATATTTTATTAATTTTAATGAACGTTTACAGAGAGTTTGGATTTCCATTCATTCATTGTTGCATTTTTCTCCCTGCCCACTCCTCCCCCCTCCCAGTTCACTCTTCTCTTTGAAAAGTAAAAACAAAAAATTCTTTCATTGGTATATAAGCCCCCCTCCCCCAAGTACATACACTAAGCTATGAAACCTTCATTCTGGACTCTTGGACATTCTTTGATGGTTTGAATCCACCAACTGCTTAGATGGAGAGAGACGATTCTCCTCCTCTGCGATTTTACAGCCTTGTCAACCGGCTAGAGGCTCCGCTCTGAGTGTTTTCTGACTCCACAGCAATGACTGCAGACGCATCTGATGAAGGAGGAGGTAATAAAAAATACAGGTTGCAAGAATGAAGTAAAGGCAAGTCCTTGTTCCTGTAGCACTAGCCAGGAGGCCCTGGGGTAGGGTCCCAACTTGATACTTTAATGGCCCCTGTGACTAAATCACCTCTTTGAAGCTTAACATTATCCCTTTTTTAAGATGAGCCAGGGGTAGGGAATGTCTTGCTTCTTGTACAAACAAACTCACCTTAGTTCCATTGAGTTAGACCTGACTAACAGCCGACCCTCCAGTGGACTTTCGGAGGCTCTAGATCACAGAGGGAAGAGATTACCTATCTTTCTCCCTTGCAACAACTGGTAGATTCAAGCTGCCTGCCTTTGGGTTTGCAGCACAGCTTTCTGTCCACTAGGCCACCAGAGCTCTCTCTTCTTGTGCAAGGTTACAGAAAAAGGTCAGGTGAAAGAAGACAGAGGAATATCTCTTGAAACTCCAGAATACTCCTTGGATTTAGGAAGTTATTATTGTTAAAGGGTCCAGATAAATTTACTCATCATTGTTAGTATGATGACGGCTATTTTTCTGCTTTCTTCACAGGGAAGTTCTAGAAGTTGTCTATGTAGACGGAAATCTAACATTTTATTCTCTTTTTTTTGTTTGCCCGAGTAATTAAAATATTACTATATGGAAGGCACTGTTATGGATTAAATGGTAGTCTCCAAAAATATATGTTGTCGTGATGATGCCATAAATTTCAATTTTATGTGTTTGCTTTTGGGATCTGATATAATTATCTTCCATTTGTGATGTATTGTAAATTGTTCTTCCTTTTGTGATCTGATATAATTAGCTTCCATTTTGTGATGTATTGTAAATACTAACCTCTATCTGTTAATGAGACAGGATTAATATGGATGGTTTCTTGAGTCATTGCTTTACAAGAGGGTGTGACTCAGGTTCCCACCCTCATGGAGTCACCCTTACCTGAGTCAAACCCTTCTTTTTTAATCTTATAGGAGATAAAAAGAGAAGGGAGATAGCAGAGAGGGAGGGACCTCAGTATCATTAAGAAGAGCAGGGAGTGGAGATTGTCCTTTGAACCCCAATATTTAGAAGCTTCTAGATTCAGGTTGCTGCCAAGATATATGGGGAACTTCAGGAAGCAAGACTCCTGGATGTTGTTAAGATCTTCTCCTAGATCTGCTGGTGACAGAAAGCCTTCCTCTAGATGGCGTGCACTAAATACAGACTTCTCACCTCCTACCCTGTGAACGAATACATTTGTTTGTGAAAACCATTCACTCGTGGTGTTTTTGTTATAGCAACACTGGATAACTCACACAGGTACCAAGATAGGCACTGTATATACATTATAAATTTTAATCCTTAGACTAACCTGATATTCTGGTCCTACTGTAACTCCCACTTCCCAGAGGAAAAGTAGGTCCAAGGGGATAAGTAGCCATCAAGACTAGAAAGCCTGGAAGTGGTAAGACTGGAATTGGAACACTGGGCTGTACGGCCTCAGAAAAGAGTTCTCCTTCTTCTTCTTCCCTCTTGCTGGATTGCCAATACCCAAGTGGTCGTAGCTGTTGAGATTGGCTCGAACTCTAGTGTAATTCAGAGGTAGAGGGCAAGCCTTTGGTATTTACTTTTTAGGGGTTTACTACCTGGTTGAGTAGCTTTATTTCTCATTTTCTGTGCAGCCCATGCTTCAATCTATTGAGTTTCTTCCTCAGATATACTGTATATCTTGATGCCACTCACGTGTTTGTTTAAGAGTGACTTGAGGTCTCTGTGTTTGTGAAAGATGCAAACTCCAGGACTCCATGCCTATCAGCCAAACCAGAATCTCTGAGGGCAATGGTAAAATCTCTAGGAATTTGTATGTTAAGCAGCACTCCTATGTGATTTGTATGCTCGTGAGCATTTAAGAAGCTCTGGTGTCTGCTGTGTTCCTTTCTGAGAATGGCCTACCCATATTGTCACCTCTCGTCTCTGCCTTGTTCATCCCATGAATTCCTTTACCTGTCACCTCAGATGCTACATTCTCGTGAATTTTTAAATTTCATTCCTCAGATTTCATAATAGCCACATTCATTCTCCCTCTAATTTGTGTGTGTTTGTGCTTTACCCCCCTTTTTTCTGATTTTTCTTATTTGAGTGGAAATGTATGTCTTAGTTATCCAGTACTGCTGTTAACAAAGATACCACAATGAGTGGCCTTAACAAAGAGAAATCTCTTCTTAGACTTTAGAAGGCTACAAATCTAGGCTGCCAGCTTCTAGGGAAGACCCCTTTTCTCTCCACTGATCCTGGAAGAAGGTCCGTGCAGATCTCCTAGTACCTTTCCCAGGGCCAAGGAGCCTTAGTGCTGGGTCTTGGGTCTAAAGGGACACAATCCATTCAAGCATTCATTCTTGAATGACTTCCTGGTAGTCCTGAATTCCTTCTTTCTTCACCCTTGTCCCCTTAGCTCATGCTTATCTCTTTGTGTATTTTTTTAAAATTGTGATTTTAACTAAAATGTACAGAAAAGTTGGATTTTCATTCATTCATTCACTGTCGCTCATTTTCCTCCCTACCCCCAGCTCGCTTTTTTTTTTTGAGAAAATATTCATTTATTATTGTGTAATTTCCTGTCCTCCCCCTCCAGTCTTTTCTATACACTCACTCTCTTTTTATCTTCTAGGCCACACTCTAGAGAAACTTCCCGTACTGTGAGAGACTTAAGAAGTGTTACTTTCCACCCTTAATCCTTATACAATTATTTGTGTATTAGATCATAAAGGATTGTCACATAGTTTTAGCGTTATATCATTACATGCGTGTATTCTGGTGGTGGGGGGGGGACAGTTTACAAAGCAGATAGGCCTTCCACTCAATTTTCTGTTCAGCCATACATAACCATTTTATTTTGTGTCATGAATAACATAGTCACATTATATCTACATCCTTCTCATCTGATTCTCATTTCCATGAATTCTTTGGTTCTACCTATTTCTACCTTTAAATCTTGATCCATGAGCCAATGTTGCCCTTTTGATCTTCCATTGTTAATTATTCTTCCATTGTTAATTATTTTAAGGAGTAAATGCCTTCTTGATGCTGTTGTTTTTCACATCGATTTACCAATTGTTTGGCTGCTAATTGGGTCAAAGGCCATGTATTGTTTCACATTCTGTAGCAATTTGCATCTATTTGACATTTAGTGTCTTACATCCAAACCCAACCCTCTGCTACCAAATGCATTTTGATTCATGAGGACCCTCTGTAGGGTCTCCGAGGCTATCAGTTGTTAAGGTAGGACACTAACTATCTTTCTCCCAAGGAATAGTTTATAGGATCAATACATGTAATGCACTGCACCACTAGGGCCCCATATTAGTTTAAAACTGTGTATATTTTCTCTCTTCTGTGAATACTTTCAGAGTAGGAACCATACCTCATTTATGCCCATTTGTCTTCTCAGGGTCTAGCATAGTGCCTGCTTAGAATTGTTAGCTGTAATAGTGTCACTTTTGACTTATGGTAACCCAAAGAACAGTGGAAAAAAAGACTACTTGGTCTTGTGGCAATCCTTTGATTGGTTGTGGATTGGACTGTTTTGATCTATGTTGTTGTTGTTAAGTGCCGTCAAGTCATAGGCAACTCATAGCGACCCTATGAACAAAAGTCCTCAACACTTGTATAACTTTCATCCTTTCTCCAGGTTCACAGAGTTTCCAGAGGCAAGCTATTTATGGAAGTGGATGCCACTCCTGCTTCCAGGCTTGTTTTAATTGGGGAGCTCCACCAAACATGGTCCGTCCACCATGGGTAACCATTAGCACATTTGACATATCAGTGTCTCAGTGTTTAGCATCACATCAACCACGAGTCACCTCTGTACAGCAAGTGGACAGACAAGTGCTGTAATAAGGTGAATGTTGTTGTTCGGTGCCATCAAATCCTACAATGGCCCATAGTGATCCCATGAACAACAGAACCTTGAACTTCATCCCGTCCTGCACCATCCTCCCATCTCTGATATGTTAGAGCCCATTGTCACAGTCCCTGTTGAAAGCCTTCTTGTCTTTCTCTGATCTTCTACCTTTGCCAGCATGATGCCTTTTCCAATGACTGGTCCCTCCTGACAACAAACTCAAAGTAGATGAGGTGAAGGTTCACCATCCTCGCCTCTGAGGAGAGCACGTAGATCTATAGGAATGCCTTCTTTTTGAAAGTAGATAGCCAAGTTTTTCCTCTCGTCTGGTTTAGTCTTCAAACCTATTATAGTAACATGCCAGCCTCCACTGATGGTCATGTGTGTGTGTGCATCTAGGGCCCTATCTGGAGATCAAGCCTGGGTTTCCCACATGGGAGGTGAGAATCCCATCACTAAAACACCACTCACTGCCCCCTTGCTATACAGTAAGCAGTGCCCACCAAGTGTGAACAGACAGCAAGATAAGGATAAAACTAGTGTCATTTCCAAGAAGAGTAGTTGTCAAGGTCAAAAGTAGGGCTCTTGCTTCCTTGCTCTGATGCTGAAAGCTGTGGTCTCAAACCACTGAGATAAAAGTGTAACTCTAACAATAGAAGGTAAAGTCATTGACAATCAGGCCAAGTTCTCCACTGGCTTAATCCATGACAGTCAAACTGATTCTGAGTGATAGCAACTTGTCACTGGGGTTCTGAGGCTGACTGTCCTTAATGGAGGAGACCACTCATCTTTCTCCTGTGGCACATGACTGGTGACTTTGAACTACTGATTATTTTGGTTAACAGCCTGACGTGTTACCGCCGTGCCATGAGGCTACTGTCCCCCTTTCTCACTTCTTGGATCTAGAGTTGTTTGTGTAATGACAAATGGGGTCATCTCCACCAATTTTCAGACGCTTCCGAGAGGGAGGAATGTTGATAAAAGATGGTAAATCCTCTGAGATGGAGATTTGGGGACCTTGGAAGTTGCCAATGAATGGGGCCGGGTGGGTGTGGTATGTCACATGCAGAGCTGCCACTAAGCTGTTTTCAAGTATGGAGTTTTATCTGGAGGGTAGAGGACATCGCTCAATCAATTCTTGCATAATCAGCAGACGTATCCTTTTTCTGCTGGTATAGACATTTGCAGTATTTCCAGAAATGTCTTCTGGATTTGAACCAAGGTCGTGTGAGTATGATGGTGCTTACTTGACTATGAACTTGTGAGACTTTGTGGCTTTGAGGCTCCAGTTCTTCCTTTGATGTGGTCTAAGAGACCCACTCAGAGCTTTAATGGTGCAAGGGTTAAGCGCTTGGCTAAATGAAAGGTTAGTGGTTCAGATCCATGTAATGGTGCCATGGGAGAAAGATCTGGTGATTTGCTCTCATAAAGACTATAATCTATGAAAATCTATGGGGCAGCTCTCCCCTGTCCTATGGGGCTGCTAAGAATCAAAATCTCCTCGATGGGTATCTAACAATAACAACAGAAATAGGGTCTGGGTGAGGAGGAGGGTCAACTGATTTTTAAAAGCTTACTTTTATTTTTTATTCAACCATCTCATTTCCAGAACCAGGTTTGTACTATATTTATCAGATCATAAATTTACCTACAGCAATTTGAGTGAGGTCTGAGAAGATTTTTTTATTATTTTTGTTTATTGGGAACCATTAAAATGAAAGGCTGTTAAAGCTTATTTGTTTCAATAATGTCTCAAAAAACCACTGTCGGGGGATTGGAAACCATAGCATTCTCATCTTTGTGTAATTTGTTACTGCCCTTGTTTGTCTGCATGTGTTTTAAGACTTTCCAGAGTGGTTGTTTCTATTTAAGGCACATCATCTGCGGAATTCTGAAATACAAGCCAGTTCTTTGAAATTTTTGATAAAGCTCAATTCTTAATAACAGGAAGGTTTCAAATGCCCGTATAGCTGGTTGGCCATCTGTAAATAAATAAAGTTCAATGAGAGAAATAGCATAAGGAAGCCGTTTTGGTTACTATTTCCATTTTATCCGTTCACATAATGGGATTGCAAAATGACAAATATGGAAAGAGTGTAAGAACACTTTAAAAAAAATTGTGTTTTGAAACTTGGATCTCAGTTCAAACACTCACTCGAAAGGAGAATTATGTTTCAGATATGAGTTATTTATTGTCATTGTCAATTTCTAGAACGTACATTCATGTTGGGATCACACAAGCCCAAAGCTGAGTTTGCACCATAGTGGCCGTATTCTGCTCTTCGGTTCTCTTACATTCTGTCTTTGAAATGATGGGCACCAGCACTGAGTAGACGAGAATACTAGACCTGTGGATTGTGATGGTACCTTCCTGTCACCTTCTGGACATGGGTTTCATCTCCGAGTTGCATTTAAACCAATGGAAATGAAAGTGACGTTGATTTATAACTCTATGTGGCTGACTAAGCCAAATGGTGAACATTTCATTATTTCTGTTTATGAGTCGTATCTAAGGGGTTTGTTTCAGAAAGTAGACTATCCTGCTCAAAGGAGAAAGTCTACTTCCACGAGGCACAAGGCAGAGTCAACAGATCATAGTATGTCCAGCCCCCAAGTGTCAGGACACCCATTCGTAGCAGTTTTTAAAGCCATCCCACCCTGCTCAAAGTTTGCTGACTAAACACTAACAGACAGACAGATGACGTGATTTTTGTAAAGTCTTCAATAAAATGAATTAATGAGGTGACTGTGACAGTGAACTTGAGCATATTGGGGTGTGTGAGGATGGTACGGGACAGGTCAAGATTCAGATCTGTTATTCCTAAAGTTGCTATGAATTGCAGTTGACTGCATGGCACCCAACCAGAAGGAGAGAGGAGACCTGCATCACGATGTTACACAGTACACACAGCTCTTTCTCAACTGCCTTTCCTCCGAAGCTCTGGTGGTCTAGTGCACAGAGAATTGCACTGCTAACCCAAGATGGCACCTCTCTGCTGGTTCAAATCCAGCAGGTGCGCAATGGGCCCAAGACTGGCAAATTCCTTATGATTTACAGCCTCCAGAAACCCGCTGGAGGGTCAGCTGAGTAGCTTCTGCCTTGATGGCAATGAGTTTGAGTGTAATTACCAAAGCAATGTTACAGTCATTGTTATCTATCCATGAGCTCAGTCCTCCTCACCTCCTGGATAATTCCGTGCCTCAGTGGAACTAAATGCTGCCTGTCCATGTTCCATCCCCAGGAGGGGTTACAGATCAGACTGCTGTGATCTATTGAGTTTTCACGGGATGATTTTTATTCTGTTTTTTTATTTCCATTCATTCATTGTGGCACACTTTCCTTCCTGCCCACCCTTCCACCCCAGTTTGCTTTTCTCTTTGACAAAAAAAAATATTTCATTATTATACAATTGCTGCCGCCCCCCACCCCCACCCCGAGTCCACACCACTATGAAGGTTTCATTCTGGGCTCTTGTCATGAAAATAATACCTAATCATATATTCCTCCTAAACAGTACTCTCCCTCATCTGTTTCAGTGCAGTATACATATTTATCCCCTCAACTCCAATATCAGTCCTGCTTTACAACAGTGGCACTATTTGTCCTTCTGTGACTGAGATATTTCACTCAGCATTATGTCCTCCAAGGTCACTCATTTTGAATAATATTGCACGAGTTTGTTGTTTTTCAGTGCTGCATAGTATTCCATTGTGTGAATATACCACAGCTTCTCTATCCATTCATTTGTTGATAGGCACTTGGGTTGTTTCCAACTCTTTGCTATTGTGAACAAAGCAACAATAAACATAGGTGGGCATATATCTGCTTGGGTGGCAGTTCTGGTTTCTTTAGGGTATATTCCCAGTAGTGAAATTGCTGAGTCAAATGGTATTTCTATTTCCAACTTTTTGAGAAAGTGCTATACAGCCTTCCATAGTGGTTGCACCATTTTCACTCCCACCAACAGTAAATAAGGGTTCCAGTTTCTCCACAACCTCACCAGCATTTGTTGCTTGCTGTTCTGGTAAATTTTGCTATTCTGACTGGGGTGAGATGATATCTCATAGTTGTTTTGATTTGCATCTCTCATGGAGTTAGGGATTTTGAACATTTCTTCATGTGCTTGTCGGCCATCTGAATGTCTTCTCTGGTGAAGTGTCTGTTCAAATCCTGTTCAGTTGAGTCACTGAGTGATTTTTATGAGTAGATCACCAGGTTTTTCTGCTGAGTCTTTTTAGACTCAAGGCTCTGTTGGAACCTGTTTAGCATAGAGATATAAAGTTTTCACCAACAGATGATTGGTGACTGTTCACAAGCTGTATTAGCCGGGAATCGAGCCTGGATCTTCCACATTGAAGGCAGGAATTTTGCCACTGAACCCTCACTGCCTGCCTAATGGCACAGAGACTGCGTGTGAAGGGGGGGGAAGGAATCTGCATGTGAGTGTGTCTACAAGCCTTCCCCGACTCCCAGTGCTTTGTTCATTCTCTGGCACAAAGCAGCCTCTGTAGAGAAGATATTAGGAACAAACCCCAAACTCGAAGATTCGAGAGCAGCCTGCCAGAATTATTAAGAAAAACATTCAGATGATGCCATTAAAAACATATGGGGATTCTATAAAGCCCTGAAAAGAAAATGTTTAATTATGCGCCGTATGCAAAAGCCATCACACTGAGATTGATTCTAAAGACTGAAACAGCGTTGGGCTTAAGTAGTCCACAGTGATGCATCAATCTTTTTATTCCTTTAGAAATAATGTTTTTCTTTCACTGATGACAAATACCTTTCAAAGGTTGAGATCATGCTGCTAGAGTGATACATGTAGTTTAATGAAGTCCAAAGTCACTAACAAAAGTTTCCAAATTAACTTTTCAAAGTCCTTGAGGTACATTTCTTTCTTGACCTTCCCTTGCCTACCACATTCCCTGCCCGGTTAGGCTTGGCTTCAAGGTGGCCGGCGTAAGAAGCCTTGGTTAGAAAGAACCAGTTTTGAATAGGTTTCTCAGTTTTAATGCATTGTCATGATTCATTGCTCAATCTCTAAGTGTTAATAGTTCCCGGTGATCTTGATTTCCATTTTCAATAGTTCACCGAGAAGCCTGAAGAAATACAGAACTCTTGTCCCATTTTAAAGAAAGATGGAAACTATTTTTCTTTCATCTAGACGGGATGTGTTTTCGGGTTGCCTTCATTTCCTTTTGGTCTTTGCAAATGTGTGGAATCACTATTTGGCTTTGTGGAATGTGAAGGGTGCTGGAGAGAGAGAAAGAGAGAGAGAAGGAAGGGGAGGAAGGAAGAGAGGGGAGGGAGGGAGGGAAGGAAGGAAGGAAGGAAGGAAGGAAGGAAGGAAGGAAGGAAGGAAGGAAGGAAGGAAGGAAGGAAAGAAAGAAGAACAGCAAGCTTTGTAACCAGTAAGACTTTCAAACAAGTATATTAGGGACTCTCTGATAAGTAGAAGTAAGATTGCAAAATCAGGGTACACTTACCCAAGTGCTTCACTCTCTTTTGTAATCAAACAAGCTTAGGTGCTGGAAAGGATTTTGAGACAGATTTGTGGCTATTCACAAGTAAAACAAAGAAATAAAATACTTTTTTTTTCCCAAAGAAAAGTCAGTGCAGAAATGCAAAAAGAACCTCTCTCAAACAAAAACGCCACCATTTGTCTAAATAAGTGGAATCATGATATAAGGAGGTTATGTATTTATTTGAAAATCTTTCCTCATTTTAAAAAGACCACTATTTGACTTTAGGGGATTTTATGGCCTTAAGCACGAGGGGTTTTGATCCCCATTTATTGGACCAGACCTCTTTAAGTAAACATGTGGCTTATGAATCAGTGGACAGATTTGTCGCTCACACTTGAACGTGTCAAAACGTTTTCTTAAATGTCAGTCAGGCTCAGGGGCAATAAAAATGTAAGCTCCTCCCTCTCCCTCTGTGTCTGTCATTTTCTGTATTACTGAGATGATTGAAAATCACAAATTACCGAGCCTGCAATTATTTTTGAGAAAGATACCAAGCTCGAGGAACCTGACCAGCTTACTCAGATGCCTGCCTGGTAACAGCCCTGAGGTTTTCTGTTTCAGAAACGTTGAACATACGGGGCTCGTTTCAGGCCCATTGGGCTCCTTGACTATGGAATCCCAAGTCAAGCATTGTTTCAGTGTTTTCCTGCAGTGTGTTTGTTTGGGTTTGTTTTTGTTTTTTGGTTTTTTTTTTTTTTGCGTGAGAAAACTTTACTTCTATTGGTTAACAGCCAGCTACTTTTACAAAAGGCCACCTGTTTCTGAGTTTATACAGGATATGTTGGATTTGTGTAATACAATAGGATCAATTTAATTATGCTTTCCCTTAAGTACAAGTCTGCCTAGAATTACCTCACTGTTTAATATGCTCACTCTTTGGAGTGAAAAATAAACAAACAAAACCACCAAAAAAACACCAACCCTCATTTAACTTAGCTTTAAAATATTTCATTACCCCAATTTTTTCTAATTAGCGTTAAAAGCCATAGCCTTTCAGTATGGGGGGGGGGAGAAAAAGGCTGTTTTTAACTCCCCAAAGCCCAATATTCAATGTTTCAAAGCTTTAGAATTATTACAAAAGATTTACTCATATAACGGAGCATGTAACATTTAAAATCAATAAAGTATAGAGATTTTACTTGTCCTCTTGAATTGACTCCCTCCTCTAATAGCTCAATACTGTATAATACTATATACTTTTTTAATCTCCAATGTCATTACCAGATATAACAGTGCCAGATTATCCAATAAGTAAGACAAGTACAAATTTATTTGTGTTTACTTATCTGTTGTGAGCAAAATCTCATATGATCACCGGGTCAAAGCTTCTGCTTCTAGGTATGGCTGCGATCGTGTCTGTCTGCCCAGGGCACAGCTCAAAGCCACTTTCAAGTTTATATTATCAGATAGGGATGGAGTACGCGGTAAAGGAGCTCTGGTGGTTGAGAGGTAAGGATTTGTACACACAACCCCCATTTACCAGATGCTCCGTGGGAGAAAGATGGGTAACCAACTGCCTGGAGGTTGACTGCCTCTGAGAACCTGCTAACAGGTCAAATATGAGTCGGTTCAGACTTGACAGTACATATAACAAGCTAAGCATGGTTAGCCGAAACTCACTCATCTGGAGTGAACAGTTTCACAAGGATTCCACTCTGGTGCCAGGTGGGCCAGGTGAGCAAGCTAAAAGAAGGTCTGAGACTGTTCCCTCTGCTTAGTAAAAGAGCACGAGTAACGGAGCTGACCTTGCTAATTGGTAAATTGGTAATCGCCCCGTTCTTGGTAATGATCCCTGGTCTTTGTTGCCACACCTCCAGGATGGTTGGAAATTTCTCACAATGCTGTCCTCCAAAACCTTGTCTGGCCATTACTGCTCCTTAAACAGCTTCTAAGAGTGACTAATCAGATGAGAAATAATAGTTTGGCTGTGTGATATTAGAGGCTCTACTAATTCCTCCCTCCCCCCTTCAATATGGATTGAAGCTCACTATCAAGAAAACAAAGATTCTCACCACTGGGCCAATTGGCAGCATCAGTATAGATGGTGAAGAGATTGAGATAGTTAACAGTTTCAGTTTGCTTGCCTCCACAGTCAACGCTCTTGGTAACAGCAGCCAGGAAATCAAGAGACGAATTGCATTGGGAAAGTCGGCTGTGAGGGACCTCTCAGGAGTACTGAAGAGCAACGACGTCAGGCTGGAGATTAAGGTGTGCCTGACCTGGGCTATAGTCTTTGTAATTACATGCTATGCATCGGAGAGCTGGACAGTGAATAGGGATGATAGAAAAAGAATTGATGCCTTTGAGGTTGTGGTGCTGGAGAAGAGTGTTGAATATACCATGGATTGCTAGGAGAACAAACAGGTTTGTCCTGGAGAAGGTGAAGCCAGAAAGTTCCCTGAAGTCAAGGATTCTGAACCTTTATCTGACATACTTTGGGCATGTTGCAAGGAGGGACTGGTCCTTGGAGAGGGACATCATGTTTGGGAGAGTGGAGGGGCGGCGCAGGAGAGGAAGACCCTCGATGAGATGGATCGATTCTGTGATTGGGGTGGTGGGAATGAATGTGTTTGAGACCGTGAGGTTGGCACAGGATAGAACGGCATTTAGGGCTCTTGTACATAGGGTCGCTACGAGTCGCAAATGACTCAATGGTATATAACAACAACAACAACTAATTTTTTTTAAACTAGTAGGTTTATTTAAAAAATTCGAACACATTGTTTTCAAGAATAAATTCTTTCCATTTCCCTCACCCCCCCCACCATCAAATTGTACAAGCCCATGGTTAATCCCCCTCCCCCTGCACATCCTCATCCCTCTGCTTCCAGCCTCTCCCACCCCTCCTGGATCCTTATACTCATTCTACAATAATGCTTTTATACAATCTTTGTCCTTGTGGGACTGAGTTCACTCAGCATAATGCTCTTCAGTCCCTCCCAAGTTAGGTAATAATTTTGATGTGGGAAATACAGTTGAGTTTTTTCATTTAGTGGGACTATAAAGATTTTGAACTTGACGGCACATAACAACAACAACAACAACAACAAGATTTTAATTTCAGATTTTTTAACAATTAAGCTTACAACTTTTTCCCTTTTTCTTTAAGGAGAAGAACAGAATTTAGTTGTGTATACTTTTCTCATATATCTTCAGACCATAGTTTTGATTGACGTTAGAAAACAAGGCACAGCTATGTGGTGGCCAATGTTGGAAAAGCTAACCACTTCCGTCTGGTACTCTATTTTTTTATTCTCTAAGCGTGTTCACAAGGATACATTTTCTTTTGTTGGATAATTTGCTAGTCTTAGGCAGAGAAACAGAGCTATCCTTAGTAAATTTAGATGTAAAAATGGCTCCTGGGTAATGAAAACAAGTCAAGGAACAATAATTGTACCACTCAAACTTAGCTCAGCAGAGAAGTTGTTTGCTTATGTCTTGGCCATATCGGAGTCTCAGTGCTGAAAGGATTCAGCTGAACCTGGGCTCTTCAAATGCAAAATGCCATCAAATCCAAACATGCTGGGGAAATCGAAATTCTTTTCATTTCCTAATGTCCACTGTGGGCCTGCAAAGAACACAGACCTAAAATTGCTTACTTAGGAGTGAAAACAGAAGACGGCTCTTGATCACGTAGGTAGTTTTGTTTGCTGAAGAAATGCTTTCTAGCCAATTTTTAAATTCTTCCTTTTCTTACCTTTGTTTAGCATCGTGATGGACGGCTCCTTACAAAATGACAGCGAATCTTAATTTGAATCCTGGCTCTTCTGCTTTGTAACCCTGTGAGGTTCTTTAACTCAGTCTACGCTTGTCAAGTGGGGATTAAGGGCTTTGGTTCTGACCTCACAGGGAAGCTGTAATCAGGAGAATCCAGTAGACGCTGCTGGGCCTTGTACACATTTAAAAATTCAAACCCTACTTTACCAAGTTCTCTTCCATCTGGCTTAATATTTAGCTCCGATAGAGAAATTCCTCTCTGATAGCAGCAGGGGTAGAGTTATGAAATAAAATGCAATTCCAGGTGAAGAACAGCTTTTTAGAAACTGAATATGAGCAAAGTAACATCTGGTATAAACTTATTATAGAACTACTATGAAAATTATTAGTTGCTTATCTGAAATACAAATTTTGTGGGATCTTATAATTTTTTTTCTCTCTTGCTAATCTGGGAACTTCTTCAGTTCCTTTAGTTTAAGAAATGCTGAGTGAGTTTGACCTCTTTGACATTCTGACTCCAGCTCTTTGCACATTTCATTATAGTATGTTGTCTTCCTGTGCTGCCCTTTGAAATCATCTGTTCAGACTCTTAATTTTGTTATTTTTTTTCTCTTTGCTTTGGATTCTCAGTGCTCCAGTGCAATATTCAGAGTCTTTTCTGATATCCATCTTGGTCTTTTCTTCCTCTTGTCCTTGTAAATGACTCCCTGCATTCTTCCTATATGATATTCTTGATATTCACCCAGAGCTCATCTGGTCTTTGCTCATTAGTGTTCAAGGCCTCAAACCTGTTCCTGATAGGGTTTTGACGTTCAGGTGGCATAGACTCATGGTCAAATTTTTACTCCCGTGGATTTGATTTAATTTTCCTTAAATTCAGCTTGTTGGTGGTCCGTTCCACAAGCAACACCTGGCTTTTCCAGCGATTCTTTTCACAGATGTAATCAATCTGATTTCTATGCATATCATCAGGTGAAATCCATGTGTATAGCCTGCTTTCATGTTTCTTATAAAACATATTTGCAATGAATAGATCATTGCGCAAATTTCTATCATTTTATCTCCAGCTCTCTCACCAAGTCCACGTTTTCCAAATACTGATCCTTCTTCTCTGTTCCCAACTTTTGCATTCCAGTCACCCATTATTATTAATGCATCTTGATTGCATGTTTGATCAATCTGACTGCAAATGTTGGTAGAAATCTTTTATTTCCTCCTCTTTGGCTCTGGTTGTTGGTGCATATATTTGAATGATAGTGGTTTTCACTGGAATTCCTTGTATGCCTATGGATATTGTCCTGTCACTCACAACATTATATTTCAAGACAGATCTAGAAATGACTTTTTTAACTATGAAAGCAACCCCATTTTTCCTCACCTTTTGATCTCCAGCACAGTAGATCCTATGATGTCTAATTCAAAATGTCCCATGCCAGTCCATCCAATACCTAGTACGTCAATATTTATGTGTTCCATTTCTTTCTTAACAACATCCAATTTTCCTGCATTCATGATTCTCACATTCCATTTTCCAATCCCTAATGTCTGCTTACAGCTGTTCCTCCTCCTCCTGTTTGTTTCCAAACTTGAGGGCTCAGCCTCAGTTGCCCTCTCTGCTAGTCTAAGCATGCCCTGATGTACATAGGGGGGTTTCGAAGGCCTGCTATTTCAGAAGTGGATGGCCAATCTTTCTTCCTATTCTGTCTTAATTTGAATGCTCAGATTTAGAACAGTATCTGACAGTCAAGTATTTTACAGAAAAGGGCAGATGAAAGATTTTTCCCCAGTTGTAGAAATAGTCCATAGATTCAGTACTGTACCCACACTTGACATGTGTCAAGTTGAAATACTTAAGATGGTTTGGGCAGAACATAAAATAATTCAGGAAATCAAAATATCGAAGAGCTGAACAGAAGGTTTCAAAGGGCAGCACAAGAAGAGAAAGTATTATAATGAAGTGTGCAAAGAGCTAGAGTCAAAAAATCAAGGGAGTCAACTTGCTCAGCATTTCTTAAGCTCAAGGATCTGAAGAACAAATTCAAGCCTCGAGTGGCAATACTTATTAGGGATACCAGGGCAGAACAGTAAATGATCCAGGAAGTATTAAAAGAAGATGGAAAGAGTATGCAGAGTAATTGTACTGAAAGTAATTGGCGGACATGGAAGAATTTAATGAAACAATGTATGAGCAAAGAGCCTATGGTGTTGAAGGAAGAAGTTCAAGTTACTCTGCAGGAATTGGCAAAAAACAAGGCCCCAGAAATTGACAGCACACCAACTGATATATTTCAACAAACAGAAGCTGTCCTGGATGTTCTCACCAAGTTGTGCCAAGAAATCTGGAGGACAACCACCTGGCCAACTGACTGGGAAAATTTATCTATATTTGTTCCCATTCCAAAAAAAGGTGATCTGACAGAATGCAGAAATTATTGAACAGTATCATTACTATAACATGCAAGCAAGATTCTGCTGAAAATGATCCAAAAACAATTGAAACAGCACATCCATAGAGAACTGCCAGAAGTGCAGGCTGGGTTTAGAAGAGGTCTTGGTACTAGGAATATTATAGGTAATGTCAGATGGATCTTGGCTGAAATCAGGGAGTACCAGAGGAATGTCTATCGGTGTTTCATTGACTATGCAAAGGTGTTTGACTGTGTGGATCACAACAAACTGTGGCTGACTCTGAGAAGAATGGGAATCCCAGAACACTTGATTGTGCTTATGCGAAGCCTATACTTAGACTGGGAGGCAGTCATCAGAACAGAGCAAGGTAACATTGCATGGTTCAAAATTGGGAAAGGTGTACACCATTGATGTGTCCTATCCCCATACCTTTTTAATCTATATGCAGAACAGATTATCCAGGAGGCTGGGCTATATGAGGAGAAATGTGGCATCAGGATTGGAGGTAGACTCATCAATAATCTGCATTATGCAGATGACACAACCCTGCTTGCTGAAACTGAGGAGGACCTGAAGCACTTGCTGCAGAAGGT
>NW_006399838.1:8563746-8568628 GCF_000299155.1 Elephantulus edwardii
ATGTGTCCTATCTCTATATCTTTTCAATCTACGTTTGGAACAGATTATCCGGGAGGCTGGAGTCTATGAGGAAAAGTGTAGCACCAGGATTGGAGGTAGATTCATGAATCTGCATCATGCAGATGACACAACCCTGCTTGCTGAAACTGAGGAGGACCTGAAGCACTTGCTGCAGAAGGTCAAGGACTGCAGCCTTCAATATGGATGGAAGCTCAATATCAAGAAAACAAAGATTCTCACCACTGGGCCAACTGGCAGCATCATTATGGATGGAGGACGAGCTTGAGATTGTTCACAGCATTAGTTTGTCTGGCGCCACAAACAACACTCTTGGTACCAGCAGTCAGGAAATGAAAAGATGAATTGCAATGGGAAAGCCTGTCAGAGACCTTGCCAGAGTACTGAAGAGCAAAGATGTCAGTCTAGAAATTAAGGTGTGCCTGATCCCGGCCATAGTCTTTGCAGTTACTTGCTATGCATCAGAAAGCTGGACAATGACTAGGGATGATAGGAGAATTGGTGCCTTTGAGCTGTGGTGCTGGAGAAGAGTATTAAATATAACATGGACTGCTCGGGGGAAAAATATGTTCATCCTAGAGAGGGTGAAACCAGGCTGCTCCTTGGAGGCAAGAATTCTGAAGCTTCATCTGACATACTTTGGACATGTTGCAAATAGGGAGCAGTCCTTGGAGAGGGATGTCATGCTTGGGAGGGTGGAGGGACAGTGCAGGAGGGAAGACCCTTGATGAGATGGATCACTTCAGTGACTGGGGTAATGGGGTTGGGTGTGTCAGAAACAAGAAGTTTGGCACAGGATAGATTAGGGTTTGGGGCTGTTGTACATAGGGTTACTCTGAGTTACAGGTGACTTGACAACACAGAACAACAACAATTTGGGAGCATTCCTTTATGATTGTGATTAGAATATTTTCTGACATACACCTGGACCTTCATGCTTGCTAAGTGTGTAGCCCTATGGGATGTCTGTAAACACCTGCCTTCCATCATGCAGGTTTGTATATGTAGTCCAGTACCTTATCCATAAAGAGCAAATTATGCCCATTGCTTCATCTTTGACCTTCATTATTCATTGTTCAGCTTTCACTTGCATAGAAAAAAACCTCATTGGTCTTGAATGAGAACCAACTCATAGGTGACTCTCTAGTAAGTTTCTCAGGTTGTAAATTACATGGGGTTCTTTTTACATGCCTGTCTTTTTACCACGGAGCCACCGGGGATTCAGTCTGCCAGGCGCACAAGGCCTTTGGACCATCAGAGTTCCTTTTATGCATATGAATCAGTTTAAAATATCATAGCTAAGTTCAGGTACACCTTAGTCTTTAAAGTGACATCCTTGCTCTTTAGTTCTTTAAAGAGGTCTTTGGCAGCAGATCTGCTCAGAGCAATAAATCTTTTGATTTCTTGACCACTGCTTCCATGAATGTTGATTGATTGTGGACCCAGGTAAAATGAAGTCCTTGACAACGTCATTTCCTGCCCCCCTCCATTTATCATGATATTGCTTATTGCCCCAATTGTGAGGATTTTTATTTTCTTTCTATTGAGGTATCATCCATACCGAAGGTTACGAGGCATCTCTAGGTGGTACAAACAGTTGCTACACGCATATATGCTAGACAGAAGTTTGTAAATTCAAGTCTGCTCAGAGGTGCCTGGAAAGGAAAAAAAAAAAAAAAGCCCTGGAAATCTACTTCCAAAAAAAAATAAGTCATTGAAAAATTCTATGGAACACAGTTCCACTCTGATACATGTCAGATTTGACTCAGTGGCAAATGGTTAAATACCTAAGACCAGGATGTTTGGATGAATGCTTAAAGCTGAGGCTACCTGGGTGTAGTTGAGCATATTCTACAAGGACCTGATTTACTTTTGAGGATCATTTAAATTTGTTCACTTTTAGGGACAGTAGGACTAATCCCTTGCCGTAGAAGATGGCAATTAATGTAATACCTTTAATGGGACTTATCAGAGAGTTAGAAGTCAAATTCTTTATACTTTTCAGAGGGTCATTTAGGGTCCTGGCTGCTGTGTGGAAAATGGTACTTCCACCTACAGCTCACGTCTTAAGTTTTATTTTATTTTGTTTTCTTCTTTAAGAAAAACAAACAAACAAACAAAGCCTAGAGCTTTATATCATCAGAGGCCATGATTTTAGTCATCTTTGTATTGTATTGAAGTTTGTACTTGTATTGAACTTAGGAAATGTTTTTGTAACTGTTTGCCGAAGAAGCACAAAGACACTGATTAGAGCCACCTGAGCTAGGCAATAATTATCACCTGTAGTCCATTTGCCTCTCAACACAGAAATGTTCCAACTTTTGTTTGGACTCCTTTCCTCCTTTCTTTTCTAACAAAGATACCCTGAGTCTGTCTGGTGCCTTTGTTCTCACACGCTAGTGTGTGTTTGAATCCCCAGCATTTGTGTTAAAATGCCAATTCCTACGTGTGTCAGTCACAGAATTTCTGAATCGGTAGTTCTGGAACGGGCTTGGGTGTTTACGTGGCTAGCAAGTTCCCAGGTGATGGATGTTGAGGCTGCAGTTGCCCGGATCACACACCTGGGCTTTAATCTCCACAAATCTGAGGGCAGTAGGGGAGGTGGAGATGGAGAAGGGCGATCAAATGAGACGACACTTAGGGTCTTTTTTTCTCTAATAAACACAAGTCTGTCTTAGAGGAAGCACAACCAGATTGTTTTTTAAGAGGCGAAGATGATGAGCTTCAACTTCCATTCTTCATACATGTTGTCAAGAGCGGTCAGTCCTTGGAAATGATGCCACGCTGGGAAAGGTAGAGTCAGAGAAAGAGAGGAAGGTCCTTTACAAGATGGACTGATACAGTGACTGTAACAGTGGGCTTGAGTATACCAGTGATGGTAAGACATCACAGGTTAGGGAAGGTTCAGGTCTGTTGTTTCTAGACTTGATGAGTCATAGTAGAACTCGATGTGCTGGGAAATGGACTCCAAAAGGGGGAGGCAACCTTTTTTCCTAGCACATGAGATTGTCCTGTTTAAATCACGCTGAGTGTAGGTCTGGGTCACCTGTTCTCTCTTGGAGTCTGGGAGGAGTCAGTGTTATGTGAACCCTCAGCCTCTGAGTGAGGAAAGCCATGTGAAGAACACCGACTGTTGCTACACGAACAGAGAATGGACGCTGAACAGGCAGCAAACACCACTACTACAGTGAGCCGTAGAAAAGATGGATGAAGTCGTTTTCTTGAGGAAGAAGTGGTTAAGTGTACATCTCTGCCAACGGAAAGGTCAGTGTTTCCACCACACCGACTATTCTTTGTGGCAGTATGTGTCTATAAAAATTCATTATGTTCAGTGAAGTATCTCAGCACAAAAGGACAAATACTGCATAGTGCCACTGTTGTAAAGTGGGACTGACATCGGGGCTTGGGGGAAACCAAGAGGGGATAAATAATGTATACTGCATTGAAATAGATGAGGGAGAGAACTGTTTGGGAGGAATATATGATTAGGTATTATTGTCATGGTAAGAGTCCAGAATGAAAGCTACCTAGTGGAGTGGACTGAGGCTTGTATAACAATGAAAGAATTTTTTTAACTTTCAAAGAGAAAAGCAAACTGGGGGGGAGGGGTGGGCAGAAAGGAAAGTGTGCAACAATGAATGCATGGAAATTCAATGTCTCTATAAATTTTCATTTAAAAAACCAATTCTTTCTCATTGCTGTCCTGTTGCAATCCACACATAGTTGACCCTCCATCCAGTCTCCAAGGCCAGAGGTGACACAGGCCAAGGCTGTGCGTCTATCTTGCACAGAGCTGCTGGTGGAACTGAGAGGCCAGACAGCTTTGGCCTTTCGCTTAGTTGCACAGCTCCCTGGGAGGAGGTCATCAAGCTCGCTCTCTGCAGACCACAGCCTCGAGATCCTAAAGAGATCTTCTCTGTCCTCCAGGACCAGTGTGAGTTGGAATTGACTCAACAGCAGCAGATTTTGTTTTTTAGTTCTTTTCAGCTTTTGCTTCTAAAAGTCTTAATTACCTGTTTATTTTTTTTAATCTGATTCAGCTGGTACTTTTAGGGCAAGAAACCATGTTGGTTTGCCCTTTCTTTCCTAATGACTTTCTTCTGGCCAAGCACCGAATTTGGGGGCTTTACTCAGTTACAACACAGCTGTAGTCATAACCACAGTGTCCTCTTAGAACTGCTTTGTATTTTGGACATTAAAGAGTAGAATGTTATGACTTTATTTGATTGCAACTATGTATAACCATGCATTTGCATAATTGTATTTAGTTGGTGTCTACACTGATGTTCATGTGCCTATGATGCAGTGTGGCATATTCAGAGTCTCAGTGGTAAATGACCGAGGCCCCACTAATCAGCATCAATGGTCAGTTTCCATATATATGAAAAGAAGGGCAAGATGAGATACTCGCCATGATGTTTTCACGCTCCAATGTAACAGGCATCTTATGTTTCAAGATCTAAGCTAGATCATAGTGGTTGGGTTGTAATTTTTTTAAAAAAATTATTGGGCTCCATTTTATTTTATATTTTAATATGGATATATTCTGATACTTAAGATAACATTGACAATCTCTACATTGGGTAACAACAGAAAATTATTGAAGATGTTTTCATAATGGTTGTTTTGAAAGTTCAACACTTTTGTTTATAACATATGCTTTGATTCTAGACTGAAAGAAGTGTTTCTAGTTTTAATATTTTGGCTTTTGTTGGTTGTAGCAAGAAAATAATGGGGTCATGCCAAGAACTTTTTCCTTTTTGGTTGTAACATTTAAAGTTAAAGGTATCTGTCGTAGGTCTATAACTTGTGAGCTGTCAAGGACACCAAAAAAACCCAAGAGGGTGAAATAGACTATATATAT
>NW_006399838.1:8569354-8571610 GCF_000299155.1 Elephantulus edwardii
TATAGATCCAAATCTTTCAGTTTATGGAGACTAGGCCACCATTGGGGACTGTATATCTTCATCCAGAGGTAACAATGAGCTTCCCATTGTTAGAACTCAAGGCTAGGTAGGCCCAGGGTGCCATGGAAAAGGCTTCTTTTAAAAATAGTCTCCTGAAAGCTAAGAGTTTAAAGACCTTCTCCTTTTATACCCCTTCCTGGCAAAGAATCAGGCTCCTTTTTAAATGGTTCTTAAATTGTAGGGTCTTTCTCCTATATTTGCCACAAGTTTACTTTGTTTGTTGTTGTCCAGTGCCATTAAGTTGTAGGCAACTCATAGTGACCTTATTAACAAAAGACTTGAACACTTATATAACTTTCTTCATTTCTCCAAGTTCATAGGGTTTACTTATAATAATTTAATTCAAAAGCTATGCTTTTGATTTGTAGTGTCTGTAAGCAGCAGTAACCATAGGGCCTTTGTCTATGAGATGATTGGAAGACTCTGGGGCTTTTTTTAGAAGTGTGTATTAGGTTGATTTGAGTCAGAGAGTCTGCCTGTGTAAGTCCTAGAAGGCTCTTCCTCTCCTGCATGACTTTTCTATGAGATAAATGGGTGTGTGTTTATATTTATACATATATATTTATATATACACATACGTCTTAATATACATGTATATGTACACATTTTTTTTTCTCTTAATATGTGCTTGAACACATAGTGGGAATACTTCTACCATATTCAAAGTTACAATCTATATAAATATAACAAAGTGGCCTTACTTAGATAAATCCAAGCACAGACACACAGTCAGTTGATTCCAATTTGTGAGCCTCCATTGGGTCCTCCAAAGCTGTACATCTTTATAGAAGGACATTGCCTAGGACATTTTCCGCTGGAAGAGGAACAGGGGGATTCAAACCACCAACCTTTCCGTTAGCAACTAGACACATTATACGCTACAATCTCAGAGCTTCTTGAGAAACATCTACTGCCTTATACACCTAACTCTTGATGTTTTCTAGCTGAAATCCAACCACATTGCGAAGCTTTCTTCGTTTCATTTCCTCTCTATGCCAAATAGCTCATCTGGAAGTAGTTGGCGAGGATTGAAGAGGTGAGAGTGGTCCTTTTAGTCATACACTCTTTCGTCTCCTCAGAGCTGTCCAGCAGGGCAAGGATGCGTGAGAATTGCTTTTAGATTTTTGTGTTGTGGCCCTTACTATTTTAGGTGTCTGCCTTGACCACCAGCTGATTTCACCTAGAACATTATCTGTGATCACAATTGGGTACTTTCAGCTGCATTTGAGGTGATTTGTAAACTGAAAAGGAAGATTTCTTGTTTGGATCACAGCATTTATAATAATTCATCACTATCCATATAGACTTTTTCCATTTTTCACATGTTGCAGTGTTTATTGTCTGTAGTTGCTTAGGTCTCATTAAATAACCCAGGTTTTGATTTCAGATGCTCGATCTGCCCACTGTCACCACCATTTAGATTTCTTCTCTGATCTTGCCCTTAAAGGGTTGCTGTAAGGGAAGTAGGCGTTCTCACGAAGATGTTCCTAGTTACCTGGCTTTGGAAATACCCTTTGATAGGTGTTGTATTGCTCACCCGTATGGTAAATAGATTACAGAAGAGGATGTGTGACGTGAAGATTAAGACCTGGGCTTGGGATTCAGGCACACCTGGACCTGTGTGATGTGAGATGTTAAGAGCAAGTTGCTTGACAGCCCTGAATCTTTCCTTCTTCTGTGTTACTTACCTTCAAGAGTTTGTCCTGAGAACGTAGAGAATGCTCACTTAGCAAAGAGCTTTAAATGCAAAATAGTTAAGAGATGTGACCTTGACCAAAAGAAGAGAGAGAGAGGGCTTTTCTATCAACTGAGGGTTTTAAAGCTAAAAATGTAGTTAGCTATAAGATATTGAAATGAGGGTAGAAAGAAGAAAAATTTAAAAAGAGATGGGCTTAAAGAATGATGCATGAAGAATATCTGAGCATTTTCTAGAAAATTATGATAGAAGACATTGTCTAATGTTTTGTTCAGGGATCTTTAAGCCGTGGTCGACACAGATTCTTTCTCAAATTTAGTACTGGGAAAAGTTTATCTCTACATATTTGATTTTTATTGGATGATGTTATGTGCCATCGAGTCGCTTGCGACTCATAGTGAGCGACTCTATGTACAACAGCCCTAAACTTTGCTCTATCCTGTGCCAATCGCATTGCCTCTGACACAGCCATCCCAATTACCCCAGTCACTGAATCAATC
>NW_006399838.1:8572135-8578389 GCF_000299155.1 Elephantulus edwardii
CTTCTTGACATTGAGCCTCAGTCCATACTGAATAATGAGAGTTACATGGAAGCCATAGTTTCCCTCTTACTATAAAGAAGATTTAAGTTAGTGCTGGAATAGAAGTGGTCATAGTTGCCCTGTTGTTTGTGTTTTTCTTTTTTTCTATATTTACACGGAGTTAGCCCTTGCATATGAATAATCTAAGTGTTCATGTACGTCTTGAGATGCCTACATTCTTTTAGGAAGAAGAAAGTTAAATAAGCGGTGCTTCCTGGAGTTTATTCATAATAGTTCAGCTTTTATTTTTTTCTCTCAAGCAAAACCCAAAATTGGCATTTAAAAAATGCTTTGCACCCTTTCAGAGGAAAAGTACGATGTAATCCTAATATAACATTTATTTTTATGAGTGTAAGTAAACCTTGCAAGAGATTCTTGCAGAGAGGGCTTCCTCTGTAAGACTTGGTAGAAGGAGTGACTTCTAGGATGTTTGTTACTTTGTAATTTCTCCACCCTCCAAATTTTAAGCTAGTTAGGTTTATATTATTAGACTCATATATACAAAAAAGTCATAAAAATTTTGTCTAGTGTGAATATGAAAACTAAAGCTTTTCTTCACAACTCAGGGTCTTATCTGGAGTGTGAGCTTCCATGGAAACCTCAGAGCAGAACGACATGGTGAAAACACTTCATGTTTTAAGGTCAAACAAATTAACGTGCAGGAATCCCAACTCTCTCCTCTGTTAGGTATATTGCCATTATGTCCTTCTCTGTAAAATGATGTCATTGCTCTTTATTTATATGGCGGTCCTGAGAATTTTTCTCAAGGCATGATGTTATTTGCCCAGGCTGGTGACCTTATTCTTTTTGATAAGCTCCTTGCTGCTCAGAAATTTGATACAATGCGGCAAGTGAATTCGATTTGGCATAAACCGTCTCCTTCAAACTGGTTCCGAATCATAGAGACCCTCCATTGGGTTTACAATTTTTATGGGAGGAGATTGCCCACCATTCTACCACTGAATGGCTGGCAGAGTAGAAGTGTCAACATTTTGGCCAGCAACCCTGTGTGTTATACATGACACCACCATGAAAGGGTTCTTTCAATGATTAGACTCATTCATGCAAAGGACTTCATCTAAGAGTTATGACATGTTGTTAAGTGCCGTCGAGTCATGAGCAACTCATAGTGACCCTTTGAATGAAAGACCTGGACACTTGTCTAAGTTTTATCCTTTCTCCAGGTTCATAGGATTTCCAGAGGCAAGCTATTTCAGAAGTGTATGCCACTCCTGCTTCCAAGCTTGTTTTAATTGGGGAGCTAAACATTGTCCACCATGGGTGACAATTATGGCATTTGACACATCAGTGTCACAGTGTTCAGCTTCACCGCAACCATGAGTTACCTCTGTACAGCGAATGGACAGACTAGGGCTATATGACCTAGAAGAGTGTTTGACCAAAAACAGTTAAAAACAGGACTGAAGGCAGCAGAGAGAAACCCACTGTTGCTCAGGACCTCCTTTTGGAGAAGTTGGCAGAAGACCCTCTGATAACTCCTTTTTCCTTCTCACTTTTTACCTCACTGGGAAGAAGCACTGAAGAGCTGATGTTGTGGTGAAAGCTGAAAGGTAGGGTTGGACCTTCAGGCAGGAGCTTTATCTGGCTTCCTTTTGGTTCTTGGAAGGATCCCTCAGTTGTGCGGGTGGGTGTCTGTGGAAGACCCTGCTCTCCTTTTCCATGTAGAATTGTTACTATAATCCACTAGCATTTAAAAAAAATTTCTAAAACACTGCATAAAAAAATGAATGAACCAGGGGGACATCACACTGAAATAAGTCAGACACAAGAGGACAAATATTACAGTGAGACCACTATTATAAAAAAACCCAACAAAAAGTTTACAAATAGTACAAAACATTTTTTAATGGTTACAGGAATAGAAGAAGGGAATGGGAAAGAAAATCTTTAAGTCTGATGATCATTGTTACTATATTGACCACAACTCATAGTGACCCTGTGAACAATGGCTCTGGACCGCGTCCTGTCCTGAGCTAACCTCACCAACTCTGACACTCCTACCCCCAATTGCCACAGTTCCTTTGTCAATCCATCTTATCCAGAGTCTTCCTCTTCTGAACTGACCCTCAATCCTTTCAAGTATGATGTCCTTCTCCAAGAACTGGTCCTTCCTGGCAACATGTCCAGAATATGTGAGATGGACCTATTAAGTTGGATGAAGGGATATTGTTATGTACAACTGGGTTGGAACCGACTCAGCTGACTCTCCAGTGGGTTTTCAGAGGTCATGAGTCACACAGGAGCTGACTGCCCTATTTCTTCCAAGGAGCAGCGGGTGGACTTGAGTCGTGTGGCTTTGGGTTGACAGCATAGGTCTGGAGTGTTTAGCATGATCCTTGGGGGTTTAATGATGAGGAATTATGCTGCCAACCCGAAGGCAAGAGGTACAAGCCCACTGGCTGCCCCTCAGGAGAACTATGGGGAACCTTTTCCTATGTGATTTCTGGCCTCTGACAATCAGCGATGGGTTGGTTCTGATTCCATCATACATAACATCGTCATAATATCACTGGGGTGGGGGTGGGGAGAGAAAGGTGTAGGAAAAGAATTCCAATTGCTGACCACAAAGAGGGAGAATCATTATTTCCATTTTCTAGGTCAATTTGTTCTGTAGAAAAGTGGATATACAAATATGCCCAGCTCTTGAGTAGTTTTATGGAATGTCTTTGGAGACACACACAAGATGCACCTCGATCTGGTGCAACGTCTTTCTGCCTTCTCTCATTTATTTACCTACTCAGCACACATTAATTAGGTATCTTCTGGGGTGGACAGGGAGGGGACTGTTGTTGAAAGTATGCAGGAACACCTGGCCCCATGCACAGTACATTTTCAGTCAAATCCTGCATTGTTTATCTTGCTGTTCTGTGCCGTCAAATCACTTGCTACCCATAACAACCCTATGTACAGCAGCTCTGAACCCTGAGCCAGTCTCACTGACTCCCGACACACCAACCCCCATTGCCCCAGTTACCATATCAATCCATCTCATCCGGGGTCTTTCTCTCCTGCGCCGTCTGTCCCTCCACCCTTCCTAGCATGATGTCCTCCAAGGATATGTCCTATCCAGATACCTCACTGGAAGGGAAGATCTTGGCAGACACACGCGCTTCTCCATGCCTCTGGATTCCTTTTCAGTGAGTGCTGGGATCACTGTTTAAGTTTGCAATAGCTTGGTTTCTGCTTTCACAAGCTCCTCGATTCTTTGGGCCTATCATTCCGTTTCCCATCACTGAGTAAGTCACTTGACTCTCTGCCTAAGACCTATAGAGTTTTTGGTCATTGGTGTTTGCTTTTCTGTATGGAAAAGCTGCATCTTATGATAGCATGTGTTAAGATCATCCTGCACCTGAATTAGACAGCTTAATGTAAGTGTGCTGGGAATTCTGGGGTTCCTGTAAGCACTGAACTTTTGCACACTTCAAAAAATGTAATGGTATGTGCTGGATGACTGACATAGTTTCCTCTCTGACCCCTTCAACTCTTTTCTTCCTAAAATTAGATTTTCTTGTTTGGGTTAGTCAAGCACGCAGTTCCAGACTCTTGCAGGGCTGTTGTGAAGAGTGAGTTCTGTATTTCTGGAGGCGGTAGCCACTGGCTGTAACCCAGTTCTGCTGGAGTGGGAGTGAGGGGTGAGTGCGCCTGTAAGCGGTGTTACAGGTGCAGGAGAAGTAACATTCTCTCACACCCCCTCCCTGATCAAAAAGGATCAGCAGCTCTTTTTCATTGGTGGGAAGAGGCTGCAGGTGTGTCTAATGTGTTTACGGTGTTCTGATTACTGATCTTGTCCCGTGACTTAAACATGGAACCATTACTGTGTCAATGTGCCCCAGATAACAGAAAATTATTGTCCGTATTTAAACTAAACTTAGCATTGAAATTTATATGCGGTGCACACACAAAAAGGCCAGCTTTATCACACTTCCTCAAGGTGGTGCAGGAAAGGACTCTTTCATTTACTTTCTCCCTGTTTCTCCTTCCCCTCCATCTAGTCCTTCTGTTAATGGATAAAAACTGCTACTGGACATTCTAGCTATCAGCAGGCACAGCGTTTACAGCTTAGCAGTCATGCAGATAACAATGCCCTTCCGCACCTGGCAATAATCATCACTAACTACTGTTTTCTGAATAAGATGGTCCATCATAAAGAGTAAAGGAAGAGTGAACAGGGTAACAGCTAGAGAATTTAGTTCGATTTGACCGTAACCTCAATTTTATTGCCATAAGTCAAGTTTGTCATCAAAGAACTCCATGTATTTTTTTTAAAATATACTTGATGGGCAGATGCATCCCTCTGTGCAGGGGGTGGATACATGAACAGCGAGGCAAGAATACATCTTTATGTAAGCCCAGCCTTGGATGCAGGCCCAAATGACATCATCTCCCCTATGTTTGGAAAGCTGGTTTAGACCACAGAACATGATGGTGTGTGCACACCTGTTCAGAGGATCGTAGTCACGGCGTAGTTAACAACTATTGATTGTCATCCTGGAGGAAGAAAATAAGTTACACTTTGCAGGGGTGGGAGCTGAGCCTAGAGCTACTTGACATTTTTACATAACAGACTAGAATATTCAGTAAGATTGTTATGTTCTTCATGTTAGATTGAAGAACTGATTTTTGAGTAGTTATTCTCTCAGTGCACGGGGATCCTTCAGATGGGTTGCGTGGAAAAACATGAGGTGAGGTAAACCAGCCTTGGTTTGTAGCAGAAATTCATGGTTCTGGATGGTTCAAGCTTTTGGACTATAAGAGAGGAATGGAAAAGAGAAAGTGGGTCGCTATGGAGAAGAATGGACTGGACTCTTATTTCACCAGATTTATCCATTTATCAATCGATTGTTCATAGATTCTTTCCATATTTTTCCATTTATTAATGCATCACATATCAAAGGTGCCTTTCTTGGGCGGTGTATTTGATGTTTGAGGCCACTCAGAGGTGCTTTTGAAGAAGACTCTGGCGAGCTGTTTTCAAATAGTCCTCTGGCACAATTCTACTCTGACACACACAGGGCGTCCCTGAGTCAGAATCAACTCCGTGGCAGCTGCTTTGAATTTTGAATGTCCCAGACATTGTGACGGGCCTTTTGGCCAAAGCAACGAACAAGAAGTGGTTTTCTCACTATAGAGAAGGAAGCTGGACTTAGAAAGGATCCCCAAAAGGGGGAGAAAGAAAAAAAAAAATAGGGATTAAGAGACTAGTGCTCCTTCTGCTCCAGATGCAAGGCTTGGGCATGGGCTCCTTGAAGCGATTCATGTACTGCAAAGTGATTTTCTGTGTGTGGAACTGAAGAAGAATGAAGAGGAATTAGGACTGTGCCCAGAGAGTTCACTGAAGTTGATCACCGGCAGCGAGAAATCAAAGCTCTCCTGGTAGATGTGCTTCTGGGGACAGTAATGATAGTGGTGACCTGGAAGCTGGTTGGTGGTCAGAAGCCTGGGCCAGGTCATACAGGCAATGAGGAGGGGAACTGGGGACTGAGGAGATCGTTTCTACAAAATAATATTATGATAAAGAAAAATAATTAGAAGTTATTGGGAGACAGCCTGGAATTCACTGACACGGGGCATACGTTTAGAACACAAGTCAATTGAAGAGATTGCAAGTGATTGGCTGAGGTTTAAAAGCTACTTGGATTGAGCAGAGTGAAAGGTTTAATAACGTGGAAGAATCAAAATATCGATTTACTGCATTTGAGCACACTAGACAGTTCAAGAAGAACAAAGTAAGTTACATGTTGGAAAATAGGAACCTATAAAAAGATGAAAAGAGTGTAAGTTATTCAGTTTGGAGAGAAGGCCCAAGGAGCAAAGAGAATAAGTTATTTAACAGATGAGTGGAGAGTAGATGTCAGTTTCCATAATACCAAAGAAATGAAAACTAGGGTTCACTCCCAAATGCTGTGGGAAGAGCTGTAGACTGGATGTGAGAGGTCGGGGTTCAAGCCTGACGCTATCATGGGGCTGTGTGAAGTGACCCAAACGGCTTCATCATTGGGCTTTGTTTTTCCATTTGTGAACTGTAGCAGTTTAACACAGGCCCACTGAGGAATAGGCTAAGAAATTACAGTATTTATATATTGAAGCCTTGCTTTTGCCGTGATTGGTTCTGATTGGCTGCTGTGATTGGTTCTGATTGGCTGCTGTGATTGGTTCTGATTTGTTGCTGTGATTGGTTCTGATTGGCTGCTGTG
>NW_006399838.1:8578489-8623489 GCF_000299155.1 Elephantulus edwardii
TTGGTTCTGATTGGCTGCTGTGATTGGTTCTGATTTGTTGCTGTGATTGGTTCTGATTGGCTGCTGTGATTGGTTCTGATTTGTTGCTGTGATTGTTTCTGATTTGTTGCTGTGATTGGTTCTGATTTGTTGCTGTGATTGTTTCTGATTTGCTGCTGTGATTGGTCCTGGTTGGCTGCTGTAGAGCTGGTTCCTTGCTGCCCCATGGGTCTTCCAGGCTGGGAAAGGAGAGGCCCAGGCCTGCCTCTGAGGATCCTTTGGGTGGGTTCAAACCTCCAGCTTTTAAAGTATTAATTGCTTGCTTGCCCTTTGTGTCAGCAGGACTCTTGTTCTTGTCTGTTGAAATTTAGAGAAACCTCTGATTTGAATACAAGTTTGATGATACATTTATTACACAAATGAATCTGAAGACAAATCTGCTAATTGACCGTTAAGTTAACTATTTCGATAAAAGTAAGAATAAAACCACCAAAACCAGGTTATGTATACTAAAGTTTGCCAGTCAGCTTTCAAATAGGTTCCCATTTTAACTGGAATTTTTTTTTTACTTCAATTTGTTTTTCTTGATCTAATGACAAAGAATGACGATGTCCTTCCTGCCCAAGGAGATTTTTCCCAACACCTTTGCCATGGCTGTGCTCAGGGGATTTCAGATAACAAGGCAGCACCAAGTTGGCTCTTCAGATTTGGCCCCTCTCCCTGCCACAGTGCTTAGGAGATTGGACGAAAATGTGTCCACTGAGATTAGATAGCAGAGAGGCCGAAGTGCATTTTTCTCTTCTGAAAGCTATCTCCCGAATCAGCCCCTCTACTGTCTGGTTTATCGAGAGGAGGGTACAGACAGATAACATCCTCGAGATGTGACCCTGACCTTTGTCAACCTCTGTTAAGGCTTCATCTGAAGTCAGACCTAATGTTTGTAAACAGGATGTAATTAAGGCTGGGAACTGACAGGGTCTGACATTAAGACAATGCAGAGCTGGCGGGGCATGGTGTGTCAGATGTCAGCTCTCATTGTGTTCTAAGTGCCTTCATAATAATTAGTGTCCTCTGTCTGAAGGAAGTTCACTCAACATGGATTAATCTGTCGCAGCACGGAGGCCATCCTTGGGAGGGCAAGTGTTTCCTCTGATAAACCTTAGAACAAGTATGAGAAAAAATGCAGAGAGATCCCAAAGAAAACTGTGAAAGTCAAGACTACTGGTGACAGGTGCGGCCTGAAAATTCGCAACAGGAAGCAGGGGTGGGGGGTGGGAATAAAGCTCCCTCGCTGCATTCCAGTCACAAAGTGAATCCAAGGCTCCTACGGTTCCCCCCAGGTCTGCTGGCCTGACTCCTGTGCATGGTCACAGGAAGAAGAATGTTAAGAAAATCCCCTGCAGAAACTCACTGTTAGACTTTTGCCTTTAATTATTGCAGTTAGTAGGAGCTTTGGTGGTTTACTTACTGGTTAGGAGTTAACGCTGCATAGTAAAGTGTGTGTGTGTTTGTGTGTTGTAAAACAATGAACTTTTTCCCCAAAGAAGAAAGTGAACTGGGAGGGAAGGGGCACAGGGATGAAAATGTGCAACAATGAATGAATGAAAATCCAAGTTCTTTATGTACTTTCATTAAAATGAAAAAAAAAAAATAAAGCTGAAAAACATAGACAGTTGCTTCCCATGGAGTTTACAGCCTCTGAAAACCTGCAGGAGAGTCAGTTACGAGTCAGTTCCAACACATAAAAGCAACAACAGTATTGCGATGTGTGTTTCAGGATTGACCTGTGCTCCACAGCCTATAAAAAGATTTTGGTTTAACATGTAATTGATCCAAAAGGACTGGATCCACTTTCTGTTGTCAGAAAAGAAGTGTTGAGCATCTGCTAGTTTGCAAGGTGTTAAGAGGTGTATTTGTCATCTTGACTTTCTACTGCAAGGCAGGTGAGCCTGACGCTAACAGGTGATTTGGGTCTGCGTGCACCTTCCTGATTTTCTAGAGAAAAACTGATGCTTCAAGCTGGAGTGGTCTTTGGGGTTTCTCTACTTAAATTGTCCCATCGGGGAAGTGAGAGGGTTTATCCCGAGTCATGCCGGGCGCTGGTGGTAGAGCCCGCTTCAGTCAGATGGTCCATTCACGCTTTCATATCAGAGTCTACTTTTCTGTGGTATTGTGTATCGTCAAACTGGGACCAATCCATAGCTGCACCTCCAAGCGGGTTTTCAGCGGCAGTAAGTTTCCTGGAACAGCTGATGGATTCGTAATATGCTTGTGTTTGTTTTGTAACATAAAAAAAAAAAATGACACCTGAAGGCATGGGTTTCTAGGAAGGCTATGCATTGGTTCTGACCCGACAGTACGTATCAACAACATTCTTATAAAACTACTTGTTAAAATAGAGTCAGAAAGAATCCATTGCTGACCATCTGGGTGGGGAAGTTTCAGAGGCAGTTAATCTCACAAAAGGAGACAACTTGGCCCCCCGTGGAGCAGCTGGTGGCCTCGAACCACAGGCCTTTGACACTGGAGCTCATCTTCTTGCCACTAGGCCACCAGTGCTCCCTTGATAAGACTATTACGGGTCAATTTCCATTACATAACTAAATATTTGTGTGGTTATGGATAGAGAAGATGACTGTGCGTTTATGCTACAAGTAAAAAATGTCCTTTCTCCGCTACATTTTCAGTCGGGTTTAGTAATAGTAAGAATCCTCCTAAGAAGTGAAAGAGGCGATACATTCATTCCCAGGAGAAGAATGGTCAGTAAGGAATATTAAACAAAGAAATAATGACATTAAGTATGTCTGGTGCCTATTTTAGGGAAACTCATACCATCATTTAATGTTGCATAGCTTTCTTAAGTCAGAAGATGAGTGCTGGTCATGTCCGTGATCCCTTCTACCTGCCAGGTTCATCTCACTGTCAACAATGTATGTATTTGCAGTATTAACATTCCAAGTAAGAAGAGTCTGAAAAGTGTATCTCTGTGCATGCTTGCTCTATTCTTTTGCTCGAGAGGCAAGTTCTCAGGGGCTTAAAAAGAATTGTGTGCAGTGTTTCTTTTTTTTTTTTTGGTGTGAGTTGGTCTTTTTGGTGTTGTGTTTTGGTTTTCTGTGCGTGGGTTTTTGGTTTTTGTTGTTTTTTTAATTGGGTTTTTTGTTTTGTTTTGGTTTTGGTTTTTTCTGCCTTCCTATGAGGAAGCGCTGGTGACCTCCTCGTGGTTAAGAAGTTGTGTTATCATTTCAAAGGTGGCTCTCCGAACCCACCAGCTGCTCCATAGGAAAGCAATGAGCAAACAATCTCCTCTCCTGTGATTTACAGCCTCTGAAAACCTGCTGGAGGCTGAGCTGTGGACTGGTTCCTATTCTACAGCATCTAACAATATTAATCACCTTTCTGTTCAGGTTTTCCACTATTATAGAGGAATCTTCATTTAGCAGTCCACTGGGTGCTTATTTTTATGTAGTTTAAAAATATTTAAGAACATGGGCATAAGCGTGCATGGGCATAAAGAAATTAAAGAAATACTCAAAGCAATCTAGCATTATTTTTTTTAAATCTTTCCCCATGTTGTTGTTGTGTACCTTAGAGTGGGAATGGAGCCATTGCTGGCCCTCTGACAGGTTTTCAAAGGCAGTTAATGGAATGGGAGATTAGCCACCTTTCTCCCTCAAAGTAGCTGGTAGCCTTGAACTGCATACCTTTGGGATTTCAGCTCATCTTCCTGCCATTAGGCCACCAGAGCTCTCAGGTGCTCCCAAGTGCTTTTACCATATATTCCTGCCATATTTGAATGTGTACAGAGGGCTAAGATTTTGACCTTGCATTCACATTTTTCTATTAGTACTCAACATTCCTTATGGGCGACTACTATTTACTAAACAGGTAGTATGTTTAGACTAATTTTTCTTTTCTTTTCCTCCAGTTCCCCCCAAAACAATCCCTTAAAATAATTTTTCCACCCTCCACGTATTTAACTGAGATTTTGAAGACCTAGATAATATTTACAAGGTTGCCCATTAGAAAGTAGCATAACTAAGACTTAAACTAAGCCTGGCCTCGTTTCCTCCACAATGATAGGGCATTTGTTCTTTGGCTTGAATGAAAGGAAGCAGAAAGGAAAACTCTACAGCACTTTTCTTTCTTTCTTTCCCCTTCCTTCTGAAAGCAGACACACTAATACAGAGAAGTTAACTTTGGATTCAAGTGATGAATTCTGTAGTAGGCAGAAGCGTTATATGCTTTTAAGTTGCTTGGCATGAAGGTATGTAGTGGATGCCAATGTTCATCTAGCTGATGTCAACAGTGTCTTCAAAGAAACGGTTAAGGACTAGACAGGTGAGCTAACAATAGTTTCATTTTTTAAAAATTTGTCTGGGATGAAATTATACATTGACTTGTTTTGTGCCATCGAGTCACTTGTGACTCATAGCGATCCTGTGTACAATAGCTCTGAACTCTTCCCTGTACTAAGCCAGACTCACTGCCTCCGATACACCTAATCCCATTGTCCTAGTTACCATGTGAATCCTTCTCCTTCCTCTCTGCCCTGTCCCTCCACCTTTCTGAGCATGATGTCCTTCTCTAAGAATTGATCCCTCCTGGCCACGTGTCCAGAGTATTTGAGATGGAGCTTCAAAATCCTTGTCTTCAAGGAGAAACTTGGTTTCCCCCTCTCCAAGAGAGATCTGTTTGTTCTACTGGCAGTCAATGGTATGTTCAAAACTCTTCTCCAGCATCACAACTCAAAGGCATTGATTCTTCTGTCATCCTTAGTCAGCAACCAGCCTTCTGAAGCATAGCCAGTAATTGAAAAGACCATGGGCTGGATCAGGCTCACCTTGGTCGTTAGACTGACGTCCTTGCTCTTTAACACTTTGGAGAGGTCTCTGAGAGCAGCCTTCCCCAAATTAACTCGTCCTTTGATTTTCTGACTCTGGTGTCAAGAGTGTTGATTGTGGAGCCAAGCACGTTGAAATTGCTAACAACATCAATCTTCTCTATCCATCATGGTGCTGCCAATAGGCCCAGTGGTGAGAATCTTTGTCTTCTTGATGTTGAGCTTCAATCCATATTGAAGACGACAGTTCTTGAAATTCTGCAGCAAATGCTTCAAGTCCTCCTCAGTTTGAGCAAGCAAGGTTGTGTCTGTCATCTGCAAAATGCAGGTTGCTGGTAAGTCTTCCCCCAATCCTTATGCCACAACCCTCCTCATAAGGTCCAACCTCTCTCAAATGATCTGCTCTGGATACAGTTTGAAAAGGTATGGAGACAAGACACATCCCTGATGCACTCCTTTCCTGGTTTTGAACCATGCAGTGTTTCCTCGTTCTATTCTGATGACTGCTTCCTGGTCCAAATATTTATTTCACTTGAGCACAAATATTCTGGGATTCCCGTTCTTCTCAAGGTCAGCCACAGTTTGTTGTGATCTACATAGTCAAATAAATACCTTTGCATAGTCAATGAAACACAGATACGTATTCCTTTGGTACTCTTTGCTTTCAGCCAAGATCCATCTGGCATTGGAGATAATGTCTCTAGTGCCATGGCTTCTTCTAAACCCACTTTGTATTTCTGGGGGTTCTCTGTCAATGTACTCTTCTAGTTGTTTTTGGATACTGTTCAGCAGGATTTTGCTTATGTGTGATCTTGTTCGAAAATTTCCACACTCTGTCACATCATCTTTTGTTGGGATAGAAATAAATATGGATCTCTTCTCATCAGTTGGCTAGATAGATGTCCTCCAGATTTCTTGGCATAATGTTACTGGAGGCCCTATCATGAAGACTATCACTAGTTTGAGGAAAAGGGATTTGTTTTAGGACTGGCAAGGGGTCAGATCTTTTCTGGGGTACCACTTGGGTCACTAGGTTAAATAATTTTGTACCAGCCTATTATATACTGGCCTGTTGAAACCGACTCATAGCTGACCCTTTGGATGGTTATGTAAGTCCGTTAATCTCAAGAAAGGAGCTTGCCCTTCTATGTCCTGTGTTACCTGGGTAGATTAGAACCACAAGCCTTAGGGTTGGCTGTGCAGTTCCTTGACACTAGGCTGCCAGGACTAGAACTCACAGATAGGCTGCGGTAGCATAGCCACCTGACCAATAGTTGATTGTCTTGAAGCGCTGGTACTGTAATTGAGATAATATTCTCAAAAGAGACTTTGGGAGTGTGGGAAGAGGGATGCATATACACATTGGAGATATTCAAAGCATGCTGGGAACAAATTGTTGTTGTTGTTAAGTGCCGTCGAGTTGTAGGCAACACATAGCGACCCTGTGAACGTAAGTCCTTAACACTTGCGTGACTTTCATCCTTTCTCCAGGTTCATAGAGTTTCAGGAGGCAAGCTATTTCAGAAGTGGATGCCACTCCTGCTTCCAAACTTGTTTCAATCGGGGAGCTCCACCCAACACTGTCCACCATGTGTAATCAGGATCGCATTTGACAGATTAGTGTCACAGTGTTCAGCTTCACAGCAACCACGAGTGACCTCTGTACAGCAAATGGACACACCAGGGCTATACGACCTAGAACAATGTTTGAACAAAAACAATGACAATCAGGCCTGTGGGCCACGGATTAAAAGTCACCCACCTTTGGCTTGGTAGCATCACTTTCTGTCCACTAGGCCAACTGATCTCTATGTTGATGTTGTTGTTAAGTGCTGTCGAGTTGTAGGTGACTTGGGAACAAGTAACCCCTCTTAACCTAGTCTTGACACAATGTAGCATATCTATCCAGAGAGTATTTCTCCCTTATAGATGGCTGCCTTTTGTAGCTGTAAGATGAAAGCGGAAAAGACAGAGACATATCTTACAGAATAAATGGTATATATATATATATATATATATATATATATATACATACATACATACATACATACATACACACACACACTTTTTTGGCAAGTAAATATATAAGCCCTGGGGAGGTGGGAGGAACCTAACCCAGAAAAAACAAAACCCAGAAAACCCCCTACCTCCCACCAAAGCAGAGCATAGAAGGATTTTTTACAGATAGGTAAATCATTTTCTTTTTAAAAATGAAATTCAGCTTGACTGCATGAAATATGAACAGTAATTAAATGCACAGTCTGTGGGCCTTCCATACTTTAAAGCACTTTCTTAAGAAAGGAGAAAAAAAAAAGAAAGAGTACTCACCTCAGACAGGCCAATTACCCAAGAATGATGAAGTCAAGAGGAAAGTCGCTAAATTTCTTTACTTGAGTGATCACAACCGCAGTCCGTGATTAGTCCCCACGGCACCAGCGGGGATGTGGCGGGACACTCACGTTGGAAGACTTCAAATAGTCCTTGCCTTGGTTAAAATAAAATCTGACTGCACTAAATAGACAGTTTTTAATCTCAATTGGACATCTGAAGATTTCTCAAGCTGTTGTTGGCTGCAGCAGAAACAAATTTTTCTGCTTTGTTGATTAAACCAGTGGTCTCCACCATTGCTTATCGGCCTGCAACGAGCTGTTCTTTTTAATTAAAAGTGAGCCACCACGAGAGAGCAATTAACAGCTAGTAATTACTGTGCGCTTCAGAACGGCAACATTTCGCCTTTCATTCCAATTATATAATGGACAAGTGGCTTTTTGATCTTCAAATTAGTGGGCTCTTGTCCTTCTTGTTCTCAGGCAGAATTGGCAGGTTAATGATGGTCTGTGGGGGCACTCTTGCCTCTGACTGATGGGAGGCGAGAAACTCGAAGGCAAAGAAGGCAGCAAAAGGCTTGCAAGGACCACAGGCCCACCTTCCTGATAAGGATGGAGAAAGAGGCCTTGTTTTCAGAAGATTTTGATGAAGACGTGAAACACGCTTATTTATTGTCTCCACAGAGCACCTGCCTTCTCCCTCTTATCCTTCAGCAAAAGGCGACCACTCTTTCAAAATTTAGCCAGTGGAATTGAAGCCGTGGTGCTTTAATTTCTGTTCAGTCAGGGCATGGAATATCACATGTCGTGGAGGTAAAGTTATGCACAGGGGGCCTGCTGCGTGAAGACTTGCTTTGCCAACTCAAGACAAGGGGTTTGAGAACCACCACGCGATCCAGGGAAGAAGGTGGACCCTCTCCTCCTGTGTGGTTTATAGTCTCTGAAAACTCACTAGAAGGTCAGCTCCAAGGCATTGAGTTGAGAGTTAGGAAAAGATCTCACTTTCTTTTGTTAGAACCACATTGAGAATTCGATAGTGTCATTGTTTTTGGAGGTGACCACATCTTATTTAAACTTATAACTGTACATGAGGAACAAAACGTGAATTTGTTGCCAGAACTGGCATAGACAACTGAGGTTGTAAATAGCGACGCTGGAAGCTTTGTTTTCTACTTGCTAGCTCTGTTTGCAGAAACTGAGGAGGATCTGAAGCACTTGTTGCAGAGGTCAAGGACTGCAGCCTTCAATAGGGACTGAAGGTCAACATCAAGAAAATAAAGATTCTTACCACTGGGCCACTTGGCAGCATCATGATAGATGGTGAAGAGATTGAGATTGTTAACAGCTTCAGCTTGCTTGGCTCCACAGTCAATACTCTTGGTGCCAGCAGCCAGGAAATGAAAAGACAAATTGCATTGAGAAAGTCTGCTCTCAGAGACCTCTCCAAAGTACTGAAGAGCAATGATGTCAGTCTGGGGACTAAGGTGTGCCTGATACAGCTCATGGTCTTTGCAATCACTTGCTATGCATCAGAGAGCTGGACAGTGACTAGCGATGATAGAAGGAGAATTGATACCTTTGAGCTGTGTTGTTGAAGAGTGTTGAATATACCACGGATTGCTAGACCAAATAGAATCATCCTTGAGAGGGTGAGACCAGGTTGCTCCTTGGAGGCAAGGATTCTGAAGCTTCGTCTGACATACTTTGGACATGTTGCAAGGAAGGACCAGTCCTTGGAGACGGACATCATGCTTGGAAGAGTGAAGGGACAGAGCAGGAGAGGAAGACCCTTGATGAGATGGATTGATTCAGTGACTGGGGTCATGGGAGTAAGTGTGTTGCGGACAGTAACAGTGACACAGGATAGAGCAGGATTTAGGGCTGTTGCACATAAGGTCGCAGGTGACTTGACTGCACATACAACAACAACATCTCTGCTTTTAATTTAAGATCATAGAAGGAGCTCTCCTACCTTGTAGAATGCCAATGAGTCAACTGCTCCCCACTCCTGCATTTTGAGGGTAGCCTTTCTTGTGGATCTGGAATTCGATGCAGGTGCAGAAGTGCAGGCGCCAGGAACCGGCTATTCTTCCATATCTGACCTATAAGCTCATATTGAGAGGCTGGTAGTTACTGCCATTTTATAATCACAAATTCCTAAATGTAGGTTCCCCTTAATATAAATTTGCAGCATGAAACCCTGACTTCTGGAGGTACAAACATCATAAATAAAGGTGCTGTGTGGCAGGATTCTTTAAAAAATTCTCTTGGTTTGCTTACAAAGTTCATATACATTGTGTTTCATACAGTCATTCCCATGCATTGTTGTTGTTACATGCTGTTGAATCACTTGTGACTCATAGCGACCCGGTGTACAACAGCCCTAAACTGTGCTCTGTCCTGTGTCAATCACACTGCCTCTGACACACCCATCCCGATTATCCCAGTCACTGAATTAATCCATTTCATCAAGGATCTTTCTCTCTTGTGCTGTCCCTCCACCCTCCCAAACACGACGTCCCTCTCCAAGGACTGATGGTCCCTCCTTGCAACATGTCCAAAGTATGTAAGATGAAGCCTCAGAATTCTTGTCTCCAAGGAGCAGCCTCTTTAAGATGAACCTGTTTGTTCTCCTGGAAGTTCATGGTATAATCAATAGTCTTCTCTAGCACCATAGCTCAAAGGCATTTATTCTCTGTCTATCATTCCTTCTCATTGTCCAGCTTTCTGATGCATAGCAAGTGATGGCCTTATAATATGGCCGTATGCATTATGTTTTATAAAACTGATTACCACTGGACCATGCCCATCATAACCCTGTCTTTTCAGGTCCCCACCAAATCCTTCCCATTTCCTTCATCCCCTCTCTCCACCCAGCAAATTGTGCAATCCTGTGGTTTTGTCCCCACCCATCCTTGCTCCTCTGTTCCTACCCCTTTTGATACCCATACATGTTTTACTAGTTATCCTTTTATTTTTAGAAAATGGTCTTACGCAGTTTTTGTCCTTATTAGATTGAGTTAGCATAATGCTTCCCATCTCCACCAAGTCATGCAGTATTTTTCAAAATCATTGCTCCTGAGTGTTGCATAGTATTCCATTGCGTGAATATACCACAATTTCTCACTCCATTCAGTTGTGTTGGACATTTTCTATGTTCTTGTGATGGTGAATAACTCTGCTATGAGCACTGGTGTACAAATCTTCATTGGCATCTCAGTTCTAATTTCCTTGGGGTTTATTCCTACTGGTGGAAGAGCTGGGTCATGCACAGTTTCTATGTTCAACTTTGTGAGGAAACACCAAACTGTCTTCCAGAGTGATTGTATCATTTTACAATCCCACCAACAGTGTTTGCGAGTTCTCACCTCCTCGTATCCTTTCCAACATTTATTGCTTGCTGCCCTGTTAACCTTTGCTACTGCTACTGGGAAGAGATGGTATCTCATTGTGGTTTTAATTTACCTGCCTCTTATGTGGCAGAATTCTTAAGAGATACAATTGACAGGTGGTTCTTTGTTGTGCAGGTGATGTAAGCACAGTTTGCCTGGATTGCACAAGTCTTAGCCAAGCTAGTTAGTGGTGATGCAATTTTGTGGGGAAAAAGTTGATGCAACATTAACGTTTTAATCTGGTTTATTAATGCTTTTCAATGATACATAAAAATAAAATGTAGCAAAATTATAGTTATGTGCACTTGATAGCTATTACCTGAATCCTCCGTACCAGAAAACTCCTCCTACCTTTAAGAGTAATACAAAAATTAAATAGAAACTAAAAATACAGCATGGATGTTCAAATCCTATCAGAAAGCATCTTTACTAAGTATTTTGCCAGCATAATTCTTGGTTGCTTGATTTTAATATCCTTATAGAGACGAGCCCCAGTAGAACTGAGAGCAGTCCAAGCATGGTTTGAGCAATGCTTTCATTAGATTGTTCATTTATTCAATCAAAACACTTTTAGATAACTATTACTACCTTTTCTAATAAAAGGTTATCATTGGACCATTTTGAGAATATCTGCTTTTCACTCTATTTTTAGAGATGATTGAAAACCCAAGTCTGTTAGTAACTTGTAGGATCCATTTCTAAGATGGCTAGACACCAGTTCAACCTCTAACTTTAAACAGACTTTTACATATTGAAACAATTGGTACCATTACAAGAGCGATATTCACCACTATGCCTCATTAGCGCTGGGCCTACGTAACGGCACTACTAGATGGTGTTTTGAAATCACACATTTCTTCTTGCCAATGCAAATATCATATACTTTGCCCATGAGCTGAAGCCTTGGAACCAGATGGAAAAAATAGGCTCCTTAAAACCTTAACTTAGAGTTTTAAGGAATATTCCACATAACTCTTTTTGCATCCACCGTTAGTTTATGTAGTATTTGTGAAGGGTGGGACATTGCATTTGTGATGTACATCTGTTAAAATGGAAATTTTGGATGATATAAATGATGTTTTTTTAAGAGAATTATAGCAGGATGGGAAAGAAATCTTGGAGAGTAATGGAAGGCCCCTTCTCCTGGTAAACCTAGAAGAAAGATTTCTAGATTTTCAGAAAATAGAAGGCCTTTCTAGCTGGAATTGCTGCATTGAGAGGGGGTGGAGTGGAAGCAGTATTGTCCCTTTAATCATTGTAGTTGTCAGAGTCCCTAGTTAACATATATGGTCTTTGATTTTCCAAAATCTGGAGATAAATGTAGTCTTTTTGTTGATTATTATTTATGGAGTGTGAGTTGTTAGAACTGTCTCAATGGCAGTGGGCTGATTGTCAGCCTGTAATGTTGTCACCAACTCTGCCTGTAGATGTAGTGACTTAGAGGTAGGGAGTTGCACTGCCAACCCGAAGGTATGAAGCTGGAACCCACCCACTGCTCTGTGGGAGAACATAGGTGATCTGCTCCCGTGCAGTTTACTCCCTCTGAAAACCCACTGCAGGATCAGCTATGGGTTGTTTCCAACTTGACTGTACATAAGAACAACATATATAAGGTATTTAATCCTCCAAATATTGCTATATATATAAAAGACATTATGTGTGCGCTCTCTCTCACCCATCTATCTTCCTTCCTTCCTCTTTTTCTTTCTCTTTTCCTTTCTCTCCCTTCCTTCCTCCCTTCCTCCCTTCCTCCCTTCTTCGCTCTCTCGCTCTCTCGCTCTCTCTCTTGCTCTCTCTTTCTCTTTCTCTAATCATGTGGAGATATATATATATACACTTGTAATCAAGAAGAGTTAGTTGTGTTTTATATGGATAGATACTTTAGGAATTCTCTGGTTGGGAGCGATAGTAGCTTGTTATAATTAACAAAGACAAAAAAATCACTTGCACAGAATTGGCTGTACGCAGAATTTATGGAGAGAAATTGGAAAGCTATGTCTGTAGAGGCTGTGATCAAGGAACCTGCAGAGGGTTGGGGACTTAGTATAGGTCTTGAGGCAGAAGAACCTGATTTGAATTTTACTTTTGAAATGAGAACCTCTGAATGTTTTCTGGTTTTTAATTCGCCTGCTCAGGAATAAAACTGATAGGTGGGACTCCAGTTATAGGACTAAATTTTCCAAAATGCTAGTTTCTAGAGAAGGGATGGACGCCCGGTAATAATTCTGTACCTTTGTCCAGTAGGTTAAGTTAACTAACTCCTCAAAAGGAAATCAGCTGTATAGGGAAGAGCTGTACATCTTGGGATGTGAGAGAAAAACAAATCTAAGCAACAGGAATTTCACAAGTAATGCTGGTTTTCTCACAATTGATGACTATTCTAGATGTCACATTTGTGGTGGTGTTTTATCTATAAAATCTAGTGTCTTGGGTAGCAACCTCTGGTGTCAAGTGCTAAGGAGCTTCATTGTCACCCTGAAAGCACCCAGTTCAAATCCACCAGCTCCTCTACAGGAGAAAGATAGGCAGTCGCCTCCTGCCACGTGATTTACTGCCTCTGAGACCTGCTGGAGGATTAACTATGGGTCAGATCTGACTCGACAGTACGCAACAACATCCTGGGTAGTGTTATTGTTATCCATTATTTCTCATGGATTTTGGCCAATGTAGTAAATTAATCCAGACTCTGAATTTAAAAATAGCTCAGCTAGTAATCATATTATATAGTTACTCCTGGATAGAATTATATATAACATTCTTATATAAACATAAATTTATAGTTTAAAACATTTGCATATTGTTAAGAAAATCAAAGCTTCTAATTGAACACGGTTATTCTCTACTTGGCAATCAGAGAAACTCCCACTGATCTCAATGAGAGCCAATGTAGCCTCAAAACAGAAAGAGCTCTTTGTTAAAGTTTTAAACTAGAAAGTTGGTAAATGACCAATCTGGTCATTAAAATCTTGTCAGTGGCAAAAGTAGGAATATGTCCATGTTGTTAATAATAGACTTGTTCCTTGAACCAGAGACAATCACAGGAATTTCTTGAAATGGATTTTTTTATTACAATATCCAAATGAGTATTCCAGAGCTAGATAAAAAAATGTAGTCTTCAGTGAGAGACTTTTTGTTTGTATTTTGTTTTTTATTATTGAGAATAAAAATGTTAGGTCAAGCAACAATGAATGAATGGAATTCCAAAATCTCTGCAGATGTTCATTGAAATTAATAATAATAATAGGAAAAAAAATGTTAGGTCGACTATCCTTGTATCTTGAGAATAAAGTGCAGTAATAGTTATTTGCAGATTCTGTGGTAACTGTGTTTTCCCTCCCATCCTCCCTCACCTCCCCACCCGGGATACTCATTCCAAATCCATGTCTGTTTTCTGGTCTTTGGCCTTGCAAAATAAGAAGATAACAGCGAGATACAGGAAATGGGAATTTGTTAGTGTCTGTTATACCATACAGAGTCACGCAGGATGGAATGATCTATACGTTAAAATGTTTGACTTAACTGAGGCATGTATATCCAAATACTTAGAAAACCTCAGGATTACTCGGTTTTAGTTGGAAATTTAAGAATCATAGTTGTGAATGAGTGTTTTATTGAATTTGGAGGGGATGATTGTGGAGGTATTATATTACTATAATCCTGAATAGAGACTAAAGGTAAATTCTTGAAGACTCAATTGATAAATGCATTGATTTTATATATCTAAAATATTACCAATTTTAACTTACTTTCTATTTAAATTGAAAGTAAATTATTTTTTTCTTTTCATTAGTTTATTTACAAAATTCTAATACAAATTAGAACAAATTCTTTCAATTTCCCTCACCCCCCCCCCATCAAATTGTACAACACAATGATTAGCCCCCCTTCCTCCTGCACATCCACATTCCTCTGCTTCCAGTCTCTCCTACCCCTCCTCGATCCTTATACTCATTCTACAATAATGGTCTAATACAATATTTATCCTTGTGGGACTGAGTTAGAAGAGTAAATTCTTATTAAAATAAAGATAATCTGCTTCTTACGGAACTTGGGTTTTTAAAACCTTGTACTACATGACTTTTAAATGAAAATGTAAACCTCAAATGCACTCAGCAGGCATTTCTAGAAATGACTTTTTAAACAGTAAAGCATTTTGCTTTAGATGAAATACATAGACTTTAGAAAAATAGACTCAGTGGAAATTTGAAAACTTTTCATAACACTTGTTTTTGCCCAATGATAAAATAAAGTAAAAATGGCACATGTTTATTGTAGAAAATGTTAAACTTTGTGTAAAGGAAATACCACCTATAATCATTTCACCCAGAAACAAATATTCTATTTTGAGGTATTTTTTGTTAGTTTTTTTTTTCTCTACAGCTCTGTGATTTACATGTCATTCCCCCCACCCCACTGATAGACATGAATAGATTTCATTTATATGTTTTATTGAGAAGCTGAATAACATGAACACTTTAAAGGGAAAATTAGATAAGTATGTACTTGATGCCTTCATTCACTCTGCTCTGTTGGGAGGTGGGTTGCTGCTGAAAGAGATGTGTGTCTGTCGGTTTACCAGCAGCCTCATGAGTTCAAGGAGAGAAAGTCTCTTCCTGTATGATTTCCAGTCTCGGAACCTCAATGGAGGGTCGGTAATTAACTGGTTCTGACTAGATGCCAGTGAGTTTAATGAATTCGCTGTTAGGACATGCATAAATTAATATTACTGAATTTTTTTATGTGACGCTTGCTTCAGTTTTATCTTCACTTCAGCTGTGTCTTCTAACAGTTTCCATTGGTAGCTTTTATGATCTAATGAGTGGACTTTCTTACCTTTTATTCAGTTCTTTTAAACTCAGCTATGGCAACTCAGGTGGCCTACTCATAAGAAGCTGCACGGCAATCCGAGAGGCACATGGTTTGAATCCACCAGCTGCTCCGTGGAAGCTCCTCTTCTCTGATTTATTTATTTATTGCCTCCGGAAAGCTGCCTGAGGGTCAGCTGTGAGCTTTTTCTTTTATGGCTCCACACAACAACAACAACAACAATAACTGATGGTATTAAATTATTCAATATAATTTTAACAATTTTATAATGTGACTGAGAATGAAGTGTTGTCAGATTTGCAAGTTTCACACGGCTAACATTAAGTGATTGTAAAGTAAGGTCTGTATCTTCACCAGGATAATACTTTATCTTCTTGAGATAAATGGGCTAGAACAATGCAGGGAAGAAACCTTAGGATATGTTACTAAGGTTTGTATATTGAATTTCCCTTTTTTCCCTGCTGATTACCTTTAGATTAATGTTGTTGTTGTTGTTAGGTACCATCCAGTTGTAGATGACTCATAGCGACCCTATGAACGAGAAAGGCCAGAGCACTGTTCATAGAATTTCTGGAAGCAAGCCATTTCGGAAGTGGATGCCACCCCTGCTTCCAAGGTTTTTTTATCCGGGAAGCTCCAGCAAACACTGTTCACCATGAGTAACCATTATCACATTTGACACATCAGTGTCACAGTGTTTAGCATCACAGCAACCACGAGTTACCTCTATACAGAAATTGGACAGACCACCTAGAAGAAGTTTGGACAGGAAAACAATCTGAACCAGGCCTGAGTGCCACAGATTAAAATCACCCACCTTGAGCTTGGTAGCATCACTTTCTGTCCACTAGGCCAATGTAGCTTTATGTTTTTCAGCAAAGTGATTATTTGGTATTGTGGATGTCCTCCTATCAAAGGCATGACGTTTTAGCGCCCTTTGACACAACTCCCACCTCTCTTGTACCTTGACCACTAACTCCTCTGTCTTTTTTTTCCACCCCTAGCATTTTTTCCTTTGGCTTCTTTCTAAGCCATCACTGTTCTAGACACATCAGCATATTTTGTAAATTTCCGTGCTCATCATTGTAATTTGCATCTCATTCGATTTCCTTACTTCCTTTGTCTCATCTTCCCTCTTTACCTAAGTTTGTCTCTCTTCTCTTCTTCAGTCTTTGCTTCCTTTCTTTTTTCTTCTTTTTCTCCTCTTTCCACCTTCCTTCACTTTCTTCTTCTCAAGTTGTAGATATGATTTAGTAGTTCTTTCAATATACTCTCTGAATACAACTCTTGTAGTTACTGTGGAACTTTGATTCTTTGCCCACTTTCCTGAATGGCAGTCATGGGTTTGGATTTCTGGTTGGAATACTTTGCCTTGAAAATGTCAAGATCTCTCCCAATAACTAAATACAAATTTCTTTTTCTTAAAAAAATTCATTTTTCTTTTCTACTGGTTTGCTTATAAAGTTCATACATACTGTTTTTCACACACAGGGTCTTTCCCATTTCTTTTACCTACCCCTCCCTCTACCCATCAAATTGTGTGACCCTGTGATTACTCCCCCTCCCCACAAATCTGTTTGTGCCTCAGTTCTCGTATTCTCAGGGTATATTCCAAGCAGTGGAATAGCTGGGCCATATGGAATTTCTATGTTCAGCTTTTTGAGGAAGCGCCAAACTGCCTTCCAGAATGGTGGTACCATTTTACAATCCCACCAACAATGTAAAAGAGTTCTTTTCTTGCCACATTCTCTTCAACATTTATTACTTGCTGCCCTGTTAAACTTTGCCACTCTTACTGGAGTTAGATGGTGCTTCACTGTGGTTTTGGTTTGCATCTCTCTTATTGCCAGTGATTTGAAACATTTCTTCATGTATCTGTTTGCCATTCATATATCTTCCTCTGTGAAAATTCTTTCCATGTCTCTTGCCCACTATATAATTGTGTCATCAGTGTTTTTCTTGCCATGTTATAGCAAAAATTTATTGTTGTTTTTATGAGATGTTGAGTTGCTTGCAACTCCTAGTGACTCTATGTTCAATAGCTCTGAACCCAGCTCTATCCTGTGCCAACTTTATTGTCTCTGACACACCCACTCCCCATTACCCCAGTCACTGAATCAATCCATCTCATCTTTCACCGTCCTTCCAGCTCCCAAACATGATGTTCCTCTCCAAGGACTGGTCCCTCCTTGCAACATATTTCAGAATCCTTACTTCCAAGGAGCAGCCTGGTCTCACCCTCTCTAGGATGAACTTGTTTGTCCTCTTAGCAGTCCATGGTATATACAGTATTGTTCTCCAGCACCACAGCTCAAAGGCATCAACTCTCCTTCTATCATCCCTAGTGATTGTCCAGCTCTCTGACACCTAGGAAGTAATTGCAGAGATATAACCTGGATCAGGTGCATTTTGGTCTCCAGACTGACATCAGTGCTCTTCAGTACTCTACAGAGGTCTCTGACAATAGACTTTCCCAATGCAATTAGTCTTTTGATTTCTTGTCTGCTGGTACCAAGAGTGTTGATTGTGGAGCCAAACGAACTAAAGCTGGTAACAATCTCAATCTCTTCACCATCTATCAATAAAAATATCACTACAATTAGTTGCAGCAACCTCTCCTGTTACTTGTGAGCCCATTTGAACCTCCTAATTGTTGCCTTTGAGCTCTGGTGTTGGAGAAGAGTGCTGAATATCCCATGGACGGCCAAAAGAACAAACAGGTACATTTTGGAGAATGTGCAGCCAGTGTCCTTGAAGGCAAAGGTGATAAAGCTGCATTTCACATACTTGCAGCATGTTGCTGGGAGAGGCTATACCTCGAAGAGGGACATCATGCTTGGAAAGGTGGAAGGTTGGTTAAAGGAAGACACTCAGCCACATGGATTGACCCCATTAGTGCAGCAGTGGTCTGGGATATGTCAGATTGTAAGGAAGGCATGGGCGAATACAGGCTTCAGCTCTGTTGTTCATAGGATTGCTACGGGTTGTACTCAACTTGTTGGCACCTATTAGCACCACCACCACCACCACAATGTATTGCCTCTGAAAACCTGCGGAAGGGTCAGCTGGAGAGTCAGTTCCAACTTGACAACATACAACAGCAAAAAAGAACAAGGTGCTCTAGTTAGAGGTTTCATTACTACCCAGTTAAAATGACTTTTTGGGTAATTTAATTTCAACTGGATGTGTTACGAACAAGTGATGATGTTTTTGTTGTTGGGCTGACCTGTCCCTGACCCAGGCCATGATATTTTTGGTCACCTCATATGACACTGATGTGTCAAATGTGATAATGGTCACCCACAGTGGGCAGTGTTTGGTGGAGCTCCCCAATTCAAACAAGCTTGGAAGCAGGAGTGCCATCTACTTGTGAAAGAGCTTGCCTCCGGAAACCGTATGAACCTGGACAAAGGATGAAAGTTATACAAGTGTTCAGGTCTTTCATTTATAGGGTCGCCATCATTCTCCTATGACTCAATGGCACTTAACAACAACAACAACAACATATAATGTGAAAGCTGGACAAAGTATAGGGAAAGCTGAAGAATTGTTGGCTTTCAGTTATGGTCTTGGTGAAGACTATTGAATAATATAAAAGCACAGATTACCAGAAGAATGAACAAGTCTGTCTTGGAAAACATACGTATTAACAACATGTTTCTTGGAAGTAGGGATGGTGAGAATTTTTCTCATGCTCCTTGGACGTCTTAAATGGGGGGATCCGTTCTGTGATACCGTGCTTGATAGAGTAATGAGGAAGCACAAATCATGTGGGTTTTGTCTGTTCATGTTATAAACACACATCATCTTGCTGTCAGTGTTTTTAGAACTGCTGACTTTGTTAAATTTTCTGCTGTCTTAGTTAAAATATTGTGTTTGCGAACCATACCAATAACATTCCTAAGAATGAAGCTGTAAAGAGAAAGAAGAAACTATAGTATCTTTCCAGTTACTGATAATGCAACTAATAATGCTAATTCAGTGAAGAAAAAATTCTGCAAAACAGTTTTGTAGTAGGATATTTCATTTCAATGATTTTCAGTTACCTTTTCCACATTATTCTATGATTAAAATAGACAATAGGCATTTTAAGAATTCTATATGATCTCATACTAGAAAGAAATCATGAGCCAGTGACACCAGATTTGGTGATGACATTGCCATCTATTCATTTAGCTAGTGATTTATTAATCTGTCTTTATCTATATACCTACCTACTTACATACCTACTACAGGTTTTTAAAATATAACATTTATTATATTTCTTAATTTCTCTTTATTTCAAATTCAGTTTCTGTGAAATTTATACCATTCCATCAAATTCACTAATTTTTCAGCATTGTTCAGTTTACTTTTTAGCCTATATGTTGAGATTTTAATTTCATTTTTTTGCATTTCAAGATTTTAAATTAGTTCTTTTCAGTTTGCTTAACTACTTATGGTTCTTGGTATAAATTCTGCTTTTTACTGAACTTGTTGATTGATATTTTGCATAGGAGGCTCGAGTGGCCTAGTCTTAAGAAGCTGTGCTTTAATTCCGAAGGCACACAGTTCAAATCCGCTAGTTGCTCTGCAGGAGAAGGATGGGGGATCTCCTTCTGTGAGATTAAACTGCCTCTAAAAACCTGCGGGAGGGTCAGATATTGTCCGGTTCCACCTTGCTGGTACTCAGCAACAACACTTTTCTTGTGTAATTTTAATTTTTACAAGCTCATCTTGCATGGATATTTGCTTCAGTGCATTCACCTCCGCATGGCGATTTAAAAATTGCCTTATTTTACCAGCTCTTGTGTTAGTATCTCTCTCATTCCTGTCAAGTTGGAGCTAATTCAATCAGTAGGCTTTCAGAAGCTATAAACCACATCGGAGGAAATTGCCCATCTTTCTCCCCTGAAACCACTGGAGGATTTGAACTATACACTCTTGAACGGGCAACGCAACAACTTTCTGACAAGGTAACTAGGAATTTCTTGTGATTGTGTATTGTTGTTGTTGTGTGCCATTGAATAGGAATTGATCCAAAGCTGACCTTCCAGTGGATTTTTGGAGTGTGATAGAGAAGGTAGCATTATTTCACAGTCTTCTTTTTTTTTTTAATTTTTTTTATTTATATATGTATGTGTGTACCATCAAATCAGATCTGACTGGTACAGGAGGCGATTGTTCCTCCTCCTTCAGCAGAGCATCTGGTGGATTTGAACCGCACACCTCTGGGATTACAGTATAGTTTCCTGACACTAGGCCACCAGAGCTCACCCATTTCACCTTCTTTTTAAGAAGCTGAGAGTGTGGTTAGAACTCTGGCTTCTTGCAGAGTGCTTAATTCATGTGTAAAATGTATTCAGTCTTTCTCTGGATTAGAATTGAAACACAATCATTACCACTCGCTTTTTGGCTATAACTCAAACACTTTTACTGCTGTGGACTTTCTTTCTTTTATTACTTTTGGAAAACTTTCTTGCTTTTGAGTAGAGTTGTACTTTCAAATGTCTAAAGCTATTTATCTGCCATTTCTCTCAATCTGTAACAGAGGACAGCTTTGGCCTGTGCTTACCCTGTCATGTTGCTCTGCTATCTCTTGTGGAATTTACACATAACTTTTATTTTAGATAGACATTTTTCATAAAGGTAAAAATGTATGAAGATATCCTTCCATCCCTCTATGAGGTGGACTGATTCAGTGACTGGGGAATTGGGATGGGTATATTGGAGACAGTGCAATTAGCACAGGACAGAGCAGAGTTTCGGGCTGTTGTACATAGGGTCGCTATGAGTCACAAGTGACTCGATGGCACATAACAACAACAACATCTTTCCATCAAATATTTACAAATTCATTATATGTTCAAAATACACATAAGTGAAATGGAAGAAATAATTGAAAATATTGGCGTAATTGCCTGTTTTTTCAACCTGAACTTTAAACCTCCTTGATTTAAACTCTTAGGAAAAATTGTTGATAGAGAACACATTTATCCTATTTGATGGATTAGAAATTGAGAATATGTTAAATGGAAGTCCAGGGGTACTCTTTTAAATCCCAATATGAGGAAGGTGTAGGATGATAAATTCTTTCTCCTCAGTTGATTTATCAGTTGTGATTTAAATATTTCTAAGGCCACAAAGAGAATATGTGGGGAATGTTGGTTTAAAGTGCAAAACCCAATGTTACACTTCTTTTGGCCTTCATTCCGTAACTTGCAAGATGATTGCTAAAGTCCGCCAGTATAATCTCTCTGTTCATTTATTTAGCAAACACCACTGACCTCATATGAGTGGGACATTACGTAGGGGTAGTGAGTAGCCCTTGAAACGCCTGATATGTGTAGGGATAATATAAATATTATGCTTTACGATGTATATAACTTGGCAAAAGTATGCAAGATAGATGGTAAGAAAAAAATGGAAGAATTTGATGCCTTTGAGCTCTGGTGCTGGAGAAGAGTATTGAGGGTACCGTGGACTGCTAGGAAAACAGATTCATCCTGGAAGGGGTTAAACGAGGCCGCTCCTTGGAGGTAAGTATTCTGAGGCTCCGTCTAACATACTTTGGACATGTTGTAAGGAGCAACCTGTGCTTGGAGAGGGACATCATGCTTGGGAGGGTGGAGGGACAGCGCAGGAGGGAAAGACCCTCTATGAGGTGGATTGATTCAGTGACTGAGATAATTGGGATGGGTATGTCAGAGGCAGTGTGATTGGCACAGGATAGAGCAGAGTTTAGGGCTGTTGTACATAGGGTCGCTATGAGTTGCAAACGACTCAACGGCACATAACAACAACAACAACAACAACAGTGGGATATTGCAAAAGAAAAATTGTGAGTAGATAAATAGGACCTGGATAGGAATAGAAAGAACAGTTTCAGTGAAGGAAGTATCAGCAGGTCTTGGCTGTTGGTGGTATGGGAGAAAGAGAGGGTTGGGACATGCCCATGATGAACTGGGGCATACAGAGAATGTTGCCTTGAAAGGAACAGCCAAACAAGACTGCAAGAGACTAAGAAAATATTGTATTGACTTCAACATGATGCAAATTCATAAGACTTTTTGAAAGAAAACAGTGGCAGTGAATGTCTAGAAGGTCAACAGTCAACATCTTTCTCAAAGTTTACGCATGAATGGCTTTGTTTTATGTGATATAATCTAATTTATGTGAGCTCAAAAAATGGGCTTTTGTTTTTTTTTTAAATTTTCTTTTGCAGCTATCACAATTACCTATAAATGTTTACTGTCCATTACTATATGCTTGACAATAATGCTTGAAAATAAGTGCAATGACAATAAAGCCGTTCTTTCCTTTCTGATTGTCACATGATTTTGATTTTCCATTAAAGTTCAACCAAAAGTCAGCTTGAGATCTTGGGAATGAACCAAGACATGGAAATACTTAGGTTTAATCATGTTCTAGGGGAAGCTTTATGATGCGAGATGGGATCAGATACTGAAAGAAGGAATTTGGAGTCCTGGTAGTGTTATCTCGAGCCAGAGGGAAAAGGACCAGTCAGGAAGAACTCTGGGCACAAGAAGTCAAAGCAGCAGCGGGTTGATAACCTCGGGACCAGCAGGGCTTTCTTGAAGGAAGTAACAAAGTCCGCTTCCTCGTGAAACTGATTAACTTGACAATGCACTTCATCCTGAATGAAGAAGGATGGGTGATGTTGATTTTTTTTAAAAAAGAGAACATTTTAGCATATCTGAAAGAATTCTTTTTTTCTTTTCTGAATTCTAATCTTTTCTTTTTTTTTTAATTCTAATCTTTTATTTGGTTTCATGGTTGAGTCTTATGCCTTATCTCTTTTCTATTTACTTTTTTTTAGATTTTAATGAAAGATTATAGAGAACTTGGATTTTCATTCATTGATTATTGCACATTTTCCTCCCTGTGCGCCCCCCCCACCAGTTCTCTTTTCTCTTTGAAAAGAAAAAAAAATTCTGTTATTGTTCTACAATCCCCCCTGCCCCCAAGTCTTCTTTACTATACAACTCTTATTCTGCACTCTTGCCATGCAAATAATAACCTAATCATGGTTGTTAACAATTACAGCTTGCTCAGATCCACAATCAACAGTCTTAATACCAGCAGTCAGGAGATCAAAAGACGAATTGCATTGGGAAAATCTCCTGTCAGGGGCCTCTCGAGAGTACTGAAGAGCAATGATGTCAATCTAGATACAAAGGTGCACCCAATCTAGGCCATGGTCTTCTCAATGAATTGTTATGCTTCAGAGAGCTGGACAATGACTAAGGATGACAGAAGAAGAATAGATGTCTTTAAGTTGTGGTTCTGTAGAAAAGTCTTGAACATGCCATGGACTGCCAAGAAAACAAATAAGTCTGTCTTGGAGAGAATGAAACCAAGTCTCCCTTGGCTAGGATTTTGAAGCTCTGCCTCATTTACTTTGGGGATGTGTCCAGGAGAGATCGGTCCTTGGAGAAGAACATCATGCTTGGAAGGGTAGACGGACAGCGCAGGAAAGGGAGGCCCCTGATGAGGTGGTGAGGTGGGTTGATACAGTAACTGGAGCGATGAGGGTTGGTATGTCAGAATTAGCAAGACTGGCTCAGGACGGGACAGGGTTCAGAGCTGCTGTTACATTGGGTCGCTATGCATCGCAGACAACTCAACCAATATCATTCTGTGACAGGTTTGGAAGCAGGACTGGCATCTACTTCCTAAGTAACATGCCTCCGGAAACTATGAACTTTGATAAATGTTGGTGGTTGTAGAGGGGCTTTAGGCCTTTTGTTCATAGGGTTGCTATGAGTCGTTCTCGAATTGAAGGCAATCAACAACAACATATCCCTTTTAAAGAGTTTTCTCCCTCATTTGTTTCAATGCAGTGAACATTATTTATCCCCTCTTTTCTTAGATTTCCCCCAATCCTCATGTCAGTCCTGTTTTATAACAGTGGCATTAACACATTGCCACAAATGATGGCTGTAGCGAGGAAAAAAAAAAGTCTTTCTAAGCACAGGCGCCAGTTTAAAAGTGTGTGGCAATGTGTTAAGCAGTATTTGTCCTTTTGTGACTGAGATATTTTCCTCAACCGAATGTCCTTCAGGGTCAACCATGTAGAATATTTTATGAATTCCTTGTTTTTCCAATGCTGCATAGTATTCCATTGTGTATCCATAGTATTCTCTATCCTTTGGTTTGTTGATGGATATGTGGGTTGATTCCAACTCTTTGCTATTGTGAATAAAGCAACAATAAACATGGGTGGGCATGTATCTGCTTGGGTGGAAGTTCTGGTTTCCTTAGGGTATATTCCCAGTAGTGGAATTGCTGGGTCAAATGGTATTTCTATTTCCAACTTTTTTTTTTTTAGTTATTTTGTGTGCGTGTACCGTCAAATCAGATCTGACTGGTACAGGAGGATATTGCGCCTCCTTCTCCGGCAGAGCATCTGGTGGATTCGAACCATGTTCCTCTGGGATTGCAGTGCAGCTTCTTGCCACTAGGCCACCAGAGCTCCCCTATTTCCAACTTTTTGAGAAAGTGCTATACTCCCTGCAGCTCAAGGATTCCTCTTATCAAAAACATCTAAGTAGATAAAAAGACACTGCTTTTATTTTGCCCTAAGGCTTTCATCTATCATTCCTTCTTTTCAAGCCTTTTAAAATCATATTTCCATGTATACTCTGGTCCTAACATAAAAATATATTCCCGAAGATAAGGTGGTTTCTCTCTTCAAGGCTCCCTGTAAAGCTGGAAAAGCCGAGTTGTTGTCTGCTAGATCCTATGTAATTCATGACCTGCTGTGCAGAACCCTGGCATGCTTGACATGATAGGATAGTCCATCATTCCACTTCTTGTTTTTTTCCCAAGATCACCATGGTGCTTCATTTTGTTTGAGAGAGCATCAATATCTTAAATGCATAACCAAAGGAATGAATCTGTGACTCGCATTTACCTGTCATGTTTATGATTTGCAGTAGTAGTTACCCCCTTTCCTGATAGTACTATTATCTTTATTATGTGCTGGGCATTGATCCAGACTTGACATGTAACATCTCACATGCGTCTCTATCGTCTCGGTGTCTCAGAGAGGGCCTTAGACTTGATGAAAGCTTTTGAATTGCAAGTGGATAACCACCAGTCCCTACCATTGTGCTATGCTGCTTCCTATATGTACAACCTGGCTAATGACTTTAAAACAGAAGAACTGAGAATTATTGGTTCATAATTTGACTATGAAAACAGTATCCATGCTACCAAGTACATCAGAGAATTAGCCTCATCTGTAAAAACCATGGAAAGAATGAATGTCGGAGGTACAATAGTCTCTCCATCTCTTGTAGATATTACCAGTAGAACAGCCATATAAAAAGCAACCGACCTTATGAAAAATATAGTTCCTTCTGTCTATATCATAAAAGATTCAGGTATTGGTTGAAACTAAATATACATACACATAAAATATAAATTCTAATTGTGGTTTAGAGTATTTTAATGTGACATAAATAACTCTTGAGAAGTAAGATTTATTAATATCACATTTGCTTTGAGATTTTTGGTACAATAGAGAGATCTGTCCCTCCATCCCCCCAATGCCTCTGCACACATTTATAGTCTGTTGTGATGAGATTCTATCTTTTCCACTACCCAGGCTTATCAAAGCTATAAACCGGTCACATAATTCACAGAAGCTTTAAGATACGTGGAGAACTTGGATAAGGTCCAGGAGAGAGCAATGAAAATGATTAACGGGTTGGAAAACAGCTCTGATGAAAAAAGATGAATGGAATCAGGATTACCGGTATTGAGAAGGTTTAGAGGTGACTTAATAACTGTCCTCAACTTTGTGAAGGACTATTAGGAGAAATGGGGTGATCAAGTGTCTTCCAAGTCCATCTCATGGAAGGAAAACCATGACTAAAACACAACCGGAGGAATTAATCTAGACACGTGTTTGGAATGGAGTCCTCGGAAAGACCCCATGTTTTTAGGTCATCCTCAGTATAGTCATTTATTGATTCTCTTTCATTCTTTTCTACCATCATCATTGATTTCTTTTTAATGAGGAAGCTGGTGTTTGATGGGATCATGAGTGGAATGGTCTAAGATATTAGGGAGATTTTTCTTTCCATTAGGTACAGATTCTCAATGGAGATTGGGGGTAGTAAAAGGAATCAAAATCACCACATGGGGGACTAGTTCAAACCACAAGTGTTCTGGAATCCATCACTACTCTCTCCTCTTCATTGTAGGATCACTGCTTTAAAGGATTTTGCCCTCAATTTAGGTGATGTATATAAGGAGAACGGGAGGACAGAAGGAGAGTGGATGCTTTTGAGCTGTGGTGCTGGAGAAGGGTACTGAATGTACCCTGCACTGCCAGGAAAACAAACGGATTCGTCTTGGAGAGGATTAAACCAAGCTACTCCTTGGAGGCAAGGATTCTGGGGCTTCGTCTGACATACTTTGGACATGTTGCCAGGAGGGACGGGTCCTTGGAGAGGGACATCATGCTTGGGAGGGTTGAGGGACAACGCAGGAGGGGAAGACCCTCTATGAGATGGATTGATTCAGTGACTGGGGTAATCGAGATGGGTGTGTCAGAGGTGGTGCGGTTGGCGCAGGATAGAGCAGGGTTTAGGGCTGTTGTGCATAGGGTCGCTATGAGTCGGAAACGACTTGACGGCACATAACAACAACAAGATTTCAGTTGTAGGTAATAAAACTTCAGGGATGGTATTTAGAAAATCGAGTGTTCTGTTCAGTTGGTAATTTTAGCTAGCTGGTCTTTTCAGTCACCTGCTACACATCAGAGAGCTGGTCACTGAGTAAGGATGTCAGAAGAATTGATGCCTTTGAGTCATGGTGTTGGAGAAGAGGACTGAATACTCTGTGGACTGCCACAAGAACAAACAGATACGTCTTGGAAAGAGTGCAATCAGAGGGCTCCTCGAAGTCAAAGAGTGAAGTTTTGTCTTTCATGCTTTGGACTTGTAGCGAGGTGAGGCTAAGGGATATCATGCTTGGAAAGATGGAGGGTCAGCAAAGGACAGGAAGACCCCCCACTCCCCCCAGTGAGACGGATTGACATGATGAGTTCACGTGTGTCAGAGATGATGAGGCTAGCACAGGATAGGGCAGGGTTCAGATTGGCTGTTCATAGGGTCACAATGGGTGGTACTCGATGTGATGGCACCTAACAGAAACAAAGGTTAGTTCAGTGATGGTTGGTGGCCTATGGGTAAGAAGTCGCACTGCAACTCAAAGACAGGCAATTCTAACCCACCAGCTGTTCCGAGAGAGAGAGACACCAGCAATCTCCTCCTGTGAGATTTATAGCCTCTGAAAACCAGTTGGATGGTGAGTTGAATGAGTAGGTTTTGGGTTTACAACACGTGAAAGAACAACCGGAGCTACTTTGTTGTTGTTAGGTGCCGTCGGGTCGCAGGCGACTCATAGCGACCCTATGAAGGAGAGTCCTCGATGCTTGGGTGCCTTTCATCCTCTCTCCACGTTCATAGGGTTTCCGGAGGCAAGCTATTACGGAAGTGGATGCCTCTCTCAGTGTTTATACTTAAGGATATTCTGAAAACATTTTTATCTGTTCCCTGTCAGTAACATCTTTGAGGGAACTGCTGTTGATCTTTGTCCCCAGGAGCCTTTCTGCAAAGTAGTGTTGTCTGAATTAAGAGTGAAGGAAAGGGTAGGCTTGGTATTTGACACGATGTCATGACTTGGGAAACCAGAAACAAAGAAGTAACTGGAAAACATAAGCTGTCCATTTGTTCATTCCTCCCCCCCAATAACCTCTCTGAACATATCCACTCTCAAAAGAATGTCATCACTAAAAACTACATGGATAAAAGGAACATAAATATTTCTCTAGGGTTATAAAAATAAATTTTAGTTCTTTTCAAAGAATAAGTGAAAGGGGAAAATCACAAGGAATGCAGGAAGGAGAATGATGAAGCAGTTGTCACATATTGGTGGTAAGAGAATGCAGTGTAAAGAGAACACTGATTTTCTCTCAAAAGCTTCACCACTTGGCTCTATCTTAAATCTCACATTTACCTTCAAAGTTTGCTGTGTGCCTTTCTATTCTTTCCTCCCATTTAAAGCAATTGGTACTTTGATTAATTTAACCACATGTTACTGTCAGGTAGAACACATTCATCTTCTGTTTGGAAGTGTATACTCGTCAATCTTTCTATCATTCTTTCCCTTCAGGCTTTATTTCATCACATTTAAGGAGACTCTCTCCTGCCTGTCTTTATCTTGTTAGGCTTTCAGCAGCTTAACTTGAATCTTCATTCTTTCATTCTTGCTGTCAAGTCTTCTTTAGCACACGCTCTCATTTCCCTATTCATAAAACCTCAGGGCTGCGCCTGTTTCACGCAGCATTATATGCACAGTCAAACGCTACTACAGATTAAATCATTTTCCGTCTCAGAGATTCGAGTTACCATGCACATTTTTTTTAAGTATGAAAGTGTTCAAAGCAGAGTGCAGAGCACACCGTCAGATGTGAAGGCGCTTGCAAAGCGGAGAAGGCAGCTGTGTGGCGTGGTGACCGCCCAGAGCCCCTGGTGACGTCTGAGGGAGAAGCCTGATTCAGGTGTTGAGAACGATTGAAGGTTCAATTATTCATTTCCAAGATGAGAAAGATAAAATGACCCTGGGCTGCACGGGTATTTAGGATCAAATTTTGCAAGACACACAACTTCATTAAATAAACCATAACTTGTAACTTAAACTGTGAGCTCTGTTTTTAAGCCTCTGTAGATATACAAATGACTTTTTGAATGAATGCAGTTATGTGGTAGTGGAAGACAAAGGAGAAATGATGGAATTTGTGTAGGGGAGTCTTTTTTTAAAAAAATTATTATTTCAGTAAAAATTTACAGAGACTTTGGATTTTTCCATTCATTCATTGTTGCACTGTTCTCTCTTTCCAACACTCCCCCCCCAGTACACTATTGTAAAAGTAAAACATTATTTCATTGTTTTACAAACCCTTCCCCAGGTCCACTCCACCATGTAGCCTTTGCTCTAGACACCTGTCATGACAAAAATACCTAATCACATATCCTTTTTAAACAGTTTTCTCCCCCATCTGTTTCAATGCAGTTTACATTATTGAACCCATCCTTCTCAGTCTCCCCCCAACCCCGATGTCAGTCCTGTTTTACAACAGTGGCACCATGCGGTATTTATCCTTTTGTGAATGAGATACTTCACTCAGCATAATGTCCTCCAGGGTCACCCATTTTGAATAATATTGCATGAGTTCCTTGTTTTTCAATGCAGCATAGTATGCCATTGTGTGAATATACCACAGCTTCTCTCTCCATTCATTTGTTGGTGGCACTTAGGTTGTTTCCAACTCCTTGCTATTGTGAACAAGGCCACGATAAACATGGGTGAGCATATATCTGCTTGGATGTCAGTTATGGGTCTCTTTGGGGTATATTCCCAGTAGTGGAATTGCTGGGTCAAATGGTATCTCTATTTGCAACTTTTTGAGAAAGTACCATACTGCCTTCCACAGTGGTTGCACCATTTTACTCTCCCACCAACAATGAATAAGGGTTCCAGTTTCTCCACAACCTCGCCAGCATTTGTTGCTTGCTGTTCTGTTAAATTTTGCTATTCTGTCTGAGATGAGATGATATCTCACAGTTGTTTTAATTTACATCTCTCTTAGAGATAGGGATTTTGAACATTTCTTCATGTGCTTGTTAGCCATCTGAACGTCGTCTTTGGTGAAGTGTCTGTTCATATCCTGTGCCCCTTTTCCTATTGCATTATTTACCTTTATCTTGTGGTTGTGTAGGGGATTCTGATGCCTTAAGTACTTATTAGCTGAAGTTGTTGTTGGTATGTGCCATTGAATCACTTGCAACAACAGCCCTGAAGCCTGCCCTACCCTGAGCCAGTCCAACCCATAGGGGGAGATTGCCCATCTTTCTCCCTTCTATTAGACATGCAGATGATTTGAACCACTAGGGAGGTGCAGCGTTTGGGGTAGTAGTACAATCCTCTACAGATTACATATGTATGCAATTTAAAATTTTATTTAATTAGTTAGCTGATTAGTTAATGAATTGAAATTAATCATACTAGACATCTCTGTCTTGGAGATCACAAACCTACCGGTGTTTCGTAAGGCTATTTCTTGAATCTGGTGGCAGGTCTGCTTTAGTTAGTAATTGGCTGAGGAGTGACTTTAGGCTTCAGTCCAGGGAAACCCATACAGTCAGGGCTTCTAAATAGAAATTCGTCTTCTTTTCTCACTGTATATACTTTTAGTAATGAATACTTATTATTGATTACGAAATGTTTTAAATACATAGAAAAGAACAGTGTACAGTTCTATCTGTATGCTCAGATACTAACTTTTTATATATTTACACATTCCATTTTGCATAAAAAATTGTCAGCAGTTGAGGTGTTTGGAATCACAGAAGCCAAGAAAGCTTCCGATACAAGCTGTCAGATCATGGGCTGGACAATGGAAGATAATTTCTGAAGGGATTTGGTAGATGTGAAGGGGTATCCTAGTGGAGGGTGGAGCTGGGAAATAAGTGGGTTAAGGCACTGGGCTAAGGGCATGGTCAACACTGTAACTAATGGTTAACTCCACAATGAGGGATTGATCTTTCACTGCTCCACAAATTGCTGTCTGTCAGATACTCCTCTAAATATGAACATTCAGATTAAGACAGACTAGGAAGAAGGATTGGCCATCCACTTCTGAAATAGCAGGCCTCTGAAAACCCTAAGTACAAACAGATCCCTCCTGGAGAGAGTTAAACCAAGCAACTCCTTGGAGGCAAGGTTTCTGGGGCTTCGTCTGACATACTTTGGGCATGTTGCAAGGAGGGACAGGTCCTTGGAGAGGGACATCATGCTTGGGAGGGTGGAGGGATGGCGCAAGAGGGGAAGACCCTCTATGAGGTGGATTGATTCAGTGACTGGGGTAATTGGGATGGGTGTGTCAGAGGCAATGTGATTGGCACAGGATAGAGCAGGGTTTAGGGCTGTTGTACATAGGGTCGCTATGAGTCGCAAACGACTCGACGGCACATCACAACAACAACATTTTGCAAAAGCAATAAAACCTTAGTGATTGTGGTTTCTTTCTTCTTTCCCGCTGCTCTTCACTTATACCCTGAAGTTGATGTGAAGTATTTTCATGTTCCTTTTTAGAATTTTATTGCCCCGTTCTCAGCATAAACTATGTTCACTCTTTCAGTTAACTTAAAAATAATTCAAACTCTGATCCGCCTTGAGCTGATTTTTGTGTATGGCGTGAGGTGTGGATCCTGTTTCAGTTTTCTGCAGGTGAAAGTCCAGTTTTGCCAGCACTATTTGTTGAAGAGGTTGTAATTTCCCCATTTGATAGCTTTCATTCCCTTGTTGATTATCAGTTGACCATAGATAGCTGGGTCTATTTATGGGTTCTCAATTCTGTTCCAGTGACCGATGTGCCTATCATTGTACCGGTATAATTCTGTTTTGGTTACCACTGCTGTATAGTAGGTTTTGAGGTCAGGGAGTGCCAGCCTCATTTTTGTTTCTCAGAAGTATTTTGTTTATTCAGGGTCTCTTGTCTCTCCAAATAAATTTGATATTTTTCCCTTTCCATCTCCTTGAAAGATGAATTTGGCATCTGGACTGGTATTGCATTGAATATGTAGATTGCTCTTGGTAGGGGGAAAAAATGATTGAAACTCATTGCCATGGGTTTAGAACTGACTCCTAGCTCATCATTCAGTGGGCTATAAGAGGCTGTAAATTGCGTGAGGAGAAGATTGCCCATCTATTTCCCTTGAAGCAGCTGGTGGATTTGAACTGCCTGTCTTTGGGCTGGCAGAGTAGCTCCTCTCCCATCAGAGCTCCCTCTGATATCACCTCTACTTCTCACTCTTCAACTTCTTCTTGTTTATTAAACAAATTGTGGTTTAGATTAACTCCTGTAAATAAAGGTTAAGCAGATGTAGTTAACTGCTATCTGATAGTCTATTGTTGTGTACCATTTCAGAGGCAGTTAATCTCTTGGGAGGAGATTGCCCATCCTTCTCCTGGTGAACAACTGGTGGCCTCGAACCATGTGCCTTAGGATTGCAGTGCTGTTTCTTGCCATCTGTGTTTCATTGAGTATGCAAAGGCTTTTTTGACTGTGTGTTTCACAACAAACTTAGGATGACTCTGAGAAGAATGGGAATCTCAGAACATTTGATTGTGCTTATGTGAAACCTACACTTGAACCAAGAGGCAGTCATCAGAACAGAGCAAGGAGACACCACATGTTTCAAAATTGGAAGGGTGTCCGCCAGGGATATGTTCTGTCTCCATACCATTTCAATCTACATGCAGAACAGATCATCCAGGACCTTGGGTTGAATGAAGAAGAATGTGGCATCAGGATTGCAGGAAGATTCATCAACAACCTGTGTTATGCAGATGACACAACCCAGCTTGCTGAAACTGAGGAGGACCTGAAGCACTTGCTGCAGAAGGTCAAGGACTGCAGCCTTCAATATGGATCCAAGCTAAACATCAAGAAAACAAAGATTCTTAACCACTGTGTCAATTGGCAGCCTCATTAGGGATGGTGAAGAGATTGAGATAGTTAACAGCTTTAGTTTACTTGGCTACACAATCAACACTGTACCAGCAGCCAGGAAATCAAGAGACAAATTGCATTGGGAAAGTCAGTTGTCAGGGACCTCTCCAGAGTACTGAAGAACAATGACATCAGTCTGGAGCTTAAGGCAAAATTTAGTCTAAGGCCATAGTGTTTGGAATTGCCTGCTATGCGTCAGAGAGCCGGTCAATGACTAGGGATGATAGAAAGAGAATTGATGCCTTTGAGCTGTAGTGCTGGAGAAGAGTGTTGAATATACCATGGACTGCTAGGAGAATAGACAGGTTTATCCTAGAGAGGGTAAAACTGGGCTTCTCCTTGGTGTCAAGGATTCTGAAGCTTCATCTGACATACTTTGGGCATGTTGCAAGATGGGATCAGTCCCGGGAGAGGGACATCATGTCTGGGAGGGAAGAGGGACAGCACAAGAGAGGAAGACCCTTGATGAGATGGATTGATTCAGTCCCTAGGGTAATGGTGATAGGTATGGCAGAGACAATAAGGTTGGCACAGGATAGAGCAGGGTTTAGGCCTCTTGTACATAATAGGGTCGCTTTGAGTCGCAAGTGACTCTACAGCGCATAGCAATAACAACAACAACAGCAGCGGATAGTCTGTCCTTTGCATAAGTTAGTTTATGAACTTGTTCCTTTATTGAGGAATAGTTGGGTCATTTCTACCCTCTTGTTATCACAAGCAGTGTTGTATTCAGCATCCTTTTTCAGGGTCCCTTTGCATACAGGTAGGAGTCCTAGTGGTGTAGTGCATGGCACATTACCCTGCTAACCGAAAGTTTGGACGCTGAAATCCACCAGTCGCTGCTCAGAAGAAAGAGGAGCTGTCTCCCCTTGAGATTTTTCAGCCTTGGGAAACCAATGGAGGACAGCTCTGAGTTAGAATCGATTTAGAGGTGTTTGGTGCTGTGTGCATCTCTGAGCTCAGGTGGCTCACATTCACTGGTTGTTGTCTATTTTCATCCTCCTAATGGCCATGATTGAATTCCTGCTTTCCTTCTATTCCCCTACCCCCTAATTAATAATTTCTAATTGAGATTTTAAGTTCTTAATCAAGACATGAAAGATCTTTGCTTTTCCTCAATTACAGTAAAATTGACACTTTTTTTGTGTGTTGGAGATTGAGATTTTATTTCTGTGAATAGTATATCATTGGGTTGGGTTTTTTTTTGTCACTTAGGTTTTCTGGAAAATTATTCAATTCTAGTACTGGATCCCTATACACATTTAAATTCTGTTCCCAGGGTTTTATATGTCCTTTACTTGATTAATGGTAAATTTTGTCTAACAGAATTTACTATTTTTAGAGTAGGCTGTCAAATTTATGAACGTCCTTTGGTATGTGTAAGGCAAATCTTCCTTATATTGTCAAATGGTGTTGGCAAAATTGGAAAACTATCTGCAGAAGAATTAAACAAGATCCCCACCTCACTCCATATACAAAAACCAACTCAAGGTGGATCATGGACCTAGGACTAAAACCAAGGACTGTAAACTTCATTCAAGAAAAACTTGGAAAAACTTTAGTAGTCCTAATCCACAACATAAAGAGTCTTCCCAGTATTCTGAAAAATTTACAACCAGGAGAAGATAAAATAGATGAATGGGACCTTCTAAGAATCAAATCCCTATGTGCATCCAGAAACTTCTCTAACAGGGTAAAAAGGGAAGCCACAGACTGGGAAAAAGTTTTTGGTAATGACATGTCAGACAAGGGACTTATATCTAGAATTTATAAAATACTCCACAACAAGATAAAGGAGAATAATCCAATTGAAAAATGGGCACAGGATATGAACAGACACTTCACCAAGGAAGACATTCAGATGGCCAACAAGCACATGAAGAAATATTCAAAATCCCTAGCCCTGAGAGAGATGCAAATCAAGACAACCATGAGATATCATCCCACTCCAGTAAGACTAGGGAAATTTAACAGAACCGCAAGCAACAAATGCTGGCGAGGTTGTGGAGAGACTGGAACCCTTATTGTCTTCAAGATGGCTTCTCTTGGTCATTTTGGTATTCAATTAAATTTGAGGACAGTGTCCTGGGTGGTGCAGATGGTTAAAGTGAATCTGTTGACCGAAAGGTTAGTGGAAGGATTGTGCCCCACAGTGCCCTGGGTGGGAAAGAGGCCTGGCAGTCTGCCTCGGAACACCTTTTGGAGCACGGTTCTGTTCTGATGTGCATGGGGTCTTCACGATTCAGTGTTAGCTCCACAGCATCTGAGAATTTTAAGATTAGCTTGTCAAGCTTCATAAAATAAACAAACCCAAAACTCTCTTATTTTTGTTTTAATTGATTTCATTTGCCCCTTTCTCTTTCTCAATGCCTTCTAGAAGAGTTTCTAAAAAAATGAAATTACTGGCTCCAGGAAGGTCTGTTAAAAACTTTTTAATTCAAAGCGGAAATGCTCTAGAAACCAATTAAATATTATTTCATTTTTAAAATAGTTATATTAAAATTTGGTCTTTTTCTGGAGTTAATTCTAGTATGTTTAATTTTTCTGAGGAAGTGATTCTTTTATTTTAAAATCTATTGGCATGTGTTTTTCAGAGTATTATTTAAGCATTTTTTAAAAACTCATGTATCTATTGTGCCCCCCCTTGTTAGTATTTTCATTCACTTATGCCTCCACTTTTAAAATTAATCCAAATGATAAAATTTTGTTTGTTACTTTTTTAATTTTAAACAAAGTTTTTTTCATATTTTCCTTGGGTATATTTTGCTAGTCTTTTTCAGAATGTTTGAATTGGGCTTCTTATTAGTTAGTTTTCATTTTACTTCATCTCCAAGACAAACATTTAAAGCTATAAATTTTCTATAATATTACTCATTTATCTGTCCTCTACAAATATTTCCATACAGTGTTCTCAGTAATATTTAGTTTTTCATATTTCCTAATTTTCACTATGATTTTTACCCCATTAATTATCTTAAAATCTCTGACCATTTAAGTTTCATTTGTGTCATTGATTCTTGTTACATAAGCTTTCTTTGTAGTTAAATGTGGCAAGTTTAAATAGATGTCTCATATGGGCTGAAAAGTAATTTTGGGTGCAGACTTCTGATATATGTGCATTAGCTCAAACTTGTTAATTATGGTCCTCAAATTTTTTATATTTCTGCTAATTTGAGGTTTACTTTATTAGTGAATGAGAGAACTGTGTTGACATTTCCAACTATAATTGTGAATTTGCCAGTTGCTTTACTTGTAATTCTATCAGGTTTTATGTTCCTAGAGAATATATTAGGTGTCTACAAATTCACAGTATTAAGCCTTTTCGGTAATATTTTCCTTTGTCATTTTTTAATCCCCACTGTCAACTTGCTGTTAAGTTAGCCACAACTCCCAGCGACTCCATGTATTTCAGATGCAGAGAGTTTTCAATGACTGATATTTATTTTATTTTTTTTTCTGAAGTAGGTGGCCAGCTTTTGAATTTATGCCATCTAGGGATTCCTCAGTTTGTACTGTTGTTGTTATATGCTGTGGAGTTGGAATATACTGAGAGTTGATGCTCTAGGGAATTTTCAGAGGCTGTAAAGCACACAGGTTGTTGTTGTGTTGTTAAGTGCCGTTGAGGTTGAGTCGTAGACAGCTAATAGTGACCCTATGAACGAAAGACCTGAAAACTTGATAACTTTCATCACTTCTCCAAGTTCATAGAGTTTCCGGAGGCAGGCTGTTTGGGAAGTGAATGCTACTCCTGCTTCCAAGCTTGTTTTAATCAGGGAGCTCCACCAAACACTGTCCACCCTGGGTGACCATTATCGCATTTGACACATCAGTGTCACAGTGTTCAGCTTCACAGCAACCACGAGTTACCTCTGTACAGCAAATGGACAGACAAGTGCTATACCACTTAGAAGAATGTTTGACCAAAAACAATTAAAACCAGACCTGAGGGCTGCGGATTAAAGTCACCCAACTTGGGCTTGGTAGCATCACTTTCTATCCACTAGGCCAACAAAGCTCTCTCTATGTTGTTGTTGTTGTTAGGTGCTGTTGAGTTGTAGACGACTCATAGCGACCCTACAAAGAAAAGTCCTGAACACTTGTGTAACTTCCATTGTTTCTCCATGTTCATATAATGTGTCCTTTGGTAGATTTTATTTTTTCCACTTAGGTCTCCTGGTGCTTCTTGAGACTTACAATTCATATCTTTTATCAGGTCTGGAAAAGTCTCATTCTCTTTGCAGTTAGGACACTTTGGAAGTCTTCATGTATTCTGAATACCTTTTAATACTTTTATTTTAAACTCTGTGATTCATTCTGGGAGGCTGCAATCACATTGTGTCCCATCCTATTTAATTATTTGCAATCTAATCTTTAGTATGTTCATTGACATTTCCCTTCTCATAACTATACCTTTAACATATGGGAGTTCTGTTTGGGTCTGTTAAAATTTATTATTTAGAAATAATATTCTGCTGCTTTCTTTTGAAATTGTTTCCTTACTTTACATTTCTAATTATTAAGATAATTTTATGATTCTCAGATTATTTAGAAACTCCACGGCTGACACAGTAGTTATGCACTCAGCAGCTAACCACAGGGTCACTCATTCGTTGTCGTGGAGTGAGAACTGACTCATAGCCCAGCCTCCGGTGGGTTCTCAGGGCCATAAATGACATGAATTTGCTCATCATTCTCTCTCAGAGCTGCGAGGGGATTTGAACTACCAGAGAGACACAACCTTTGGTTTAGTGGTGCACCTTCCTACAGACTATGCCACCGTAGGCGATTTGCGTCCGTTGGTTGCTCCCTGGTGATAAGATGTGACACAATGCTTCTGAAAAGATTGACAGCCTTGTCAAGAAGAAAGGGAAATTCTCCTCTGACTGCTGCTCCTGGGCGCTCTCTTTCTCTTTCTGACTTTGGTTTTTCCTCTTTTTAAAGATGGTAGGAGAGATCATCTCCAAGTTGTCTTTTCTGTATAAAAGTAATAATTGAAGGAGCAGTCTAGATATGTCGGTTTGTTACTGATCATTGAGTCAACCTCAGCTCAGAATAAGCTTATGAACAACAGGTCAAAACTTGCCCTTTCCTTCCTCTTCCTCATGTCTTCACCATGCTCTAGCCCCCAGCAGCACACACTGTGTCACCCCATCTCATTGTGGTGGTGTTTGTATGTGCCATCGAGTCACCTACAAACCATAGCGACCCTACGTACAGCAGCTCTGCACACTGTCCTGAGCCAGTCCCACTAATTCTGACACACCAACCCCCATTGCCCTAGTCACTATCAATTCTCTATTTGGTAAATTCAAGCTAGTGAATGGCTCATAATTCTTAGAAAGTATAAAATAATTAAAATATATGTGCAGCTGAAATATGTTATTAAATGTAAAGTTCTGCATTAAATACACACACACACACATATAAAATTTGGAAGTAGGAATGGCATCTACTTCCTAAACAAAGGCCTCTAGAAGCCTATAAACCTTGATAAATGATGATAGTTATAGCAAGGCTTTAAGCTTTTTGTTCATAGGGTTGCTATGAGTCATACTTGACTCGATGGCAATCAACAACATACATAAATATACACATATACATTCATATACCTATACACATATATACATACATATGCATATACATATGCATATACCTATACACATACATATGCATATATACATTTACACATATACACATACATATACATATATACACACATATACATATATACATATACATACATATATATATATATGAGAGATTGAGTGTGTGTGTGTGAGAGAGAGGATGAGAGTGAGTTCTGGAGGTTTGGTGGTAAGAAGTTATGCTGTAGTCCTAAAGCATGAAGTTCAAATCCACCAGCTGTTCTTTGGGAAAAGGTTACGCAGTCTCCTTTGATGTGCTTTATTGCCTCTGAAAACCTGCAGGAGGGTCAGCTACGTGTTGGTTCCCCCTTTGGCAGCACCCAAAAGCAACAACAGTGAATATAAACCATAATCAGAATGTTCTGGCTGAAATTGAGGCTTAAAAGGCAAAGGTAGATCTTAAACTGATTTTACCTTGGCAGAATAACAATGCCGATCATAAATGCCATACTTCAGCGACATGGACTCAAGGCTTCGTTATGAGCAAAGCCCTTCCTAACGTCTGTTGTTATCAGTCCTAGTGGGTGCTTCTTCCCGTGCAAATATTTCCCTCTGTTGGAACACTATCAAGATGAACACCTTTTTTGGCAAGCTCGTCTATTTTTAGGGAGCGCTGGTTGGAGAATCGGCACTATTAATGTAAATGAGGTCCATCTCTAGTGGTTAAATTCACCAGCTGCTCCATAGAGACAGATGGACAACCTTCTCTCGTATGATTTACAGCCTCAAAAAACCTACTCAAGTGTCAGCTGTGAGTCAGTTCTTATTCAATAGCAGTGAATGAGTTTTCAGAGGAAGTAAGCACCAACATTTTATATGACTCATCTGTCTAATAGTTATAATTAATTATTTGATACTACGTCACTGTTCCTGAAAACTTTAAATGAACTTGTCTTAAATGTACTGTGTAAAAATATTTGCTCTAAATCTTTTTTGAGTTATTTATTTATGTTAAGAGCTTTCTGCTTTTTAGATCTTGAATGAAAAACCAGAATATTTATGATGTGTAAGTCATTAACATTGGGTAGAGGCATCTTTTTGAATGAGGGAAGAATATTGGAAAGAAATATTTTCCCCTGAAACTTAGGAAAATATAGTTAATCAATGGACATATTTTAAATTTGTTATTCCTGATTTTATTACTTATTTTCCCCTCCCTTATTGCTTTACTTAAGTCACTTAATTCTTACCAATATATTCATTGTTCTCCTTCTTAACTTTCTCTCCTCTTTAAATTCCTCTTAGAGCTAATCTCCCTTTCTTCCCAATTCTCCTTTTTCTTCCCCATTTTTGCTCCTCCCTTTGATGTAAACTCCCTTAGTAATTTCAGGTAGGAATGAGCTTTATAAATAAAAATATGACATGTTTAATTAGGAGATAAAAAAACCCTCACTTTTTCTAGATTTTGTTGTTGTTGTTAAGTGCCATCGAGTCATAGGCAACTCATAGCCACCCTATGAGCAAAAGACCTGAACATTTGTATACTTTTCATCCTTTCTCCATGTTCATACGGTTTCCGGAGGCAAACTATTAGACAAAGATTTTATCAAAGCTGTAGATTATTTTGTATACCTAGTATGTATAAGTTGTATTCATATTTCCATTGAATATATTAAACAATTCAGTAATGTTTTGTCAAGTGTATTTATTCCAACATAGATTGGTGAGCAAAACTGTTTCCATATATTAAGTTGCAGTTTTGACTTCTAGTCTAGTATACCATGAATTAATAATCATCTGATATTGACTTCAGTTGAGGTGAATACTAAGATTTATTGACCTCAGTAGAAAATATGGACCAAAGTGAAACCTCTGTCAATACTTATTTACCTTTACAGGGACAATTAATCTTGATACTCATTGAAACAAGAAGTCGATACGTGTATTGTTCTGTGCTTTTGCAGACTTTCCATTAGAAATATTGGCAAGTCCCAGTTTCACAGCCATAGATTCAAAAGGCCTATCAACTTAAAGGTTTTGGATGATATTAAGGGGCAAAACATGCAAAATATGACACTGTTATTCACTAGAAATAAAAAAAAGATCAGATTCTTTTTGGGAACAGGTCAATGTGAATGCCTTTCCAGAAAGCATCAGTTTAGCTGGTACATTTTTCGTAATGTAGGGAGTAGGTTCAAGAGTTTCAGGTAAAGAGTGGCAGTGGGGGATATCTATAAAAGAATTTGCCCAAGAAATCCTTTCAGTTGAAGAAAATAATGAGAGGCCTTGCCTGAAAAAAATATTTTTTTTCATTAGATTTGAGTTCTTTATATTTCACAGTTTGTTTCTCTTTGAAATCTGCATAAAACCATCACAGGCTTTTTTCACACCAATATAATATGTGCTGACTTCATTTTGATTGAAATCAATTGATGTGAGAAGGGGGGAAAAACAACCAAAGCCAAAACAAACCATATCCCAAACTGCTTTTTTTCACTTTGCATGGACTTGGTAGTTAGTGAACCAGAATTTGGATCTCTTGGTAGTTTGTCTAATGCTGGGTGATCTACTCCCTTCCTGTCTCCTCAAGGAACCTTGGTAGCTTAGTGGTTAAGATACTTGACTATTAACCAAAAGGTTGACTGTTAGAACCCATTTGCTGCCCTAGGGAAGAAAGTTGAGGTAGCATGGTTCTGTCAAGATTTACAGCAAGTCCTATTCTGTTCTATTGACTTGTTATGGATGAGAATTGACTCTATAGTGATGCACCTGTTGCATCAGGTAAACAATGATGTACTTAAAATATCTGTAAGGATTAAAAGAAGATAATGTTATTCATAAGTTCCCAGCATAGTAAATATCACTGAGTAGGAGCTGAATTATGTTAGCTGATTTCCCCCAATGTGGGAGCTTTTTTTTTAACAAAAAAAATTATTGTCAATTTATTGAAATTTTAAATTTTCTTTTTTAAAATTATTATTAAATTTTATTAGTTTTATTGAACATTTACAGAGATTTTGGGTTTTCATTCATTCATTGTTGCACTGTTTTCTCTAACCTCCTCCCCAGTTTGTTCTTCTTCCCCCCGCCCCATGTCTGTTTTAATTGTCCGATTGCCACAGTGCTTGTCGAAGCTAGTTCTGATTAATCTCCTTTGTCAGTGTGTCCTTTGCCATTCCCTATCTCTCCTCCCTGAGAGAGACTTCACCCTGATTCATAAGGAAAAGGGGATGGCGTATTCTTAAATTTTCTTTAAACAAAAGTTTATAGAAAGTTTGGGTTTTCATTCAATACTGCATATTTTCCTCTCTCCCCCTCTCTAGTTCCTCCCCCCAGCCCACTTTGCAATTCACTCTTATTCCAGACTTTTGCCATACATGTAATGTCTAACCATATATACCTTTCAGACAGTTTCAACCCCTTCTATGTTTTGATGCAGTGTTCGTTATCCCTGTTCACTCTTTGCCTATTCTCCCCCAAGCCCTAGGTCAGTCCTATTTTATGACAGCAGTGTTATCCAATACTTGTCCTTTTGTATCTGAGATATTTTACTTAGCACAATATCTTCCAGGCTGATCCATGTTGTGTAATGTTTTGCTAGTTCATTGTGTTTTAATGCTGTGTAATATTCCATTGTGTGAATGTTGTTTGTTGTAGTTATGTGCCATTGAGTTGCTTGTGACTCATAGCAACTCTATGTAAAAAAGCCCTAACCCCTTGCTCTATCTTGTGCCAATCTGTCTCTGACACACTCACTCCCACCACCCCAATCACAGAATCGATCCATCTCATTGAGGGTCTTCCTCTCCTGTGCTGTCCCTCCACTCTCCCAAACATGATGTCCCTCTCCAAGGACCAGCCCCTCCTTGCAACATGCCCAAAGTATGTCAGATGAAGCTTCAGAATCCTTGACTCCAAGGAGCAGCCTGGATTCACCCTCTCCAGGATGAACCTGTTTGTTTTCCTAGCAGTTCATGGTATATTCAACACTCTTCTCCAGCACCACAGCTCAAAGGCATCAATTCTCTTTCTATCATCCCTAGTTACTGTCTAACTCTCCGATGCATAGCACATAATTGCAAACACTATAGCCTGGATCAGTCCACCTTAGTCTCCAGCCTGACATCGTTGCTCTTCAGTACTCTTGAGAGGTCCCTCACAGCTGACTTTCCCAATGCGATTCATCTCCTGATTTCCTGGCTGCTATCAACTGGTTTGTTGAGGAGTACTTGGGCTGTATCCATCTCATTGCTATTATGAATAACACAGTAATAAACATGGGTGTGCATACATTTGTTTGAATTGCAGCTCTGGTTTCTTTCAGGTACATTCCCAGTGTAAAAGCTTTTTGAAATCCCTATAGGAAGAGACCAGAGAAATGTAGACCGTATTAGGATGATATGGTATTGAGCAGTTATATCATTAAATCTGTTTTCTGGATTTGTTCTATAGAATGAGCAGAATATCCGTTTGAAGTAGGAGGAAAGGAGACCTTTCATTCACGGTTGCATTCTTATTGCATAGATGTGCATCTCCTTGGCTGTGCTTTCAGTGTACTCGAATTATAGAGGTATCTGACCCCCGTAAGCATAATGAACGGACCTCTGCCCATCTCACTAGCGTGACCCTTGTCACTCTCTCCTTTCCTGCTCACAGTCTAGTCACATGGAACCCCAGTCATTTCTCCAGCACCCCAAATGCCTTGCCTAGACTTCTTATTCCCTTCCCATATGATCGCCCCATATCTTTCTTTCATAGGCGCGCGCGTGCGTGCACACACACACACACACACACACACACACACATACACACAGTCTTTATTTACTGAATTCTTAATTTTGTGTATTATTTAGTTGGGTTATTGTCTAAATTCTTTTTTATTATTATTAATTTTAATGAAAGTATACAGAGTCTTTGGATTTCCGTTCATTCATTGTTGCACGTTTCTCTCTGCCCACCCCTCCCCTCCAGTTCCCTCCTCTCTTTGAAAAGTAAAAGAAAAATTCTTTCATTGTTATACAATCTGCCCCCCGTCCCCCGCCCAGTCAACTCCACTATGCAGCCTTCATTCTGGACTCCTGTCAATGCCAATAATATTTGATCATATATCCCTTTTAAACAGTTCTGTTTCTCATCTGTTTCAATGCAGTATGCATAATTTATCCCATCTTTCTCAATCTCCCCCGTCCCCAGCCACTATGTCAGTCCCATTTTACAACAGTGGCACTATGCAGTATTTGTCCTTTTGTGACTGAAATTCTTTATGTGTCACTTTAACTCCTCCTGGGATTGTCTTAACTTCTAGACTCGGATCCAGGGGGGAAATATGTGTAGTCCCGTCCCATGCAGTATGCAGCCTGAGAACCCACTGGAAGATCAGCCCTGAATTGCTTCCCACTCGAAAGTGATGATTTGAGCTTGAGACTTGGTTAAAGGCTTTTCTGGCCTTTACATCCTTTCACTTATCACAATTACAATTCATCATGTGGCTAGATTAATAGCTCTCTTTTTCTCTGATTAAATCATCAGTGCAGACGCGCACTGTGTCCGTCTTGGCCATCACTGTGTTCCCACTGTCACATCTGCACTAGGGACAGGATAGACAACCAATAGGTATTTGTTGAGTGAATGCTGCTGGGTGCAGAGATTAGTGAGTGAGTGCGTTAGTGCAGTACTATCGTTCAATCCCACTGTGCTTTTAGCATCAAGAATTGTTGGCTATGTATATCTGTATGCTCTCTGGTCTATAAAATGTCACAGAATGATGCCGTGGACCTGAAGTGAAATGTACACAGTTTGAGCCTTGAAATAACATCCAGACCAGTATCTGGCCCACAGAGGAAAGTGACTCAGGCCAAGAGGCTGGTATCTCTTCTTTTGTAGGCTATTTCCTGATGCAATACTTAAGTCTATCAAATATCCTGACACAATAACCACAGTCTTTGAGAAGTAGTGGGCACCAGGTGTCATTCTGTGGGTAGTTAAGCCTATGTAACCTGGGAGCAACTGAAGGTTAGTCATCTGTGAGACTTTCTGTCCATTGTGACTTCATTCGGGAAATGTTCAAACCCTGACTGGTGGGGAGTATGCATAGCCTAGAATAGAGGAATGCTTGTATGTGAAAAAGACAATTATTTGGCCACACCTCTGACTGAAACATTTTATCTGTACAATAAACTCATACTATTCGTGGGGGGGGGACAGAAGGTTGGACGGATTAGTGGCAGTCGGTAGCTGAGAAGCCAGGGTAGCTAGGATATTTAAAAAAAAATGTGAAAAGGAACATTACGAAGGATTCTGATTAAAAATTCAATTGCATATTGAATTTTGCTTTGGCTCTATCATCCTTCCATAGTTGTCAGCATTATTCTTTTCTCTATGGAAACAAGGTAACATTAATGGGATGGACAAGGTCCGTTATGGAAAAAAAGCCCCCATCTGAGAGCCTTCTGCAACACAA
>NW_006399838.1:8629582-8648420 GCF_000299155.1 Elephantulus edwardii
GAATAGAAAAAGAATAGAATAAGAATAGAATAGAATGTGATTGATTAATATTTTCCCAAAACCATGTGAATTTCCAGCTTTAAAATATTTAGGGGAAGTGTTTGTGTTGTTCTGCTTTTGTTCCTAGTAACTCAATCTTATTCACATCGTCACAGAGTCTGAACCAACTCCTAGCTGACCCTTCATAAGGTTTCTGAGTTTGTAAATTACACAGGAAGAGACTGCTCATCTTTCTTCCATGGGACCGCTAGTGTATTTAAACCACCAGAGAGATGTGATCCTTGGGTTGGCAAGAGAATGTCCTGTAGAATAGGCCACCAGAGAGCATCTTTCAATGCCTAGGAACTTGTGTATTTGTTTATATATTTTTGGCTAGCCTATGGAATAGAACCAAGACTAGGTATATCAACTATTTTCATTTTGTAAAAAGAGCAAGGGCCACATGGGGAATGTCTGTATCTGACCTTGACCAACTTCATAAAGGGAAACTTGTCTCTGTCAACAGCATCAGTAACATAAAACCAATTCCTATGAGGTAAGGTGTGTCCACCCCGTCCCCCAAGCTCCCATCCCTTTTTCTACTCATCTCAACCCCAATCTTACTGTTTTTATGAGTTTAAAAAATCTTATGTGATAGCTCAGAGAACCATATTGGTGAAGTAAAAATGTTATAATCCAGAGTAATAACAGAATATAGTCTAGACAGCTCCCAAAATGTGCACACAGGCACCTCAGCCTGCAGGCTTGTGACTCTTTGGCCAGTGCCCAAATTCTCAGTCCTGCCAACATTGGCTTCCCAGCCCCGGTTGTCCCACAAAGTTCTCAGTCCTGTAAATATTGGCTCTCCCCCTCAAGGTCTCATCTCCCGTCACATCTCCAGTTCGGCTGTAGATTTTGCTGTCATGCGTACAGCTGGAGCAGGAAAGGTATCCTTCCTTGTTTTGCTCTCTTCAGTGGTGCCAGAAGATCCATTTCTGTGGCTGGTTAATTTATTGGCAAGACTAGCCAATCCCCTTGTAGATTGTTGAGAACAGCCAATCTTGTGGGCAGACCACCATGCCCCATTTTCATATTCCTGCCCATCTAGATAATAAAGTCAACTAATGACTTGAACATGCAGATGTGACAGGGTCTTTTTCTGCCCTTTTCTTCCAAGTAACAAGAAGTCTAATCTAAGCTTACATAGCTGAAGAGCATGGCAGCTAAAACTAAAGAGGAGTCCCTGTTGGTACGAATGGTTCATGTGCTTGACTGACAACCCGAAGTTGGTAGCTTGAGTCCACCTGTAGGTACTTTAGAAGAAAGGCCAAATTATCTACTTGAATAAAAGGGGAGGGGGAATCCGTAATTGAGTATCTTGTGGAGCAGAGTTCCACTCGGACCCACCCACGTGGATGGTTTTTTGTTTGTTTGTTTGTTTGTTTTTAACAATGAGATGAAATGGTCTTGAAAGCAAACTGGTAAGACAAACAGTACCTAAAGGGATCGTAAATATATTGCCAAAGTAAGAGAGACTGGACGATAGGAGGGCTGTAGAAAAGGTTTAATTAGTAAGAAGAAACAGGGGGAAAGAAATGAAAGGGACACTCAACTTCTTCGCTTGCTATTGGGCTGCAATTGTAACTTTAGGCATATTGATGAGAAACCAGGGAGGAAGAAAGAAATCGAAAATTAGAGGCACATAAAAAAGGAGAATGGTTAATTCATAGGACTTCGACACTTTACTGAAGAACATGAGGATTAGAAATCAACAAAGCCTAGGTATTACTTAGCTGAGATGGCCCTGCCTTCTTTGTTGGGTTCCTGGACATTGAGTCCTCCTGGAAGTAGCTCATTAGGTCTCCTACTGTGCCCCTGGGTAAATTTGACCTGCCACAATGTGCGTCATAAATGCTGAGAGTAAACCTTAGTAGGGCCTTGTAAGGGAGAAGAAAAAAAAATAAATAAACATGAAGATGTAAAAATTAATGTAAGTAATCAGGATGGATGGTGAAGAGATTGAGATTGTTCACAGCTTTAGTTTGTTTGGCTCCACAGTCAACACTCTTGGCACCAGCAGCCAGGAAATTAAAAGTCGTATTGCGATGGGAAAGTCTGATGGTAGGGACCTCTCCAAAGTACTGAAGAGAAATGGTGTCTCTCTGCATCTGATACAGGCCATGGTCTTTGCTATCTCTTGTTATGCATCAGAGAGTTGGACAATGACTAAGGAGGATAGAAGGAGAATTGATGCCTTTGAGCTGTGGTGCTGGAGAAGAGTATTGAGGGTACCATGGACTGCTAGGAAAACAAACAGATTCATCCTGGAAAGGGTCAAACCGGGTGGCTCCTTGGAGGCAAGGATTCTGAGGCTCCGTCTAACATACTTTGGACATGTTGTAAGGAGAGACTGGTCTTTGGAGGGGACATCATGCTTGGGAGGGTGGAGGGAAGGCCCTCTATGAGGTGGATTGATTCAGTGACTGGGATAATTGGGACGGGTGTGTCAGAGGCAGTGCAATTGGCATAGGACAGAGCGGAGTTTAGGGCTGTTGTACATAGGGTCGCTCTGAGTCGCAAGCGACTCTATGGCACATAACAACAACAATTGTTGTTATGCACTATCAACATAGCTGATCCTCCGACAGATTTTTCAAAGGCTGTACATTGTGTGGAAGGACCTCGCCCATCTTTGGACCAAAGCAGCCAGTGGATTCAAACTGCATGCTTTTGGGGTTTGCAGTACAACTCCTCCCCAGTCAGTCACCAGAGCTCCTAAAGTAGCTAGGTTACTAATATAGTTTGTTTTCTAAGTAAAGATTGGGTATTCAAAGATTTGCCTGCCTTTATTATAATAATAAATGGCCGTGGCTTATCTTTAAGCATTTCAGTGACACACTAGTTACGACAATGGGTCGAAGCACAGCAGAGATTGTGAGGAGGGCACCGGATGAAGCAGTGTTTCCTTCTGATGTCACTGAGCTGGGGTTAGTGTGACAGCACCCACCAACAATAGCAAGCCTGTCTCTCTTAAACAGGCATGCTGCTTGTGTAATAAGTTCCCTCATGAACAAGTAAAAAGGGTCTTTAGTTTCTTCTGTGTCTGGGTAACAGGTACACCAGATTCCTTCTAACTTCTGCCTCTGACAGGAGGACGCTTAGAATTCTAGAGGAATTCCTTCCTTGTGACTTCCCAGGCGTACACATCAAATGCTGTGACTCACGACACCTCTGAATGTCTCTGTCTCTGGCCAGGAATTGAACAAATGCCTTGTTGATAGGTACTTTCCACCCTATCCATCTCTTTCCTCCCGCTTATGCACCTCTACCCCCCCTCCCCAGACACTCTGACTGTAGGGGCTGACCGTGCCAGCAGACAGCTTCAGCAGGAAGGACAGTGTCATTAAAGAAACAAACTCAGAGCTGGTCACAAGGACCTCTGATGATCTGATTGTGGTTTTGCTGTCATCAGGAAGCCTCTTTCCACCTCCTTCCCATAAAATCAAATCTCGGAGTTCATTACTAATGGTAAAAGAGTTTCCTGGACCTCAGAGTACTTGTGGTGTCAGGACTCCAGGAGTTAGTCCCTACCCCCCACGCCGTCTGTCCTTGCGGCTATGAATAGAGAAAGCTGGAATGTATCTCTTGTGACTTACTACTGTCTTATTAAAGTTCCACCTTTTGACTGAAAGAGCTCATTAAGGCTAGCATGGCTATTTATGTTGCAACCACTTTCTGTGCACCAACCTCCATGTTTCATTTCCATCTGAAATGAAATGATAAACGGATGTAATCATATGCACTTTTAAAAGATTTTTATTAATTTTCATGAAAGTTTACAGAGACTTTGGATTTCTATTCATTCATTGTTGCACTTTTCTCCCTGCTCACCCCTCCCCCAACCCCAGTTCATTCTTTTCTTTGAAAAGTAAAAGAAAAATTCTTCCATTGTTACACCAGCCCTCCCCCCAGGTCCACTCCACTTTTCTGTTGTTAGCCTATGTGTTTGGCTAATAATAACTTGTCAGGTGTAAAAAGAAACTTCTTTTTTTCTTGTACTTTTGGGTATCTCTTGGCGAATAGGACAATTAAGTTATTTATTTAAGATTAAAGTCATCTTGAACATTAACCATCCTATCAGGTTTTTTTTGTTTTGAGGGCTAACAGATGGAACATTGTCTTCCAGTGACCACAGTGCCTCGGTCAGCGAGTGTTATGGGCATTTCCTGTTTGTTTGACCTGATTGGGTGCCATCTCCCATGGTAATTGTGGAGCCAATTAATGGAGAGAGGAAGTTATATTAATCTCGTCTCAGCTGTGCAAGAAAAAAAAAGTAAAAAATATAATGGGGAAATGCTTCTAAGTGTGAAAAATTACCCACTTTGTCTATTTCATATTTCTCAAACTCAAAAATTAATGACTCCTTGGAGGGGGGAATGTGTGTGTCTACATGGACAGAGTTTATGAATGCAAGGGGGCCACTGCTGGAGAGACAGAGGAAGGCTTCTGGGTGGGAGAGAAAAAAAAATATACTTAAGCATTGAAATGTACATTTTTTTCATGCTTTCACATGATTGGTTTTTCAGAAAGAAAATTATTATAAAGAATCACTTTCCTAAAGGGCAGGCTTAAGTAGCTGATGTTAAAATAGATAGCATGGAAAGTCACAATTAAAACAAAATGAAGAAAAAATAGATAGCATGCTTTTTATTTTAAGTTGTTCATTGCTGACATAGGTAGGCCTTTGCCAATTCTACTGCTGCATGATAAAGAGAAGTCTCTGGTTTAGGCTTTTATTCAGAGCTAGGACATGAAGATGCTGTAAAAAAAGATCCTGGTTGATTTCTCCCTGCTTCATATTTTACGTCTTGCTTATATGGTTGATTCTTCTGGGATTCTCCCTTACCGTCTCACTTTGAGGCATTTTTCTCCTACTCTAAGAATCAGCCCAGCCACCGTCTGCTTCAGGAATTCACTCTGGAAGCCCCCGACTGAGCCCTGGGTCCTTGTCATCATAATATGATTCTATGGTCCCCATTATCTAAATCCCTGGGTTTGTAATGAATGGCTTCCCTGTCCATCTCTACTATTGGAATATTCTAGCCCCTTGGGCAGGGAAGCTCTGGTGGCCTAGTATAAGGAACTGTGATGCCAAACACGAACGTGGTTCAAATCCACCAGCCGCTTTGAGAGAGATAGATGAGCATTCTCTTGCTGTGAGATTTACCACCACTGAAAACCCTGTGGAAGGTTAGCTGTGAGTCGGTTCCAACTTGACTTCACATAACAATCACAACTTGGACAAGACTTTGCTTTACCCTACAAGAATTTTACATTATACCGTCCATAACAACATCTGACGAATGCTTTTAGAGCTCAGCCAAACCCAAGACTAAGAGACAATTACTAAATTCTGGAATTACTAAAATCTAGAATCAGATTTCTTGGTGGCAGTCCGTTTAGGAGACAGGGGAGTAGACAGGGTGACTGTAGGGACCAGTCCCAGGTGGGATGCTTCTTCTGGATGTGACCATTTGACTAAATGCTTTTCGAGTAATTGCTTCCATAGCTCAGAAGCTGATAAAATGATAACTGCGACCATCATAAAGTAACAATAATGTCTATAGAATTGGATGACATCGAAAATGTTTTCCATTATGTTATACCATTCGACTCTTAAGAAACATGGATGACCTTCTATATTAAATCTCAGGAGAGAAAATAAGTCCTGGGAGGGCTTAAGTCATTTAATACATAACTTAGTTTGCATTATGAACTAAGCTTGCTGGCTAGAAAGAAGTCAGGTACTAAATGGGCAAGGCTTGCACTCTGATGAGAAAGAGATTAACGCTGTTTGACTGCAATCTCAATTAGTGCTATGAAGACTTAAGTATATGTGATTATTTCACACAAAGATATGATGTCAGTCGACCTGACCTGGTGTGGAGCTTAAGCAAAGATTTCTTGAACAGGTGATGCTCACCTTGAGGTAAGGAGATGAGGAGGAGATGCCTGGTGAAGAAGGGGAGAAAAAAGTCCCTGGGAACTTGTGCTTAGAGTAGCTAAAATGAAGAGGGCAAGAAGCCTCGAGTGAGAGTGGGGTAAGGTAGATCAAAGGTGGACGTTTGGAGAACATTCCCTACAACAGTCACGAGGTACACCCAAGATTGCTGTGGAAGCGATTCTGACTGATAGTGAAGGTTCCAGGTTGTAAATCTTGATGGGAGGAGACTGCCCATTTTTTCTCCCATGGAGCAGCTAGTGGATTTGAACTGCAGATGTTTTGATTAACAATCCAACATGTTATGGGCTATGCCAGAGCTCCTTCGCTGAGGACAGTTGTTATATACTGTGGAGTCAGTCATTTGACTATTAGAGTCCCAGAGACTTAGTTGACTCTCCAGCAGATTGTCAGAGGCTGAGTCACAGAGGAGGAGATTTCCCATCTTTCTTTTGTGGATTCAAACAACCTTCCTTTGGATTGGCAGTATAACTCCTTACCCACAAGACCACCAGACCTAGGGGCCGAGAGACGCCAGATAGAGCAAATCCATAGGTTTGGGAGGAAGATACACATAAAAGCCATTGGGTTTATCCTTTACTACAACTTCAAGCAATGGTTTCAAGGACGATGCTTGGGAAAAAAGGAGTTGGCCAGAAAAAGCAACCACAACTTTAAGATAATGTACAGCATCACATGTTTTCAGATCTCAGAAGACTTAACAGCTTTAAAGATGTTTGTTTCTATCACTACTCCATGGTTGTTCAAGCTGACCCACCAGTTGGGGCATTGGGATCAACTCCCAGTTGAGTTTCTTTGTAGGGTCCGCATTCCAGCTTTTCCCGGGTCTCCTTGCAGTGGTCCAAACGCTGTGAATGTGCCCAGCCTCATTTTAACAAAATTAACTACACTTACAACCTCTGTGTCAGTGAACAACGAAAGCTTACCACTGAACATATGAAACAAAAATGAAATTAGCCAGCAGTAGGAAACTACAAACAGCTGAGGCATTCAATTGTTAGCCATTTGAAGGATTAACTTCTAAATCATGTAGAGTTCCCTTGGTAGTTCAACTTGTTGGGTACTCTAGGGTATATAAAAACACACTTTAAAGTAGAAATGTATTTCTTCACCTATAAAATAGAGATTTACTGGCAGGTTGTGATATTATTAATACTGGATTTCCTTGCCTTGGTCCGTGAACTTAATTACATTTTCCTTTGCTTACCTCACATGCAACCTTGCACCGGGCTGCCAAACAGACACCTTTGACCTGGCTGTGTCCCACTCCAGGTAAGATGTAACTGTCTGAGATGGCTGCTTGAGAATTATCTAAAACTTGTGCTTATTTCTCTTGAATTCTTCTCCTGGCTGTGGTATTGTTTCCTGCGCTTCAGATTTACACAGCTCATTGAATATTCAACCAGGCTTAAAGATTTTATTTGATGGTTATTTCAATAATAATTATGGAGGCTGCCAAACTCTCCTTACCCTGTTAAAAAACAAACAAAAAATAAACCCGCCATCATAACAGCACAATAAAATCACACCAGTGTGATGTGTTCATGATATCTTAAAACTCAATATGGTATTTCTTGAAGGATTGGTCGGCCTGCTCAGAACTTACAGCCAAAGAAACTCAATTAATTGTCATTACTATCAATTATTTTTATACGCTTCAACAGCATTTGTCAGGAACTCACAAGCTTTTCTTAAAAGGAATGTTGGCAACTTGGATTTTAATATTTCATTAAAGCAAAACTACCAGTTTACCTTTGTAAGTGTTTATTCAATCGGGAGCTAATTGAATAATGAGGATTGATGAATTTTATGTGGACTTTTTCTTTTTTAAACCAAAGCTGGAAGGCAGACAGCAAAGACAGTTTTGTGAGCTTCTAAATATCTCCCATCATCTGCATCTTTCTCTCTCTCTCGAAATATCTGCATTTATAATTTTCCCCCTCATTTCCCTTTTCAAGAAAGAGCTACAAAGTGCCATGTCTCTTTTCCTTCTTTATTTAAAGGAGCCAAAGTGAAAGGGAGGAGAAAAAAAAAGTATAGAATCACTAAGAAAACCTTAAACAAATAAAGTGCAAACACAGAGTGACAAGCACACTCAGACCCTGGATTGGTTATGGATGAGACGACAAGTGTATGATGAAATTAATGACCCTCTGTCAACTTTTTAGATCTCACTTTTAAAGAGAATGGACCAAAAATCAATAGCCCCCAAACCACCAGTACTCCAGTGAACCAGTCTTTCATTTATCTTGCTGTTGGCACTCAGATAGAAATGCAGCCAAGCACGGCACAGAGCCTTCATTGACAGTCTTCATCACATGCAATGTTTGCACACCCCAGTCAAGGGTCAAAGGTGTGCACCACGACTTTTGTTGAGAAGAGCTGCTTCTAAATACCAATAATGGTGCATGTTTTATTCTGCTGCAAGTCCATCTGGCATATGTATATGAATAGGTTTTTGGAAGTTACCTGTTGGGTTGTGAAAGCTAATGGCTGCAGATGCTATCCCACTGTTGTTTTCTACTTTGGTTATGAAACAACATTTTATCTCAACTCTTCTTTCAGTTGGTTGCAAGATACAACATTAGAATCCAAATTGAGTGGAGGGACAAGTTTAAAATGATACAAGTTTACCTGGATATGTGATTTTAAACCCTGGCTGCGTCCCAGGTTTAGGTACCATAGTCTTGGAAGCCCTTGTTTTAGAAGAGGCTCAAATAGATTATATTCAGAACATTTTGCTCAGAGGTCAAGATAGATTCTGTGACTGAGTCAAAGAAGACGACATTTGAAAAAGTCAGATGAGTCGTAATTGAGCTTGTAATTTTTATGGGTGATGTTAGACGTAATCACTTAACTCTAAGATTGAATTTTCTTGAACTAAAATTGGTTAGTACATCATGATGATTTTCCTATAGTGAGAAAGCCATATTAAAATGTGAAAATAAATTAATCCAAACCAAGTGTTCAATAGCACTGTTAACAGCTGGGGCCAAAGTGAAATGAAATGATGTTATTATGTTAAAATGGATGTCAACACACAGAAAAAAAATCAGCGTGAAAGGAGAGAGATCACGTTTTGATGATAAGCTAGATCAAGCAAAGTGCTGGCCATTTATCTGGGAGTGTCCTGCCAGAGCCTAATCAATGACTGTCTTTAAGCTTTTTATTTTGTTTTATTTATATGATAAGCACTTAAAAACCACTTACTGTGTGCAAGCTACTGTTCTGAGCACTTTGCACATGATTCACTTAATCCTTTCACAATACTAGGAAACAGACACTATTATTATCTCCATTTTACAGATGTGAAAATTATGGCACAGAGAGGGGAAGGGGCTTTCCCCAAGGTCACACAATTAATTTGTGGCAGAGTTGAAATGAAAACCCAGGCAGTCTGAAAACCCAGACTCATGCTTCCTATCCTTACAGGACAAGGCAATGTTTACAAGACAGATTCTGTTGTATAGGGTCGCTGTAAGTCAAAAGCAACATGAGAAGACCTAACAACAACTCTAATAGAAAGCTGCCTTAAAAAGAAAAACACTTAGAACACCTTGCACAAACTAATAACCTACCACACAAACAAAGCAATCCTGTTACCTTGGAGTTGATTCTAACGTACGATAAGTAACTCTACGTGTTAGAGTAGGACTGCTTCTTAATGTTTTTGGCTAGAATCTTTATGGAAACAGATTGCCAGGCTGAAACTACCAACTTTGGGTTTAGCAGCCTATTATTACAAGCCATTTACTCCATTTGGAAGCCCCTTAAAAAAACCATACTGTTGTTTTTATTTATCAAGTAGGAACCATAGCTAACCCGCCAGTGAGTTTTCAGAGGCAGTAAATTGAATGGGCAAAATCCTCCCTTGTGATTAATTGCCTCTGAAAGCCCACCAGAGAGTTGGTTATGGGTAGGCTCCAACACTTTATAAACAACAACAACGACAACAAATTGAAAGGGAGGGAATTGCCTCTCCTTCTCCCGTAGAGCAGCTGGTAGATTCGAACCACATGACTTCAGGTGGACAGAGCAGCTCCTTACTGCTAGGCCAACAGGACTCTTTAAAACACCGTCAGGGACTTGAATATAGTACAAATATGTAAAAGAAGGAACTTGAACTGGGAAACATGTATGTAATAAAATTTTAATTTTTTCTTCTGATTCTAATGTGGTTAACTACTTCGTTATAAGATTTTTTTTTTAAAGAGAAAAATTGTTCTACGTAACAAGAAGTGAACCTTTTTATGGACATATTTTCAATATTCAAAAATACCAAATATATTTGATGTTGATGTCTAAAAATGATAGTAAGACATCAGAAAATAGTACTTAATTTTGTATGTGTGTTTGACTATTTGTGTTTCCTCAATGTTCACAAAGCTTCGGTGAGCATTTGAGGAGCTGTCCTTTCTCTCATTTACCTGCAGTCGGATAGTCGTAGACAGAGGGAAATTATATTTCCTAAAATTGATCCAAAAGTAAAAATAGCATTTAAGGTGATATATTTACCCAAACTCCCAATACTTGTAAATGAACCCTTTAATAACCCTTTGGTTTCCTGGAGAATTTCTAGGTTGGTCACACATTGCCATATAGGCAATTAACCTTTTCTATTTTAGAAATTTAAAAACAAATCTTTCTGAAGTGTATCACACAGGTAGATAATACTCCAGCAAATAGAAATATTTATAGAATGTAACACTGTTCTGATAATTGATCCTACAGATAGGCACTTGTGGGGCTACATGACCCATCTCTAATACTGTCCATGATCCCACACAGGATAGGGCCAGGTTTCATGTCTGTTGTTCATAGAGTTGCTATGCGTCATACCCAGCTTGATGACGCCTACAAAAACATGAATATTATGCAAAATAGATGACCTTGGAGGACATTATGCTGAGTGAAATATCTCAGTCACAAAAGGACAAATATTGCATAGGGCCATTTTTGTAAAACAGGACTGACATCAGGGTTGAGTGAAGGCAGAGAAGGAGCGGAGGAATGATGTCTATTGCATTGAAACAGATGAGGGAGAGAACTGTTTAAAAGGGATATATGATCGTTATTGTCATAACAGGAGTCCAGAGTGAAGGCTGCACAGTGGAGTGGACTTGGGGGGAGGGATTGCATAGCAATGAAAGAGTTTTTCTCCTACTTTTCAAGGAGAAGAGTAAATTGGGGAGGGGGAGAGGATGGACAGGGAGAAAAGTGCAATTATGAATGCCTGAAAACCCTAAGTCTCTGTAAACTTTCATTAAAATTAATAATAAAGAGAAACAGGACATGATCCTCAACATTAAGCTGCGTGAATTCCTTCTCTCCTCCTTTTGCTATTTTGTCTTTCTTTTAAATTCCCCTCATTGAGATAATCTTTTATTTTTTCTGTTTTTCTCTAACATGTGTCTGTATATACTACCCTTCTAGAAGATTAGAAAATTCAGAAATAATTTTAAAAAAAAAGTAAATGAAACAAATCTGCGGTGACTGAGGGCTTGAGGAGATTTTTCCAGAAGTAAAGTGCATGAGCTCTGTGCTGGGGAGACAAATGTAGAAATAGCCCCAAAGAGTTTTGCATACTGATTCAAGACTTTAGATCGGTTTTTATCTTTTCAAATACATACACTATTACTCCTATTATGAAGATAATTGGAAAGGTGTGCTTTTAATTTGAAGTGCATATGTCAAATCCAGAGAGACTCCTACACTCCAAATTTTAACAGGAAACCATTTTGAAATACACTGTCTAATGATATTTTAGCCTTAATTTGTTTTGGAAATCTTAGCAAAAGCCCACATGTAAACCTTGAACATACATTGAGCCAAGAATTCACTCCCCAAAGATGATCTCACTTGGTATTTGAGAACACATCATTCTCTCAGCTGTTCCAGCTCTGGTTGCCTGGTGCTCTTCTCCTCCAAGCTGTACTCCTTGGCTGAGTGGCCTGGAGGCTCTTTGTTTCTGGCCTTAACTGTTCTATAAGGGTCTCTTAGGACCTCCTTCCAAGCCCCTCAGGCTGAGTAGTCGTTCTTTGATCAAAGGTATAGAGGATCTATAGTCAGTTGCAGAGAAATGGGCAAATGAAGAAGAAAATTTCAAAATATAGTCAGTCTCTTAAAAACACTTGTTGTTATTTGCCTTCGAGTCTCCAGCGACCCAAGTACAGCATCTCTGAACCTATCCTTGTCCTGAGCCAGTCTCACTGACTTCGACACACCTCGATTACCCCCACTATCCCCTATTACCCAATCTATCAATTAATCTTATCCGTGGTCTTCCTCTTCTGAGCTGTCCCTCCACCCTTCGGAGCATGATGCCCTTCTCCCCTCATGGCCATGTGCCCAGAGTATGTGAGGCGGAGCTTCAAAATCCTAGCCTCCAAGGAGAAGTTTGGTTTCTCTCTCTTCAAGACAGACTTATTTGTTTTCTTGGCAGTCATGCTGTGTTCAAGACTCTTCTCCAGCACCACAACTCAAAGGCATTGATTCTTCTTCTGTTATCCTTAGTCATTGTCCAGTTCTCAGATTCATAGGAAGTAATTGCAAAGACCATGGCCTGGATTAGTCACACCCCAGTCTCTAGACTGACATTTTAGTTTTAATAAAAATATCTGAGGCATACATGTGAACTTAGTGCCAGATACCATGACAATGAAGAAGGAAATTGACATTTTGCAGAAAATAGATGGCATCTTTTTATACTCTCCCAACTGCCTCCAATGCCCATGATAATTAAGGAAATAGAAATGTTTTAAGTGTCTAAGGGCAAGTTTAAAGAAATGTAAGATTTTGCAGTGGAAGTAGAGCAAGTTAAGGCAATTTTCTGTTACGGCTTTTCCACCAAACATAAAGATTTGTTTTAGCAATGGTCTCAGAGTTGCTTTTCTTAAATAATTTTCTTATTTTTCTTTTGTTCCACTAGTTGCCTGATTGAAGCTCATTCAGCTTGAGGTCGACTCTAGCTCCTTATCCATGTTATCCTTTAAATAGAGATGAAGCTCACCTCCTTAAACATCTCTTAACACTTTTAGCAAAACCAGATGTCCGGCTCCATTCTGTACACTTTTTCAGTTGAAGCAACTAACTTAAGCATTACAAATTAATCTTTAAAACAAACCATCTGAGCAACAAACTGAAGTACGTCTAGGGAGCAGATGGAGTTTTTATGTTTTCACCTGAACATCAGGCTAATATCTGTGCAAGATGAATGATGCCGCACAGAAATCTCTGCTTAATCCTTCCATTTCCCAGCGGGGTGGTTTCTTTCTTAATGCCCAGTGCCTGGGAATAGGAACCCATTTCCTTACATTGCGTTGTAAAATTACACGTGTGCTCCGTGACATAAAACTGGGTGTCCACATTGTCCGTGAAGATTTTGAACTGAGCATTTGCTCAAATTCTTCAATAGTTTTATCTGATGAAAATGAACTACTTGCACACCCGGCAACACCAAAACTTTCGGTCCTGTTGAACTGGACAGTCCAAACTAGTTCCTTTTCCCTCGGCTTCTTATTTGTACACTGAAAGTCCATGTGTCTAATTTGCATATCAGAGTGTGCTTAAGACTTTGCTTTTGTGATTATCTGAGATTCAAAAACAAATAGTTAAGACATTGGAAAATTAGATTATTAAATCTTTTTTTTAAATTTAAAGAAACTTCTAGGCACTGCAATCCTGAAGGCATCAATTCGAATCCACCAGAGGCTCTGTCGGGGAAGGAGGGGCAATCTCCCCCTGTCCCAGTCAGATCTGATTTGACAGTACACACAAAAATCATAAAATAATAGCAAAATAAAAATAATGAAAATTTAAAAAAAAGATTAAAAATTCTAGAATGTAATTGTATGTTTGCCTGTGACTGCTACAAATAAAAATACATTCTGAGCAAGTTTCATATCAGCAATATTATTTGTTTTGCTTAAGGGAAAACAAATCTCAAATCAATAAGTTTGTGCAAGATACACGAAAGGATGTCTTCCTAGAGTTCTCGTTAAGCTCCTGTTTTATGAGTCATCTACAACTCGATGGCACTTAACATTGTCTTTATTATTTTTTTCCTTTATCAAGCCAAATAAGGAAATGAACTGATCTGATGGCCAGTATATGAATTTATTCCTTAGTAAAGCAAGAGACTCTTGACCGAGCACCAATTATATGATAGGCCTTGTAACCCATGGGGAGCTCTGTAAGAAGTTGTGCTGCAATCCCGAAGTTAAGCTGTTTGAGGCCACCATCCCCTCCACGAGAAAAGATGGGCGATCTCCTCCTGTTCAATTAACTACCCCTGAAAACCCATCAGAGGGTCAGCTATGGGTTGGTTCCAACTCTTTGGCACACAACAACATAATCCATGCTAAAGACAGAATGACAACAACAGCAAAATCAAAACCCAAAACCCAAACCCTTCCTGCTTCCTCTTCTCAAGGAACTCATGGTCTGAAGGAGAGCTGACACCTCCTTTTTCCTCTTCTGCCCACGGGCAGAGATAGGGAAGAACCCCAAGTGAAAACATCTGGCCACCTGACATTAAGCCCATCACTCAGCACGTGTGCAATTTTCTCATCAACAGCCTTGCGTATCGGTTTAAGAATAAAAATGTATCAATAAAATGCTTGCAATCTCCCATGTTGGGTAGGTGCCTGTTGATTGAATGGATAGACTCTCACTGGTGCTCACTGGCCACTTCATTTCCTGGAGTATTTAGTTGTTGTTAGGATACGTCTCTCACTAGGCTTTCAAGATCTTGGAAAATCTACTGAGAGATGATTGAGATTTGCTCCTTGGGGGGCCATCAGGGCTTTGTGAGTGAGAGACAGATGACATGCCCTGATAATGAATTTGGAGAAGGAAAACAAAGCTTGGTAGCAAAGACAGAGTAGGAAGATAATGCTGCTTCTAAAATAGAATTTAATAATTTTTTTACCAGTTAATGTGACTTTTAGTCAACACATCACCCTATAGTGCCAAAATTGAAGGAACTGAAGATTTTTATCTACTACTACAGTCTGAAATTACTCTTTGCTTCACCCCATCATTTGTGTGAGTATCAGGTTGACAAGCATGAAACCAGTTCATAAGGCTTAGTTAGTCTGTAAGATAATGTGAATTAGCAGAAAATTTGGTTTCTTCTTTTGTTGTTGTTGCTAGGTAACTCCCAGGCAGTTCCAATTCATGGCAACCCTATGAATGAAACACCGTCCCATCCTCACACCCATTGCCATGGTTGAATCCACTGTTGCAACTACCATCCATCTCAGAGATTTCCCTCAGTTTAACTTCTCCTGTACTTGACCAAGCATGATGTGTTTCTCATGATGTATTGGGTCCTCCTGAGTGGAGGAGATGGTCCCATCATCCTCCATCTAGGGAGTATTATGGCTCTACTTTACCCAAGACAGACTTGTTCATTTTGTTGGCATTTTGTTGGCAGATGATATATGTAACATTCTGTATCAAAAGTATAAGTTATTTTTGGGTCATCCTTGTTTAGTGTCCAGCTTTCACATGCATATGAGACAGTTGAGAACACCAACGTTTAGGTCAGGCACATTAGGTCAGGCACACCCTAGTCCTTGTGGTGATATCATTGCTTTTTGGTGCTTTAAAGAGATTTTTACAGCAGATTTGCCCAACACAATGCCATTTGATTCTTCAAAATGACATATGGCTGTTTCCATGGCTGTAAGAAGAAAGACTTGGCATATTCAATCTTTTCTTTTCATGATCTTGTGTATTGATCAAGTTAAGATTTTTATTTTCTTTATTTTGATCTGTCATCCATCTCCAATCCTGATGCCATGCTTTACTTCATATAGTCCAGCTTATTGGATTATCTGCTTAATACACAGTATCCACTTGTTCTATTGAAATGATTGACCCCTAGTCTATGAACAATTTCTATAAGAGCACACAATAAAGTGTCCTGGAACTCCCTTTCTTGGCAATGTTACCTAAAATTTGTTATGATCCATATGCTTGAATGCCTTTGTATACTGAATAAAATGCAAGCAAGCATTTTTGAAGGCTGATTTAGTAAATAAAATACAAGAAAAAAACTTTCAGAGTTGTCTTAACCTTGCTTTCCTTGAGTTAAACATCCCGTTACCAACTATATGTTCATGTTAGCTACTCTCAGTCCAGTCCCAGATTTGTCATGGCCCCATGTTCAATGAAACATGACCATGACATTGCTTGATAATGTACCATCTCTTCCATCTGCTGTAGATCAGACAGTTCTGGTCCATAAAGTTTTCCCTGGTTGATTGTCAGTACCTTTTAAAACTGTCTGTCTGTCTGTCTCTCTCTCTCTCTCTGTCTGTCTGTCTGTCTATCGTCATCTAGAAGCACCACTAAAATTTGTTCAGCATCATTCTTTGGTACAGTTGAGTTGACTTCAACTTATGGTGACGTAGAGTGAATGATAAATCTAAGCCTTGACGTGTCCTGTGCCATCGTCACGCTCTCTCTAATGCTTTTGCCCATGGTTGCAGTCATTGTGTCAGTGGAACTAGTTTAGTCTTCCTCTCTTTTGCCAACCTTCTGTCTTTCCCAACATGATGTCTCCTTTTTTTTTTCCTCCTGCATCTTTCATGACTAAATATGAGATCCTTTTTCTTGATAGGCTCTTTTTTAATTGATATTTTAATGAAAAATTACAGAGAACTTGGATTTTCATTCATTCATTCATTCATTCATTGTTGCACATTTTTTTCCATGCCCACCCTTCCCCACAGTTCCCTTTTCTTTTTTTTAATAAAAGAAACAACAAATTCTTTCATTGTTATACAATCCTTCCCCCTTTCCCCACCCGAGTCCACTTTACTATGCAGCTCTTATTCTGGACCATGCAAATAATACCTAATCATATATCCCTTTTAAACAGTTTTCTCCCTCATCTGTTTGAATGCCATGTACATTATTTCATCCCCTCCCCCCTTCTTTTAGCTTTCCCCAAACCCAATGTCAGTCCTGATTTATAACAGTGGCATTATGCAGTATTTGTTCTTTTGTGAATTAGATATTTCACTCAACATAATGTCCTCCATGGTCACCCATTTTGTATAATATTTCATGAGTTCCTTCTTTTTCAATGCAGCATAGTATTCTGTTGTATGAATATACCAGAGCTTCTCTATCCATTCGTTTGTTGATGCGCACTTAGGCTGCTTCCAACTCTTTGCTATTGTGAACAAAGCTGCAATAAACATAGGTGTGCATGTATCTACTTAGTGGGTTGTTCTGGCTTCTTTAGGGTATATTCCTAGTGGAATTGCTGGGTCAATAGTATTTGTATTTCTATTTCCAATTTTTTGAGAACGCACCATACTGCCGTCCATAGTGGTTGCACCATTTTACACTCCCACCAATAGTGAATAAAGGTTCCAATTTCTCCACAACTTCGCCAGCATTTGTTGTTTGCTGCTCTGTCGAATTTTGCTATTGTTACTGGGGTGAGATGATATCTCATAATTGTTTTGATTTACATTACTCTTAAAGCTAGAGATTTTGAACATTTCTTTATATGTGTGTTCTCCATCTGAATGTTTTCTTTGGTGAAGTGTCTGTTCATATCCTGTACCCATTTTGCAATTGGGTTGTTTATCTTGCTGTGGTGCTCACATAATCTATACATTCTAGATATAAATCCCTTATCAGACATATCATTATGAAATATGTTTCCCAGCCTTTTTCTCAGGCTTTCCTTTTTACCCTATTAGAGAAGGTTTTGTTTATGCATAGGGATTTGATTTCCTAGAAGGTCCCATTCATCTATTTTATCCTCTCCTGTTTGTAGATTTTTCAAAATGCTCGAAGACTGTTCTTGTTGTGTATTAGGGCTTCTAGAGTTCTTCCAAGGTTTTTCCTAATGAAGTTTATAGTCCTTGGTTTTAGTTCTAGGTCCTTGATCCATTTTGAGTTGGTTTTTGTGTATAGTGTGAGGTATGGATCATGGTTAAGATTTCTGCAGATAGTTTTCCAATTTTGCCAACACCATTTTTTAAAAAGACTATCATTTCCCCACATAACTGATTTCATCTCCTTGTCCAAAATCAGTTGTCCATAGGAAGATGGGCTGATTTCTGGGTTCTCAATTGTATTCCATTGATCTATGTGTCTGTCATTGTACTAGTACCACACTGTCTTGACCACCATAGCTGTGTAGTAGGATTTGAAATCAAAGAATGAGATGACTCCTACCTTGTTTCTCTTTTTAGGAGTGCTTTATTTATTCGGGGTCTCTTTGCATTCCAAATGAAATTGGAGATTGACTTTTCCATCTCATTGAAGAATGGAATTGGTATTTGTATTGGGGTTGCATTGAACATGTAAATTGCCTTTGGTAGGATTGCCAATTTCACAATATTGAATCTTCCTATCCAAGAGCAAGGTATATTCTTTCATTTCTCCAGGTCTCTTTTGTTTCTTGTAATAATGTTTTATAATTTTTATTGTATAAATCCTTTGTGCATCTAGTTAGATTTACTCCCAAGTATTTAATCTTGTAATTAGCTATTGTTTTGGGTATTGTTTTTCTTAGCTTCAGTTCTGTATTCTCTTTATCACTGTAGAGAAATCAAATTGATTTTTTTGTATGCTGATCTTGTATCCTGCCACTTTGCTGAATTGACCAACTATGATGCCCAGTAGTTTTCTCACTGAGTCTTTAGGGTTTTCTAAGTATACTATACTATCATCTGCATATAATTTTACCTCCTCTTTGCCAATTTGGATACCTCTTATTTCCTTCTAGTATTGCTATCTTTAAGACTTCCAATATAATATTGAATAGGAGGGGTGATAGTGGGCATCCTTGCCTATTTCCTGTTCTCA
>NW_006399838.1:8649670-8683117 GCF_000299155.1 Elephantulus edwardii
AAATTTATTGATGCTTGCCTTTTGGCCTAAAATGTGTTCTATTCTTGAGAACATTTGATGCACATTGGAGAAGGAGGAATGCTATGCTTTTTATGGGTGCATTAGCCTATAAAAATAGATGTGATCAAGGTGGTTTATTGTGTGATCCCTAAACTTTAGGATATTCATTTGTAAAATGATGTTTCTGAATAAACAGAATAGGAAGAAAGTCCTGGTAATATATTTTCAGAAATTAAAACCCAGTCACTATTACCAGGTTGCTTCTCCCTCACAGTGAGGCTCTACCAGATTTCAGAGGCTGTAAATCTTTGCAGGAGGAGACTATCTTTCTCCTCTGGAGTGACTGGTGGATTTGAACTGCGAAGCTTTTGGTTAGCAGCATAACATGAAACCTTCTATGCCACTAGAGCTAAAAAAAAGTTCTATAGATTGATTGGTCCTATCAGTAATGATTATGGAGATGTTGCAAAATACAGCACATTTTTTTTTTAGCTCTACAACTTTAGAATTTTCCAATGTTAGCCATAGATGGTCTCTCCTTCAGGGGCACAGCGTTAAATTTTTTATTTATTGCATCTTTAGCATGTAAAGGGAGTCCTGGCTGTGTAGACTGGAGAGAGTTGCTCTGGTAGCTGAAAGACAGTATTTCTCTGGTCATTTGGATTCACCAATGGCTCTGGGAAATAAAGAAGTACTATCTCCTCCCACGTGGCGCATAGCCTCCAAACACCCACTGGAGGGTTAGTTATGAGTCCATTCTAACTCAAAGGCAATGAGTGAGTCACTGTCTTTCATGTCAGAATGTCTTTCTAAAAACATCTGTTTGAACACTCATGCATACCATCCTTTCTGCCCTAGATGATAACTTAGATGAAACCACTGTTTAATCGTTTAGAAGTTGATAAATTCTAAAGTTGATCTTTCTATTGATTGTCACGGTAGATGAAATGGGAAAATGAAGTTGAGGAAGCAAGCAGGTTGGAGCCAAGCAGAACTGAACAGCAGGAGGTATCCTTGAGAGAAGGTTCTTCAGTGCAGCCTCTGGCCTATTTCAGGAAGAGTGTGCAGTGTGGGTGTGTGTGCTCCAGGGCAGGGCTCCAGGGCTGTAGTCTTACTAGATGGGAGGGAACAGAAAGGCAGGGAGGGCATCAAATGAAAGATAAGGATTATTTTTCACCAAGACTCTGGCCAACTGATACCTGAACCTGGAACATGATCTCTGCATATATCTCAGGCTTTCCTGTAGGTTATCTGGTGCCCCTTAGGGTGGGGTGGATGTTTGGACCCTTTTCTTAGTTAATCCCTGTGTTGTACTGGGTTTGGCTATCAAGCTAATCTCTTCTACTTCCTCTTTTAGCGAGAGCCAAAACCTGGATCTGTGGAATCCTTATGGACTGGTCCCACCGGGGTGCAACTGGCACCTTTTTGGCCACCCTTAGCAAGATTCACTGACTCTTTGAAAGAGTAGAATTGGAGTCTTACCACATAGAGGAACCAATGTGTTTCAAATAATCCTTGTACTTCTCCTTCTAGAACATTTATACAAATAGATTTGCTCTCCTTATCATTTCTGTAAGTGCTCCTACTTTGAACCACTCACATGGCATCCAATCTTTCTGATTTTCCATTTGTGAAATGAGAGTATTGAACTATCTCATCTCCAAGGTCTTTTCCAACTCTCAAATTCAATGACCCGATGCTGCTATTGTTTAAACACAGGGGAAAACAAAACAAAACAAAAAGGTCTGCTCTAAAGTGTTCTTTAAGTTCGGCATCAATCCAAACGGACATGTTAAGAATTCACATAAGAAAAAAAAGTATTCTCTTGTGGAGTTCTATAGGATGAAGAGAGGGGCCATTCAATATTTGTTTGCTCTCTATGGGAAAGCTATTCTTTTTTCCTCTTTGAACAATGTGAGGAAACAACTTATCTTTTACAATTTTTGGATCCAGTTCCTGGAGGGTGTCAGTATTGTCCCGTGTTCCCACGGGGACGTGGGAGTCAGGAATCCCAGGACTGGTTCCCAGCTTCTCTGCTCCTTGTGTGACCTCACTGAACCATGAAAAGACTCTTAACTAGGTTTCTCTGCCTAAGAAGTTAGGTTCCTCTAGCTTGACCATCAAGAAAAGGGGTTTGTAAATTCTTGGAAAAGGGATACAGCCACCTAGAGGGTTAACATGGCCAGCTTTACTCTCACAGCCCTTAAGTGAAGCCCAGAATCAGTGCCTTCTCTGCGTCTCTTCTGCCTACCACCAAAGGCTTATGCATGGACTAGTTTTAGCATCACAGACCTGATTCAGAAACTCTGAGAATTCAACCAGAATGGGGCTGGGCTGAACTGAAGGTGACCCCTAGTACACCTGAGAACAGGTTTGCTACGTAGAGTGTTAATAATTAAAGTTGCAAAATAAGGCAGTGGGAGGAGAAAGAGAAGCCTCTGGAGTTTGTTAGAAGAAACTACTTCAATACAAAGGCTTGACCTTGTAATGAACATGAATCATTGCTCTTGGTTAAGCAAGTTCTTCTGTGTGATTGCAGCTATTTTAGGAACAAGTGAACTTGGGAGGGGGGAAAGTGTTCTCTTGTATTATCTGTTTGGTGGGTCCTTGTGTCACAGTGATTAAGTGCTTGACTGCTAACAGAAACATCAGTAGGTCAAACAACAGCAGCTCCACAGGAGAAAGATGTGGCAGTCCGCATCTATACATATTCCAAAAGCCAAATCCACTGCCCTCAAATAATTCCGCTTCCCAGTGATCCTGTAGGAAGAAACAGAACTGCCTGTAGAAAGGTTTCTAAGACTGTATTTATCTGTCTTGGAGGAAGTGTAACCAGACTGCTCCTTTGAGGCAAGGATGGTGAAACGTCATCTCCCATACCTTGGGCATATGGTCCGGGGGGCCAGTCCGTAGAAAAAGACATCATGATTTTTCTGTGGTGGAGGATCAGAGAGAGGAAGGTCTTCAGCAAGGTGGGCTGACAAAGTGTTTACAACACTGGGCTTGAGGATATCGGACATCCTGAGGATAGTGCAGGTTAGGGTGAGGTGCAGATCTGTGTATAGAGATGCTATGAATCATAGCGTACTCAACAGCCCCTAACAACCTCAAGACAGCCACCTCTTCCTTCCACAGTGTGCCTGGTGCATTCCAGTCACTGCCCTCTGGATTGGCCATCAAATGCCTTTCCCACAGCACCACTAGAGCTCCTTCCATAAGGATTACAGCCTTGGAATCTCTATGGACATTTCTACTCTGTCCTATCGGGTCTCTCTGTGTTGCAATCAGGTCAGCAACAGGTTTATGTGAGCTGTTCAACTTTTCAAATAACATCCGTAAAGTATGAACCAGTGGGACAAAATGAAAATGAGTTTATTGCTTTGCTCCAAATCAACCAGAAATCAGCGACGTCTGACCATTGTTGGAAACTTGAACCGATGCAGATGTCTTAACATTTCACATACAAAGCCGCTACATGATCAGACTTGGAGTTTCCCAGTGAAACGGCTTGACTCAGAAACAGGCATGCTGTCAGTTTCAAAGCAATCCCGACCAATCAGTTCCAGGTAGGGGAAGAAATGATGGTTTGAAGAGAAATCACTCACCTGCATTTATAGGTCTCGCTACAACATTAAGTCAGCTCTTTTGAATAAGAGTCCAATTTGGTTTGATTACATTAAGGAAACGTGACATGAACACGCAGGTTTCCAACGCAAATGTGAAAAACCTCTGAAACAACACAGGGATTCTTCCACATACAGGTAGAAAAAAAGCTATTTTTTGTTTTCCTCTTTCTTTTTTTATATGTGCTCCCATAGCCGATAACCTTCTGCTTTTTGGTGTAAGGAAATCAAGTCATTATTCACACATGTTTAAATGCTGCACTTGAGCTGCCTCTCTGCGCGGCTCAGACGTGTGAGAGCTGTGCCGTGATTCATCATATTAAACTTCATTTGGTGGAAGCATTACAAGGGAATAGCTTCTCCATCTCTCAGGGAGTGCCTCGGTTCCACATTACTTCGCAATTGCCCTGCTCACCACTGCCCTTTTATTTCTTTGTTGCCTGGACCCTTAGTATCGTGCATGGCTACATTTGGACCAGAGAGTACCCCCCCACCCCCCAATCCTGTGAAAAATTTAGATGGCTATAGCAGTAATCAAAAATACCAATAAACTGTCACCGGTCCTGGCCGGTGGTGTGGGATGGCGGGTGAGCGAGATATAAAAATGAATCATGAGGCAAGACGTGATTACTGCTCGGGCAACCATTTCCAAATGTGAGTGCACCCAGGTTACATAAGTGGTCTGGAATATTCTCTGTGAGGGCCAGGAGACTTGCAGATAACTGCGCTGACTCCTCGGGCACCAGAGAGAGCCCCAGGAACCCCGAGGCCCAGGAGCTGTTGCTCAGAAAGTTTAAACAAAACCATTTCTATCTGGGACCCTCCTTGGCTCGGTGGCAGCTGCTAACATGAACAGCTTCAAGTATAAAGTTGGTTTAAAAAAAAAAATAAGCAACCGTCTCTGCATGTTGAATATAGGAAGCTGTCTGGGGTGTAAAGAATGGCTAAGTAAATGAGTGGAATAGCATTAATCTTGGTTTGTTTCGGCACTACATCTTTTAGCAGTTGCAGGGAAGAGGAAAAAGCACACACTTGCTCCTAGCTCCTAGCCTGAGTGTTCAAACTGATGTCCTTCCCATTAGGGCCTGTAAACTCATTAGCACATGGCCATTTATCCTCTTTTATTTCTTCTCAATTATCCTATCATCCATTGTATCTGGATCTGATTACCCTTTCCCAGAGTCCAACATTATCTTGTAAATCATTTGCTTTAAATCCAAGTGGGCCATTGTGTAGGCCCAGATTTGCTTAGGCAGGTAATAAATCAATTAGTATTAAACTTGTGGTGTCATCTATTTTCTTCCCCTGGGCTCCGAGGAAGGAACACCTGAAAACCTGGCTTAGGTTGGATCACATTTCTGTGCCGGTTAGTGAACAATACGGAGGCATTTGCTTTATTTGAGGGGGAGGAAAGACGAGAGAAAACAAAATAAGAAGCTCACATCCTCCCTATGTCCCTGGGAGGCTACTGACCTCACAGGTATGCCGGCCTCATATTTCAGAAGTGACATTTTTAGTAATAATTGGGAACATCTATTATTCAAACACGGACATCAGACATTCTGTTTAAGGGGAAAGTCTCATTTCTCGGGCCAAAACACAATTACGGAGGCTACGAGGAAGACAGGGGTTCATTTTTCCGTCCACTTTTATGGATATTATTTCTTACCACAGGTATGAATTAGCCTGATAATAAGATGAGGAGTACGGAGTTGTATTTGCGTGGCCCTTCTCCCCTTCTGCTATCTAAAGGGGGTCTCCCCCACTTGGCTGCTGCGTGAATTTACCAGTTCTTTGTCTCTCCTGTCCATCCAGGCCTCTCTGCATCTACAGAAGCAGCTCTCACCAGAGCAAGGCCTGGGAGTTCTCCAGTTAAGAGAATCAAACCCGAACAAAAGCCTCTGGGGGTCTCACCACCAGTAGCCTCTCCTAAGTCATGCCTCAAGTACGGGCTGTAAATCATTGGCGATCCTTGCCCTGCTTGTCAGGGATGAGGTGACTGCGGGGACCGTCAGGCACGTGCCAGGGCCCCACCAGGAGTGTGGCTTCTGGCCATGGAGAGCAGAGCAAAGCAGTGAACAGGGAGGGCCCAGTGCACAATGGGGTTGGAGGGCAATTAGCTCCGTGTGGTCTGGGTCCTGCCTGCGTATACTCTCCTCTTAAAGCTTTCTGCCTACAATCTGTTCAAAGCCAAGTTGACCTATTCCAGGCTGTTTCTTCTAGTCCCAGTCTTTGCTTTTACACTGAAAAGGTGTAACCAGCGATGAAAGGGGTCTGTCTGTCTGTGGGAAGAAGGAAGGCTTCTAATTTTGTAGTTTGTTCACAAATGAGAGAAAGATGGGCAATCTCCTATCCAGTGATTTACAGCCTTCGAATCCACTGGGGGATAGGTTATTGTTGTGTATGGTAGAGTTGGAACTGGACCCCATAGCTGGCTGACTCTACTGGGTTTTCAGAGGCAGTCAATTATACAGGAAAAGATTGCCCATCTTTCTCCCACAAAGCTGGTGATTGTAGAAATAGCCCAAATGTACAACCACAAATGAATGGATTGAGAACTTATGGTACAGTCACACAGTGGAATACTATGCAGCACACAGGAGCAATAACTTTGTAAAGTATTACCTAACTTGGGAGGGACTGGAGAGCATTATGTGAGTGAACTAATTCAGTCCCACAAGGACAAATATTGTATAAAACCATTATTGCAGAATGAGTGTAAGGATGCAATGGGGGTGGGGAGGGGGGAAGTAGAGGGATGAGGATTGTACACTTTGATGGGGGCTGGGTGAGGAAAATCGAAAGAATTTTGCTCTTAAAAACAATGTATTTGAATTTTATAAATAAACTAGTGGTGGTGGTGGTGGTGTTAAGGGCTGTCAAGTCATAGGCAGCTCATAGCGACTCTATGAATGAAAGTCCTCAACACTTGTGTGACTTTCATCCTCTCTCCAGGTTCATAGGGTTTCTGGAGGCAAGCTATTATGGAAGTGGATGCTAATTGAAAGGCTCACAGTTGAAATCCACCAGCTACTCCAAGGGAGAACGATGGGCAGTCTCCTCTTGTGTAATTTACTGTCTCTGAAAATCAGCTGGGCAGCTGGTTCCAACTGAATGGCACATAACAACAATGGTTCTAAGATGAGTGGAGGAGCTTGGGCACCAGCACTTTGTAGAGACTCCCCTGAGGGTATTTGTTCCATGATGTGTTTCTAGTCTTTGAGGAGGCTTTCCTCATCTGTGAAGTGATCAGGACCAGAGAGTCATTAATGGAGGCACTGAGGGTTGTTGTTTTTTTAAATGATAGCTCAGAGAAGGTGACATCTCATCAGTCACAGAATAATAATCTTTACCTTTTGACTTTTCCAAGCCCCCTTTAAAATGATCCTCTTGGCCAATTGTCCAGGTTTTCTATTGACGCAAGAGCCTTTAATAGCCTTGATTCGAGACCATCACACGTTTCCCCCAGGGGACTTGATAGAGATGAGAGGATGCACAGTGGTTACAAATATCCTTCAATTAAGTGCGTGTAGTTCTTACACGAGTACTTTAAGAAGTGTATCTTCAGCAGTTGTCCTGAACAACCCCATACATCGTCATTATTTTCTAGTGTCTGGTTTTCTCTCTGACTTGATTTCTCTGGAGTTAACCTCCTAAGAATGATATTTGTTCCATTTAAAAAAAAAAAATCCACACACCAAAACTCCAATCTTTTTCCCCACCCATCTTTGGCTGTGTAAGTATTCCGTTGACATTAGAGAGATGTGTCATGTCCTGAATTTTATCTCCTGGAAAAGATGTAGTAAGTCAAACGTGTTCAGACATGATGACACCACACAGACATGGCCGGTTGTAAGAGGAGACAAATGGTTTAGGCTTAGATATGAGAGGAAAACTGGGGTTACTGGCAAGCACTGAATATTTATAAAGCAGCCAATCTTTGGTATTCATTGGGGATGTTTCTGTGTGTAGCATGTCAGGCTGTAAAATTAGTTATGGGACTTACTATTAGTTTGAGTTTTTTGCCATGCTATTTTCTGCCTATGAAGGACCATTATTTTGAATGTGTAATAAGAAGAAATAAATACTGTGTGAAAAAGTGGTAGCTTTTCAGGTTTTTTTTTTAACTTTTGAATGATAATTTATGTTACAGACCCAATCGAGTAATGACTCTGGGTTTTCTTTTTTGTTAATCATTACATTTTCAGGAAACATTTTTCACTAAACTAAAACATTGTGAACTTCAGCGTTAACATCTTATAAAGAGTTTCTAATTGTAGGATGTTCATAAAATCTCTCTGTAAAAGTCCTTTCTCCATTGCTATTGTTGTTGTTGTTGTTGTTAGGTGTTATCAAGTTGACTCCTAGCAATCAACAACTTGTGTTGTGCTATTTCCGCGCCATTTTCAGAATCTCCCACTGTGCGCCTGTCCAGCCTGTTCAGAGTCTGTCTTTTCTTGACCCTCCCTATTTCCAAGCATGATGTCCTCTTCCAAGGAGTGGTCCATCCTGACAATATGTCAAAAGTACGTGAGATGAAATACCATCATCCGGGCCTCTTGGGAGCATCATGATTGCACTTGTTCCAAGACTGTTTGCTCTAAGACAAAAGGAAAAAGAAAGACACAAATGAACAAAGCAAGGTGCTCCTTTCCTCTGGCAAACTGCTATCACTGGACTTTGGACAGGCATGGCCTTGCCCTGATTTGTGACATTTGTCAATAGAACTTGAAAAGAGCTTCCTCTTTTGAAAATTGCTGCACTCCAAAAACAAGCAAACACACACAACCCAACAACCTTCATAAAAGTTGCTAGCAAGACCATTAGGGGATTTCAATTAGGGAGCTGTGCTCAGGACTCTTGTAAAGGTTATTTGTTGAACAATTTCTCTCTCACGGTGTATGACAAATTACTCAGTTGGCACTGAAAATGATGCACTAGGTTTTTAATTAAAATACAGCCCTCGCTATCTTTAAGCCAGTCTAACGTGTCTCAGTTAACATTCTTTCTCTGCTGCCTCTCCGAGGGCATGTGGCCTTGTGTGCAGCATGGGATAGGTGATGGGCTGCGTTGGACAGGGACCTGGTGCCGGACTGGGACTGCCCAGAAGCCACACAAAGGCAAACTCTGACCCCCAACAAGTTTTGATTGCAAAGGCGACTCTGATAACAGAGATTTTTATTATCCCTTGCTTTTAGCCTTATTTACCATCAGGCTCTCTTGCCACAAGCATGCTTTTTAGTTCTGACAGCCCTGAATTATGGCCATTGTGGGATCCTATCTCATTAACTGAAATGGGAGAATAAAACATCAAACAATCATAAAAATAATTTGGCACTGTGAAACCACTTAGGAGCAGCTGTCAAACAGGTTGGAAGATAAACTTCTAAATAAAAAGAATAGAGAGCGCGGCAGTGTCCTGCCGCCTGCTCGCCGCATTATAGACTCTTTAATAACACGGAGTGCCTGTGCTTATGCAGAGCAGGCCAGACCCTCCGTAGATGATATTGATTATGCCTTAACCCCAATTTAGTAAAGACCTAGTCCTCCTTTTTCTAATCAGATATTGCAGAAGCCGTTTTCCAAAAGCAAGAGAGAGAGAGGGGAATAAACACACAACTGTCCTCAATGCCCAGCCATATTTTATCTGGGAAGGCTGTGGCGGGAGATAGGCCTTTGTCTTGCCTGTCATTGTGGCTGGGAGCCCAGTTTTAGGACAGCAAGGCCCCTCTGGGGCTCTTCTCCAGCAGTTTCCATCCAGCGATTCAAAAACATACATCTTTATCAAGCTGTTGTTGTCAGACAACATTAGATAATTAATAGGCCATTTGTCAGCCTCCACAAAACATGTTAAAATCCCAAACACAATCAGGATAAATATAGTTGCCGGCTCTCTGAAGGTTTTTTGTTCTGTCGTGCAGACATTGCAGGCAGATATTTGCTATTAAACGAGACTCATTATTAATCACATCTAATGTTAATTAATTAACCGCCTCTGTGTATTGAGGGCTCTCTGTGACTTTCAATTGTTTTAAGAAGCTAATTGGTAACTTAGCAGTTTACCATCTAAGTTGCCGTTGCACATTCCATGCCTGGCAGGATTTTTTTTCTCAGTGAAATGTGTTGTGCTGGCATTTGAGAAATTTCCCTTAAAACACACACACACACACACACACACACACACACACAGACCATTGTGTCTGTACCGAAGGGTCAATTATGTGAGAAGTGACAGGACAGAGCAAACCATGGAAACTTGGTCACTTGCCTTTGCTTTTTCTTCGACTTCCCTGATTGAAAAGAATTTCTTTTTTTATTTTTAAATGATTTTTTAAACTGCTGGAGAAATCAGTGTTTGCATCTCATTTTCGGTGGATGCTGAAAATAAAAATGAGAGTAGGATTTAGTAAAACACATGGGTAATTTGGCTAGATTTATTTCATTCATTCACTCGGAGAATAAATGGCAAGTGTGTGTCAGGTCACTTCTGTGGCCTGTAGGAGACCTGAGCCCTCTGCAGGCCTTGCAGCTTGGACGCCTGCTTGTTTTAAACTGCCCAGACTTGACAGCAGAGTCTTGACAGTTAACTGTCTCCTTGGTGCCTAGCACTGTGTTCCCCTAAGAGTAAATGATGTATTTCTAGTCTTTGAACCGAATCGACAAATCCAAGTCAATGCTAATGTTCTCTAAATTCTGATTCACTCATGAAGGAAGAACGTGATGTGCCAGGAATAAGAACAGTGGCAGCCGTAACTTTCAGATCTATGTAAGCACATCTAGTTTGCGAATGACTTTCTTAGGGAACTCTGATGGCCTTGTGGGTAAGGAATTGTGCCGCTAGCCCAAAGACCGGTGATTTGAATTCACCAGCGGCTCCAGGGTAGAGATAAGTGCAGTCTCTTCCTGTGTAACTTACAGCCTCTGAAAACCTACTGGAGGATCAGACTGGAAGTCAGTTCTGACTTGACAACAATGAGAAAAAGAGAGAGAGAGGTAATGATTTTTTTTTTTTTTGTACGTTGGTGTTTGTTAGAGGCTAGCTAATCTCCTCACAACACATGGAGGCCCCGTGCTCAACAGAATAAAATGTTAACTGGTCCTGCCCTGTCCCCACGGCTAGTTGTACTTCATTGCGTTTGCACAGTTTTTCAGAGGTAGACTGCCAGGCCTTTCTTTTTCAGTCCGTATCAGTCCTGAAGTGCTGCTGAATCTTCATGGTACAATTTCCACCTTCAGTGACTTGCTCGGTATATAAGATTCATGGCCTGGAAATTGAACTCAGATTTTGCCCAGTGGGATGTCAGAATTCTGTCAAAGAACCCCCCAGTGCCCTCAGTCTCAAGCATTAACTTACTAGATTTAAAAAAAAAAACACCTAGATGCCTTTCTTGTTTTGTAAATGAGGCAAAAGTCTGTTTCTTAAACTAAACAAAGCTCCCACTCCAGTTCCTGGCCTTGCTTGGAAGCAGTCTTATTCCGGAAAGTCGGCACCTGTGTTTGGGCACATGGTGTGAACAGCAGTGGCTCGACTCACTGAGACACCTGATCACAGGTGTTGACTCCTACAGGAAGATTTGAATTGTTGAAAGCTTTTCTTATTGATGGTTATTATTTGGAAAAATCACCTGGAAGGATCTTGTACATAAACAAGCATAAGTATAGATTTAAGCAGGAAGCTCTGGTGACCTAGTGGTAAGAAGCTGCACTGCAATCCCAAAGGCAAGCAGTTCGAATTCACCAGGGACTCCATGGAAGAAAGATGGGCAGTCTCTTCCTATGTGATTATTGCCTCTGAAAACCTGCTGGAGGGTCTGTTATGGTTGGTTCTGACCTGGTGGCGTAACAACCACAACAAAAAGAGATTTAATTACTTAGAGGAGAGGAATTATTTGGAAATTTTATCAAAAGGGAAGCATGAAGAAGGGAGAAAAAGAATTCTTTGTCTCTATGCTTCAAGCACTTGCTGTAGAAGGTCAAGGCCTACAGCCTTCCATATAGATTGAAGCTCAACATCAAGAAAGCAAAAATTCTCACCACTGGGCTAATTGGATGATGGATGATGAAGAGATTGAGATTGTTGACAGCTTCAGTTTGCTTGGCTCCACAGTCAACTCTTGGTACCAGCCACCAGAAAAAAAGAGGAATTGCATTGGGAAAGTCTGTTGTCAGAGACCTCTCAAAGTACTAAAGAGCAATGATGTTGGTCTCGAGACTAAGGTGCGCCTGACACAGGCCATGGTCTTTGCCATCACTTGCTATGCATCAGAGAGCTGGACAATAACTAGGGAGGATAGAAGGAGAATTGATGCCTTTGAGCTGTGGTGCTGGAGAAGAGTATTGAATATACTGTGGACTGCTAGGAGAACAAATAAGTTCATCCTGGAGAGGGTGAAGCCAGGCTGGTCCTTGGAGGCAAGGATTCTGAAGCTCCTTCTGACATACTTTGGACATGTTGAAAGGCGGGACTAGGCCTTGGAGAGGGATGTCATGTTTGGGAGAGTGGAGGGACAGTGCAGGAGAGGAAGACTCTCGATGAGATGGATTCAGTGACAGGGGTAATGGGGGTGAGTGTGTCGGAGACAGTGAGATTAGCACAGGATAGAGCAGGGTTTAAGGCTGCTGTACATAGGGTCGCTATAATTGCTGGCGACTCGATGACACATAATAACAACAACATGTTTCAGTTGCTTGGGAAAGTAGAAGGTCAGAAAAAGAGAGGAAGACTCTTGGGGAGACGGATTGACACAGTGTCTGCAAAAATGGGTTTGAACACAGAGGAGGAGGGGTGGATGGTGCAGGATGGGGTAACATTTACAATAAGCTGGGGTTGACTCAATGGCACCTAACAATGTCTCAAAATTTCCTATTAGTGCTCAAGTTCTAATCATCCATTTTCATCATCCTAAGATGAACCGTGTGTCCTTTAAAAAAAGATAGTTCTTTTAAAACATATTTATTGTAGAAATACTTTAAATGTTGAGCATTCTCATTGTGTGTAATAATGAGTCTCCTACTATTTACTATTGCATATTATATTTTTAATATCAAAATTCAAAATCTATGAGTTAGAATTGACTAGAGGGTGCTCGGTTTGGCTTTTGTCATAATCAAGGACATTATATACTGAAGGCACAACTATTTGCTACAGCACAGAGAATATAATTGATGGTCGTAATATTGTTCATTGAGACAAATAGTTTCCTTTACTATATCAGGAATCTTATAAAAATAATTACAAGAAATACTGAGAAAGTTGCAGTAGTAGGTAATAGGGACAGAAAAGCACTTGTAGATAGATGCAGTATTAGACAAGAAAGCAAACAAAAAAAAAAGAAAATGCAAGCAGTAAAATGCGGCAGTGAATCAGACTTTTCTTTCTCTTCTGTCTATAACCACTCTAATCCTATTAACAGATAAAGTGTTTAGAATTTTTGTAATGTGTTTTCCTATTACTTTTTGGATGAGTTCTGGTGGCCTAGTGGGTAAGAGGTTGTGCTGCTATCTCAAAGGCAGGCAGTTCGAATCCACCAGCTATTCCTTGAGAGAAAGATGAACAATCGCCTTCTGTACTATTTACAGCCTCTGAAAACCTTCTGGAGAGCCAGCAGTTAGTTGGCTTCAACTTGATGACAATGAGATTTATTTGTTTTCATATGTACAGTTTCTTGGTTTTGTATCAAGAGAGATTTGTTTTAAATTCAAATAAGATGTTATGCTGTTGATGCTAGTTTTTGCATTCAATTTCCCCCCAATCATTTAAACTCCAAGGTTTGAAGAGGAAATGTATATGTGTGTTTTTTGTCTGACGTGAAACATTTTCTATCTAAATACATTCGGCATGAAAAGTTCACGAACACACGCACAAAACAACTGCAGAGCTCAAATTGTTTTATCCCTGTTGAAGGGCTACTGCTGAATTATATGGAGGGTGGAGAAAGAAGCCTGGATTGAAAAATGTCCTTCAGCTAACAAAGATCTGGGTTGGAATTTAACTTAAACCACTTTGAGTGATATTCCAGAGGCTTTTATTACTGGAAATAGTATTGAATGGAAAACAGTTAGGCTAAGTGGAAATATTTTATATCATAGGTTGCCATACTTTAGATTACAATTACATGACTTTTGCATTCAGTTCCTATTAGGACCTTGGGAAAAATCCTTTTCTTCTTATATACTGTCTTGGCTTATTTTGTTGTAAAAGCTCCTGACACAGATCCTTCACAAAAGTCCAGGTTTTACTCTTTTAAGGTAAACTCTGTGGTACGTGAGTGTAAGGGGGTAGGGAGATTGGCCACGTTGACTGAAGCCATTATCAGGATCTGTGTGTTTTCCACGCTCCCTCTGAAGGAAAACGTTAAGGCCCTCTCAGGAGAGCTCAGTGGGACTTCTCCAACTGTATTCTCAAATCTCCTTTTTTTGTCATCATCTTTCCCCCCTCCCCACCAGCCCCTTTTTGTCCTGAAGATGCAGGCTGCTGTTGCCTGGAGGGGAAGAAAAAGGTTTTTCCTCGGGATGTTAATTTCAAGGCTGAGCAGTTTTCAGTCACCAGGCCTTGCTGGAAGTATCTTTGAGATCTGCCTGCAGGCAGCAGGGGCCCCTGTTTGTCTCACCTGCAAGGAACAGCAGTTTTAGGCAAATCCCAAGAACTTCCCAACGGGTGTTTAAATTAGCACTTGAGTGTCTTTGGATTTACACTGCTTATTTGGTAATTTTGGGGGTGCTTTTCTTCCTGGAAGTATGTGGTTAAAGCATTTAATTGTGTATTTCCCACTCAATCTCTAAAGCTTTCGACTCAAGTGGTCAAATTGGTTTTATGCTAGTGTTTGGAGCATGACACAACACTAAGAAATACTATTTGTTTTGGCATAGAAATGATTATACAATCAAGACATAAACCAGAAAAAAGGAATTTTTTAGGACAGTCTTACAAATTAAGGGGAGGTCTCCTTATTCCCCAGACACACGAAAAAGCTGCCCTTGTCCCAGTGATGAGCTGTGAATCCCCGCTTCAGACATAAAATCTGGCAAAATTGTTGAAATGTGGTAGAGACACAACTTTTCTCTTTAGGGTAAGTTCTTTGTTGTGGAGAGAATGAGGGACAAAGGGGGAGGGGGGGATCAAGCAGCAGCAATTGCTACACTCTTCATACAGAGAGATGAGAAAACTGGTGAAAACCTGCCCCCCCAAGTTCCCACCTGCCTTGCTAACTCTGTGGCCTCCAGTTTCTTCGACAGCATTAAGGAAAATAAGGGTTTCAGTCAATCACAGCTGGTGGTGGGGTTTTATTTCCGCTTCTTCCCGAGTATCCTATATTTATTTCTCATCCTCTATTTATTTACATACTGCCTCAGACAATCATGCATGTTGTCAGATAATGAGATATTCAACACGGCTTAAATCCCACCCCCTCCCCAAATATTAAGCTATTTCAAAACAAGAAATAATGCGGGGAGAAAATTTGTATTAGCTTGATTGATTATCTTATTTTAATCCATATTAAAGCTTTAAGTCTCTAGGCGTGGCTCTTTACTTCTAACACCTCATAAATTATAGCTATAATGAAGCAGTCATTTATTCTGAGCTGATGATAAATGACTTGCCCTAGGAGGAACTAAAGAACAGGCAAGTAGATCATTTTCATATTTGGTGAAAACAATATTAAGTACCCAGACCTCAGTGATTGCCCTAATAAATGAATAATCTGAGGTGAGGGGCTTGGCAGTCAGTGTAAAAAATAACCTGAGCTTTCTCTGTCATTTGTCAGGCTTTGCTATGACAGCATGCATTATGGGTAAATGAGCAATCAGCAAGAACTATGTTATGGCTGGGATGTTTTTGAGAAATTTATCATATGCATTGCTTGGTACCTTAAGACCTTAAGGCTTAATGGCCACAGTGCATGACTGCAAGTGAGCACAGTTCCTATTTACCTTGGCATGCTTCATTTGTGTTCTATCTCTCACCTTAAGGAAAGAAAAGACCTTTCCCGAACGAGGTTCATTTGACTTTGCTTTGCAAACATTAATGTCCTATGTGGGTGATGCTCAGTGTTGGCAGACACTATTCCTGGTAGGTTCTCTTAAGGAGGCTTTTTTGAGACCTGAAATTCAAGTAAAACTTCGGAGTCTAAAATTTACTAGTGTGTGGGAATGCTAGACACCTTGATTCCAGTGTTCCTGGGGCCAATTGTATTATGGAATGTAGAATTGCTTCCTGATAACATTATTAAATATTTATTAGTATTTAAGAGTTAAGCAGAAGTCTCTGGGCAGTGCAGGAGGTCTGGTGCTGGACTACTGGCTGAGAGGTTGACTGTTTAAATCTACCCCAAGATGCCTTGGAAGAAAGGCTTGGCAGTCTACTTCTGAAAGGCGGTTATTGCTCTATGCTGTTGAGTTGATCCAGATTCACAGTAGCCCTGTATGACCAAGCAGAGTTGCCTTAAAGGGTTTCCTAGGCTGTGTAATATCTACTGGAGCAGATTTCCAGATTTTTTTCTTTCTCCTGAGGATTACCACTGTTACAAACGCTACAGAGTAATTCTCTTCTGAATATGGGGTTACCATGAAGTGGAATCTAGGTGCTCTGTGGAGGCAAGGATGGTGACACTTTGTCTTACAATCTTTGGATATATTATCAGGTGGGGCCAGTTCTTGGGAAAAGATATCATGCTGGGAGGGTGGAGGGTCAGAGAAAGAGAGGGAGACCCTCAACAAGATGGATTGGCGTAATGACTGTACTGACGAGGTGAAGCATGCAGGAGACAGGATGGAGCCAGGTAGATCCAGGTACAGGTATGTTCATGGGTTTGCTGAGTCACTGTTGATTCAATGGCACCTAACAACGACATCAACGACATGAGCCAGAATTAACTCAGCAACTTAGTTGGTTTTTCTTTTCTCAAAGAGTTAAATAAAATTTCCACCAGCTCACACTGCCAAACTGTTGATCTCTGATTTATTATCATATTGGAAATAAGCATGAGTAGCCGAGAGGTAAATGCCTCATCAGAATTATGCAATGTGTTAGGACAATATCTGACTCATTATGCTTTGCTGCAATACTTGGTAAAGGTGCATCCAGCCAGTATACAGACACCTTTCCTCAGGCTAGGGATTTCATACCGTTACCTCACACCCACAAAGCCTGTTCTGAAACATTTGATCATAGAAGATAGAGTTTTACAGGAGACCTCTGATGCCTTAATATCCATAATATAGAGGCAAATCTGAATTTGGTACACAGCAAATGAAAACTCTGGGTTTATCCCAAATTTGACAACTTTGTTCTCTAGCTACTCTGTACATATTTTCCCCCTAAATATATTATAAAACTACTAAATTTAAGGGTTGTTGTTAAGTGCCATAGAGTCATTGATAACACATAGTGACCCTGTGAACGAAAGTCTTGATCACAAACCTTTCATCTTTTTCTCCAAGTTCATAAGTTTTCAGGAGGCAAGCTTTTTTTAGAAGTGGATGCCACTCTTGCCTCCAAGCCTGTTTTGTTTGGGAGAGCCACAAAAGGTAGGCCCGAGGGCCACAGGCCCAAGGGCCAAAAAGTCTTTTTAAATATGAGGCCAAATCCAATTATCTCGCACCCTATGGCGAGCAACAGCCGCACCGGAGTCTCAACCCCAAACCAGAAAACACGCCTTTGCAGAATCTGGCTGTTCTGTTTATCTTCCCTTCCTGGAAATAACCCCAGACTGGTGGCCAAAAGTCTTTTTTAAATACGAGGTCAAATCCAATCAGCTCACACACGATTGTGAGCAGATGTTGCCTAGCATGTGACATAAAATAGTTACATGTTTTCTTAACCCTAGTCATGTGTATAAGCATTCTACATGTTCATGATGTAATGACATTTTAAGAGACAGTCTATCAAGGCCGAGTGATATATTAGAGTACAGGGCTAGTGAGATATTCAATATTAAAACATCTTCTGTCTCATTCCTCCTGGAATTACCTCACAGATGACCCTTCAGTTGCATAAGAGGTGCTAGTGAAATAGTCGTCACTGAAACAAAAGCATCTGGTAAGGAATTGTCCTGTCAATCTGAAGCTACCTTGTACACTGTTCAACTCTGCCTGCTGCTCAGGAGAAGGATGGGCCCATGAGAAAGATCAGGTCCCATGAGATTCGTTGCTTCTGAAAACCCACAGGAGGGTCAGCAATGAGCCAGTCCTGAGTCAACAGTACATGACAATGGCAAACGATGATGATTTTTATTCTGATTATGCCCTCATCTCTGCTGTCCTGTAGTACTGTAAGAACTACCGATTTCTCCCTTCTCCTAGCTCTTGTGCACAGGACAGTTATCTTTCTAGATAGCAGTTGTGATCATGTTAGTTGTCTAGCTATTGTAAGCATTGCAAAGGAGGGTTTTAAAAATACCCTTACCTATGATTTCAGCTGCATCCCTATCTCTTCTTTTGTGTCTGTACACCAGAACTCTTCATCATTCCTTCAATATATAACTCTCATGCATACTTTGTTTGAATGTATATCTTTTCACTTGTTGGTCTTTGGATAGTAAAATTCTCATTCAAACTACATGTCAGGTATCAGCTCTTATGTGTAGAATTTTTCCATTTCCTGTGTTACGGTTTCTTTAGTTTTGGTTTCTCCTGGTTGTGTGTGTGTGTGTAGCAGCCAAGACCTGTTGTATTGTACCTCTGTGTACTCTCTTTCAATCTGTGAATGTCTTTGAACAGTGATACTGCCCAAGCATTTCTTTTTCTCCTCACTGACCATTTTGCCCAGAATGCTATATGTTGTGTTATTGTTGTTATGTGCCATCGAGTCGCTTGAGACTCATAGCGACCCTATGTACAACAGCCCTAAACTCCGCTCTGTCCTATGCCAATCGCACTGTCTCTGACACTCCCATCCCAATTATCCCAGTCACTGAATCAATCCACCTCATAGAGGGCCTTCCCCTCCTGCACTGTCCCTCCACCCTCCCAAGCATGATGTCCTTCTCCAAGGACCGGTCTCTCCTCACAACGTGTCCAAAGTATAGGTGCTTTATAACCAGAGTGCTAACGAGGACTGCATTCTGCCTTTCTTTGAACATCTTGAACTCTAATCCAAACAGCGCGGGGTGTAGAGCATGCATGACACCATACTCCTTCATGTAAACTCACAGATTATTCACTGCTTACCTGTTCCCTCCTTCAATCAGTGAAGCTTCAGGATTTGATTGGCTTGAATGACCTAGATACTGGCTGAGAGGATCAGTTTTATGAGGGCAGCATGGTGGACATGGAAGCATACTTGGAGGATGGAGGGTGTCACAAGAATTTAGTACTTCCTGTCCAGGAAGTGGCAGTATCTTGGAGGGCTGGAGACGGTCAGAGCTGGTCAACTCAAGGAAACTCTACCTAGACTTCTTAGATGAGCACGTTCCCAACTAAGTTCTAGTTTCCAAGTGAAATGAAGGATATGGATTCCAACTTTTAATCTATCAAAGCCCTTTCTGATCACAACAAAGAGACTCAAAGACCTTTATTTATTGAAATGACAAAATTATACTGAGAAAATTTGGGGGGAATAACATTTTTAATGCACATTAAATTTCATGAACCACGCATGTGTAGTGAATGCATACAGTGTGGTGAACTTCGAACGAGCTCCATGACGGGGGTCTGGGAAATAGTGCTGCTCAGTGGTGAAGAACACGGACTGGATTCAACACCATGTGCGTGTGATCGTGGACACCTTTCTCAATTTTACTTTCCTCATCTGCAAAACAGATAGTGATAAGGATTTCACAGTGGGAGGTGCAGTAGGATTTAAGATAATGAAGATAAAGAGCGATACCCAGAACTATTCAATAAACCACATTATCAGGAAGGGGAGGTTGGTTAAGCAGGGAAGACACTAAATTCTGGGACATGGACTCAGGAAGAGGTGGCAGTGTGGGTGAACCAGCATTCTTGGTGTAATTAGAGTGAAGAGCACCAGGCAAGAGAGTTTGATGGGGTATGGATTGGAGTCAGTGGGTTGTGAGGTGAAGAATCTGGAAAGAGCCTTTAGATGCCTTTCTTGAAGGGAGAATAGAGAAGCCTCATAGGGTTTGAAGGTGCGAGTTACGTGGTAAAAATTATATGCACTTCAGGAATGTTAAAAGAATTTGAATGTAGACTATGTAAGACAGCCCGAGGCCAGGGAGAAGTTGGACCTCTTTCCAAAGTATCAGTTAACTGTGTACAGGGAAGGGGAAAAAAAAAATTAAAAAAAATCCCAAGATGCAGTTATGGGAAAGTTGTAAAAAAAGTAAGTTTGATATTGAAAATTTGGAGATTGTGAGACTTTCTGAAATCTGTAGAATTTATGGATGGGAAGAGCTGTCAGAGCACACAGCAGAAGAGCAGGTCTAGGAGACATTGCTAAGAGTGCCCTTCTGACTTCAGAATGAGCTGACTACCCATGAGCAGGTGTGTATTCTCATACTGCCCAAGTGGAAGAATTGATTAAAGGAAAAGTCCTATTGCAGCTCTGTGGGACTTTTTGGGGAGCAAGCATCTGGCCCACCACTAGAGATGGGGAGCAGTGGGTGTGGGGGAAAGTCCATTTCCTTCCTCTGCATGAAGAGAGGACACCAGCCCTGTCTATCTGGAGGAATCCAGAACAGGGGAGAACCACTGTGTTAGGTGGGGGCACTGTGGGCGATGCCAGAGAGAGGCCGCAGATAGAGGGGTGAACTCAGAAACCGTCAGAAATCGAGTTTTCGCTTCAGAAATTTAAGGCCAGGCAGGGGAGATTTTTTGGATTTGTTTTTGTGATAATTAATTTGGTATTTGGCCCCTCAGGTGGACAAATATATTGAAAGGTAAACTTTTGATTATATAATGCTATTACTTTAAAAGGGAACTCTGGTGGTCTATTGGTAAAGAAATGCACTGACAATGCGAAGACACGCCCTTTGAATCCAGCAGCTTCTCCATAGGAGAAAAATGGGCAGTCTCTTCCCGTAAGATTTATGGCCTCTGAAAACCTGCTGCAGGGTTAGCTATGAGTTGGATCTAACTTGGCGGTGTATAACAACAACTACAATTGCTCAAATGACGTTATGACATTTTAGAGGCGGGTAAAGTGTATTTCTCCTCTTCTGTCCTTGCATGTACCATACCCAACTCACAGTGAAGTTAGTTGTCACTCACGTGGACCCCATGGGTTTCCAAGGCTGTAAATCTATATGAAAGGAGACAGTCTTATCTTTATACTGTGGAGTGGTTAGTGGATTCAAACCACCAGCCTTTTATTCAGCAGTCCAGTTACGTCTTTTTATATAAATGTTTGTATTTTGTAACTCAAAACACTGTCCTAAGGGTCTGTTGGGACTCATAGTGATGTAATGTTGGATTTTCGAGGCTGAAAATCTTTACCGGAAGAGACTGCCCTTCTTTCTTTCATATTGCTGTTGTTGTGTGCCGTTGAGTCAGAACGGACCCGTTTCAGACCTTCTAGCAGGTTTTCAGATAGGACCTAACTAAGCGATCGAAGGTTTTGAACTAACAACGTTAGCTGTATATTATGCCATGCACCACTCCTTCAGAGTTCCCTTTTCCTGCTTCGTGTTATGTACAATCAAGTTGACTGAGACTCACAGTGACCCTGTCTATGTACAGCCCATCTGAAATCTGCCCAGTCCTATGCCATTCTCACCATCTCTGACATCCTTGAGGTCATTGCCATGGGCACTGCTCCAATCTGTTTTCCTGAGCATCTTCCCTTCTTATACTCGTCCTCCACCTTTGTAAGCATGACACCTTCTCAAGGATTAGCTTCTCTTAACAACAGGCCCAAAGTACGGGAGCAGCGTTTCAGCATTCTTGCTTCCTAGAAGCACTCTAGCTTCACTTTTTCCAAGGCAGACTCTTGGAAGTTCATGGAATGCTGAGTATTATTCTCCAACAACATGACTCAAAAGCACCAATTCTTCTTCTGTCATCCTTAGTCATTGACCAACTTCCAGATGCATGGCAAGCAGTTAAGAAGACTGAATCTTGAGTCAGACAAACATTAGTCTTTTTTTTTATTAAATTTTATTAATTTTAATGAACATTTACAGAGATTTGGGGTTTCCATTCATTCACTGTTGCACTATTTTCTCTACCCTCCCCCCTCCCCAGTTTGTTCCTCTTTTTTTCCCCCCCTTGAAAGTCTCAAACCTTAGTCTTTAAGCTGACATAATCGCTCTTCAGTCCTCTGCAGGGACCCCTGGCAGCAAATTTTCCCACTGTCTTTTGATATAATAACTGCTGGTAACAAGGGTGTTGATTGTGGATCCAAGCACGACATAACCGTTTACAACTTCAATATCTTCTCCATCTATCATGATGTTGCCTATTGGCCTGGTGGTGAGGATTTTAAAAAGATAAAAATGTTGCTAGCTACCTCTTTTGCAGACGACTCGACAGTGTATACAGCCTCTTACAGCCTTTAGGTTTACTGGAAGGCAAAATCGTAAGGTCAAAGCTCTCTGATTCATACTCTAATGGTGGATGGAAGTTGAGAAATCTAACCGGGCTGAAAAAGCTTAAAAGCATTTTTTACTTTTGATTTCTCCTTCTGTCAAAACCTTATTTATGTTTGCTATAATGGCAAACCCATTTGAATAGTTAAAGAAGAAATATTTTTATGCGCATATGACTTTATATGCATAAAATCTCACATTTGCTAAGGATACTTAAAATGAATTTTTCTCCCATTTTTGTACCTTTCTATATTTTTGAGAGAGACAGGCTATTTGGAATGGTGAAGTGGACTAGGTTTTTACTGAATGTCAGTAAATAAGGTAACAGACTTGTATGGGCTTTACTTTTTAAAAAATGAGAACAAATGAAAACATTCTTACCTAAACACCTAAAATACTGCTTTATGGTAGATTTTTAATATCGTTGTAAAATTTTTTCATGGGCCACAAGTTTGTTGTTCAGCAGCGCTGAGGTGTAAACGTGTTGGTCATGGCCGTTCACAGATAAAGGTCCTGTTCAAGATTTAGATGCTCTGGCTTTTTCCTAGATGGCTGTGGATTCTGCCTGTCTGCGCCCCTCGCCAGGCTAAGCCCTCTGTCAGCCGCTCCGGAAATGGCCTCGTGCTTCCCATGCTGCTGGTGTGGAAGCAGAGGGGAGCGGCCTCCGCTATGATTGGACTCATTGTTGTCTGCGTTCCTCGTGTCAGTGCCGTTTCTGTTCCTCTAGGTTATTTGAAGTATTTGGGAAATCACTTGTGCACCTAAGGCATCGTTAGCTCCACAAATAAGAGAGACTGTCTGGCCTCTGTGCCTTTAATGGGCTGAAATTTCCTCAAGGATCCTGGCATTTAATCCTTGCTAGACCACCCAAGGTGCCTTTCTCTACGTCTCCAGAGGCGATTGCTTGACCCTGAGGTCTGAGGTGAGCTGCCTGAACTGGCGGAGAGAAGGGGTTCGATGTGTTTAATGTCTCATCTCTCTCTCTTCCAACAGCACTAGTCTGAAGCAGGATTTCTTCCAGATACTTGGAGGACATTGAATTTGTACCCGGAAGGGAGAAACAACAATATTATTTCTTTACAAGTGTGAGAATTGTACTTTACCTTAAATAATCTAAATCTAATAAATGCCCCAGTAGTGTAACTTATTTGGATGGCCACCCCTTTCTCCTTCCTCCAGCCACATCCATCCCAGCAGCCTGCATGTTGTGATCTCTCTTCAGTCCTTTGCTTTTTGGGTGCCTGGCCTGGTTCATTTCATTCTCAAAACTCATTACCATTGAGTCAGAACCAACTCATAGCTGACCCTCCACTGGGTTATCAGAGACTGAAAATCAACAAAGGAAATGATCCAACTTCCTCCCCCAGCGCAGCAGGTGGATTTGAACCATCTACCTTTGAGTTGGTAGTAAGAGGTAGCTGCTTTTGCTATTGTTGTTGTGTACTGTCACTCCTTATCCACTAGACCTTTGGAGCATTTTGTATTTCACGGAGAAGGACCCTTCACTGTGTAGATCAAGGAACATTTTCTAAATTATAATTTTTGTTATGGAGGAGGAGACCCTGGAGGAGATGGATTGATATAGTAACTGGGGAAATGGGGTAAGTGTGTTGGAGTCATTGTGACTGACTCGGGACAGGGCAGGCTTCAGAGCTGTTGTACATAGGGTGGCTATGAGCTGCAGGCAACGTGACAGAACACAACAACAATCCCTAATAAGTAAAAACTCAATATATGTAAAAATATATAGCATATATGTATAAAAAGAAACACCTATGAACTCATTACCTAACCTAAGGATTGGAACAGAACCAAATTCTTGTATCTCCTCACGTGGTCTTTCCTTGCCTCTGGTCCCTTGAGAGGTAACCAATCCTCTGAACATTTACTTTATTATTTCCATACCTTAAAAGGGCTTTATTCCTGAGTAGTATATCACTTGACTTTGGGTATTTTGAATTAGGCCTTGGCTAATTTTTTTCTTTCTTTAAGTCTTGGCACCAGCAGCCAGGAAATTAAAAGGCGCATTGCCATGGGAAAGTCTGCTGTTAGGGACCTCTCCAAAGTACTGAAGAGCAATGGTGTCTCTCTGGAGACTAAGGTGCGTCTGATACAGGCTATGGTCTTCGCAATCACTTGTTATGCATCAGAGAGTTGGACAATGACCAGGGAGGATAGAAGGAGAATTGATGCCTTTGAGCTGTGGTGCTGGAGAAGAGTATTGAGAATACCATGGACTGCTAGGAAAACAGATTTGTCCTGCAAAGGGTTAAACCGGATGGCTCCTTGGAGGCAAGGATTCTAAGGCTCCGTCTAACATACTTTGGACATGTTGTGAGGAGGGACCGGTCCCTGGAGAGAGATATCATGCTTGGGAGGGTGGAGGGACAGCGCAGGAGAGGAAGGCCCTCTATGAGGTGGATTGATTCAGTGACTGGAATAATTGGGATGGGAGTGTCAGAGTGCGATTGGCACAGGACAGAGCAGAGTTTAGAGCTGTTGTACATAGGGTCGCTATGAGTCGCAAGCGACTCGACGGCACGTAACAACAACAACAACAACAACAACAACAGGTCTTGGTTTCTGAGATTGTTCCGTATTGGTATTTTTCATTGTTGTATAATATTTCATTATGTGACCATAACTCAGTTTTATGCTTTCATTCTGTTGTAGGTGAGCTTTTTGATTTGTAGGTGTTTCAGTACAAACAATGCTCACATGAACCGACTCACACATGCCTTCTGATACGTGTGTGTGTGTGTGTGTGTGTGTGTATTGTCCAGGAGTTAGAACAGATTCACAGCTGACCTTCTGTGGGGAGATTGTCCACTTTACCCTTTTGTAATAACAGGTATATAGAGACTCTTTTTCTTAATTTTTTTTTTAAATTTTCAACAAAATCTTTATTGGCTTGCATGCAATCATTCATATGCATCATGTTTTATAACATGTGTTTTATACAGTCATTCGTATACATTGTTTCATTCATGTACATTGTTTTTGATAGAAACATTCATATACATTATGTTTTGGGTTGGGTTTTGGTTTTGTGTTGGTTTTTTTTTTTGTGCTTTATTTTTTACTCTCACTAGTTTATTTACAAAACCCGAATACAAATTTGAGTTTTGTAAATAAATTAGTGGAAACTCTCAAGTCAAAAGTTATAACACTATTATGTGCTAAATTGTTTTTAAACATAGTTGTGCTGATGTACACACCCACTAACAGTGTGTAGTATCATAATTGGCTGATCTAAGAATCGTTTCATTAACCTTCATTGAATTTTTCTGAAGATGAAAGGCGTTAGTCTCCTTTTATATGTTTTTAGATCTGTTATCTTTCTTTAGTAAAATTCTATTCATGCTTCTGACCTATTTTCCCCCACTTTTTTTTGGTGGTCATAGTGTGTGTGTGTGTGTGTGTGTGTGTGTGTGTGTGTTAGCGTGGTCTGTAGGGAGGGGTGCTACTCACCCAGAGTCCCCGATTCAAAGTCACGGCAGCTCGAAGGGAGAGAGATGGGATATTTCCCACTGAGCTGTTTACAGCCTTGGAAACCCAATGGAGGGTAGCTAGGAGTTAGATCCACCTGGGTGGCAATGTTCATAATCTGTGTATATTCTGTAAGCTAATCATGTATGATTGAAATTGAGTTAGAATGGACTCATTGCTGACCCTCCAGATGGTTTTCAGAGGCAAGAAATCTCACAGGAGGAGACTACCCAACCCTCTCCCAAGGAACAGCTGGTGGATTTGAACCACGTGCCTTTGGAATTGCAGCACAGCTTCTTAACACTTTGCCACCAGTACTCCCTACACTAACCTTAGATTATTTATATTCCAACCCCGGCCCCCAAAGCTTCTCCAATTCATAGCTTGTCTTTTCCTTTCTTTGTGCGAGCTCTCTGAATGAACAAAGTACCAAAAGAACAAACAACTCTGTCTTGGAGGGAGTACAGCCTCAGGGCTCCTTACAGGCAAGGCTCAGAAGCTTCTCACATACTTTAGGTGTGCTGTTAAGAAGCACACGCAATATTATTCAAAATGCGTGACCCTGGAGGACATTATGCTGAGTGAAATATCTCTGTAACAAAAGGACAAATACTGCATAGTGCCACTGTTGTAGAAGGGGACTGACATCAGGGTTGGGGAGAGACGGAGAAAACTTGGATATATGATGTATACTGCATTGACACAGATGAGGGAGAGAGCAGTTTAAAAGTGATATATAATTGAGTATTATGGTCATGACAAGTTTCCAGAATGAAGGCTGCACAGTGGAGTGTACTCGGGGTGGTGGGGTGGTGGGGTGGTGGGGGTTGTATACCAGTAAAAGAATTTTAGTTTTCAAGAGAAGAGGGAACTGGGGGGGAGGGGTGGACAGGGAGGAAAGTGCAACAATGAATGAATGGAAATGCAAAATCTCTGTAAACATTCATTACAATTAATAATAAAGGAAAAGATTCCCACCCCCACCCCAAGAAAAAAGAAGCACCAGTCAGTCCTTGGGAAAAGATATCACACTTGGAAAAGGGAGGGTCATTAGAGAGAGGACACCCTCATCATGGCGTATTGACTCAGTGATTTTAGCAATGACCTTGAACGTGGTGGAGATTATGAGGACTGACCGGCCAGGGCCAGGTTCTGAGCTGTTGTTCACAGGACTGCTATGGACTCATAGTCAACTTGATAGTAACTAACGAAAAGAGAACAGAAGGTCTTACATTTACTGTAGTCACTTTTATCAGTATTGTCTTTTATGACAAGCAATTTATATGTTTTGTTTGAGATTGCTTTTAATTTATATTTTAATCCCTGCTCCCAGCACCCAGCCCAGATTCAAGACTGTAATAAATTTAAATTGGGAAAAAAAAATGAATTCGTTAATAATACGGCCAAAAGATTAATAAATAACTTCTTTTGTTGGTCAAGCTCACATGGTTTTTAAATGCTGACTCAAACTCTGTGTATTAGATGAAGATATCTAGACAAACCTGAAACAACGACTGTTCTTCACGTGCTGTTTGGGGAGAGATGTTATTTGGGCCAGTGTCCCACCTGTATATCCTCATCATTTCTGTGTATGCCAACTTTGAACTTTTTAATTTCTCTGACTCGGCCTGTACCATGCATGGGGCAGGTTAGAAGTGCAAGCCATTATATCTCCTGAGATTGGCTCATTTCTGACAGGGGTTGGTGGGTGAAATCTCCATCTCTGTCATCTCTGCTGTGCTGACCTTGATGGTTTCCCAGAGTTCTCGAGGGCTCACCTGCTGGATATCACTTCCGTCGGTGACTTCTGGTCTCTCTCTGGTTCATAGTCTCACTCACTTCCTGTGTTTTCTGATGCCCCCTCTGAAAAGCCACTTGCTCTCCAATCCTTGACTCCAATTTTACTTGGACAATTAAATACTCAAGCATGCAATTTTGCCTTGGAGACTTGAGTACTTGGGATATAGGGTTAGAAAGGCATCTCTTCCTTTTGCAAAACTATTCTGAATGTTATCCTAGACCTGAGAAGTGACCGTTGTTTGTTTGGTGATGGGTTTTTGGTGTGAGGTCTTGTGTGTACAGCAGTGTGAAGTTGAGTTAGAGGGATCACGTATGTGGGTTTTTGTATAGCATCATGATGTTGTTATTGTGTGTCATGCATCAAGTACGACTCATAGCAGCCCTATAGACTCCCTTAAAATTTCTGCCTTCCTATATGACACTTTCTCAAAAAGTTGCAAATAGAAATACCATTTGACCCAGCAGCTTCACTACTGGGAATTTACTGTAAAGAAACCACAACTGCCACCCAAGCAGATGTATGCACACCCATGTTTATCACGGCTTTGTTCACAATAGCAAAGAGCCGGAAACAACCTAAGTGCCTACCAACAAACGAATGGATAGAGAAGCTGTGGTATATTCGCATAATGAAATACTATGCTGCATTGAAAAACAACGAACTCATGCAATATTATACAAAATAGATGACCCTGGAGGATGTTTTGCTGAGTGAAACATCTTAGTCACAAAAGGACAAATATTGCATAGCGCCATTGTTGTAAAATGAGACTGACATAGGGGTTGAGGGAAGACAGAAAAGGAGAGAAGGGATGATGTCTGTTGCATTGAAACAGATGAGGGAGAAAGCTGTTTAAAAGGGATATGTAATTGGGTATTATTGTTATGACAGGAGTCCAGAATGAAGGCTGTATAGTGGAGTGGACTTGGGGGGAGAGATTGCATAACAATGAAAGAGTTTTTCTTTTTCTTTTCAAGACGAGTGAATTGGGGGGTGTGGGGGGTGAGAAAAGTGCAACAATGAATGACTAGAAACCCTAAATCTCTGTAAACTTTGATTTATAGTAATAAAAAAAGGTAAAAAAACAAGATAAAATTTCTGCCTTCATTTCCTTACCTATAAATTAGAATAGTGATATCTCCTTCCTGTGGTAGTGTAAAGATGAAATAATTGATGTATGCAAAGTGCTAGAGAGAATGTATTTCATTGTTGTCAAGTAGACCTCGTGACCACCCGCACGCCGGTCTTGCACCATCCTGTGATCAGTTGTTGACTGGACTATTCCCTCTGTGCTGAATTTTGGAAGTACGTTGACAGGCCTCTCACTCATGGTAAATACCCCATAACAGCTAGAGATCCCTTATCCCATGTGTCTTCTAGAAGCCATTGAAATGAGCACATCTCTTGATATATTCTAGGAGGACGAGATGAAGGAGCAATTCCTGACACTCCATATATATGATGTTGAACTTGGGCCCTGCTGAGTTCTGGTTGAATCATTTAAAAATAATTTTTCAATTGTTTTTGGAGAAAGGTTGCAATCTCTTGAGTGTTGAACTCTACTTTTAAGATTATAATGCTTTAGTTGGATCTCCTTTTAGTGCCTGGGGAGAAGGAAAAATGCCAAATGAAAACAGATTTCTCTGTAAATCTATACTGTTCGTTTTCCTTTAATTCAAGAATACCTTTACTCTGATTTGCTGGGGGTTGCATGGGGAGAAGAAGGAACCACATAAAGAAGGTTTTTGTCCCCAGGAATAACATTCCAGAAAGCTTGCCTCTGTTAAATGGATGGAGTTGTAATTTGAGTCTGTGTAGTTACCAAAGAAGGTGCTTCCATAAGCATTTTGTTGTCTAATCTTTGATATTCTACCAGTGGATCCATCTGATGGGATTTCTTGAACTTTTCTCTTCCTATGACTAATAATTGCAAAGAAGTTAGTAGTCACCCAATAACCTCTAACAGTGTGACTCCCTGAGTAAAAACTAGGCTTTGTGTTGCATTCACAGATTGGTTCTGCACTAACCAACCTATTTTCCTTGCATTAAGAAGTATTTAGAATATATGTTAGCTTCATGTTAAAGAAACTAGATTTGAAGCCAGAATGTCTGGCATTGTCTGTTGCTTAATTAGATTTGTGGTTCTGGGGTAATTGACTTCAATATTTTTAGCTTTGGTTTCCCCATCTGGGAGATAGGGAAAGTAATAAAATCTAGTTCACAGATTTGCTCAAGTAGTAAAGTACACTACAAAAACTATGGTTACCTCGAAAAAGTTTTTGGTTGTTTTTGATTTTTATTTTTTTGTAACTAATCTCAACCCTCCCCTTCCCCCCACAAAACAATAACTCCTTGCTTTGAGTCTATATCAACTTATGTATGGCCCCCCCCAGGGCATTTGGGGTTTTTTTAAAAAATTTTAGTTTATTTCATTATTTTTTGTGTGTACCGTCAAATCAGATCTGACAGGTACAGGAGGAGATTGTTCTTCCTTCTCCAGCAGAGCATCTGGTGGATTTGAACCGTGCACCTTTGAGATTGCAGTGCAGCTTCTTGCCACTAGTCCACCAGAGCTTGTGCTCCAGTGCATTTGTGAGGCTGCAAATGAGACTGGGGCAGATGACGCATCCGTCCGTCTCCCATGGAGCCACTGGTGTGTGGAAGCACCAGAATACGGTCACCCTTGGCTTTAAGCAACACTCCCTGTAGACTACACCATCATGGGATTTGAAAATTACTGTTCTAAAATTTTAGTCAGATGATAGCTGTAACAAAACAATTTTACTCTTTTCCCCCGTCTTCTTTATCTCTATGGTTCTGGAAAGAGAAATAGCCTTTAAAGTGTCTGCCTTAAAGAAGAACCAAATCTAATGATGCATTCCAAATCAGTTCTTTCATTTGAATGGATTTGGGGTTCATAAGTCAAAAACATTTAAAAAAATGAATTTCTGAAAGTTCTTAATATTTTATATGCACTTTTTCTGTCTTTTTCATTTATCCAACTCAGTTACTTGGCACAGTTACTGAGCCCAGTTACACACTACTTAGTCACTGTGCTAGGCACTTAAAAAAAGTCTTTTAAAAAGAGAATCTCTGCGTGTGGTTACATGGTGGTATCAACATCAAGAGAAAACTTTTAACTTGGCAGTTCTTTTTTCTAGTCCAAATCACACCAAGAAATGGGTAGAAAAGTAATTTAGCCAAAAATCTACCCTCCCCTGTTTTTTTTTTTTTTTTTGTTTCAAATCCAAGTGTAAAATATGAGCACAATGCAGTATTTCTTTCTTCTGAGAAAGAAATGTAAATAACGGCACTCATACAAATAAGGGGATATGGATTCTCTTACCGTATTCAGAAAAAGCTGGTTGGAGTCTGTTCCTTGTGTGTCAACATATTGTGAAAGATAATTGAAATTCCAGCAAGTGCCTGTTATTAACAGTGGAGTTGATGCCATTATAATCTTGTAAACATCCAGACGAATACAGCCAGATATATTGAAGAATGATTAAGTGTTGTAACTCACTGTAGTGCTTAATAATATTACCGTTTCGGTCCATTATTGGAATACTGTATCTGCTTGAATTAATGTTTATTATGGTGCTTTACTGCTATTGTCTGCTTGTTTTTAACCTGATTTATGTAGTTTGCAGACCAAATGCAATTTCCATTGTTGTTGGGTTGTTTTTTTGTGGGTTTTTTTTTAACCTCCCACAACAAACGCAGTTTAGCAGGAGTACAGGTTCTTAGGAGCAAACTTTGAATAAAAAAGATGAAAGGTAAATAAGTTGTTTGGGTCTGTAGTGATAAACCATAGAGATATTAAAAGGGAGACCTAGTTTTACTAGAAGAAAAATAGACACACGATCCAGAGGCCAGTTGCTGGCAGAATTTCTTAGTTTGATGTGATTCTCTCTTTGACAGTTCTCCTAAGGTAGGTTATTTTGGAGAAAACATATGTTTCCATTTTCTCTCCCTCTGCTTCCCTTTGAGTCCCCAGGCTCCACTGGGGTCACAGAAACATTAAGGCTTTTGTCACTGTGATTAATAGCTCTTAAGATCATCTTTAATTCACTCACTAATGACTGAGGGTCTTTCTGCTCTCGAAGTAATCGGGTGATGTATGAGCCCATACTACACCTTGTGGCAGAGGTGAAAATCATTCAGGCAATGCAAATATTGTCACGGGAACAAATGTTTTCCCTGTTAATAAAAATTAATGAATTCTACCCAGGAGCTAGTTTAGGAAGCTGTGGCGAGGAGCTCCAAGCACAAATAACTTCTTAGTGCTAAGAATCTCTGACTTACTCTATCTCCATACAGGGGGGAAAAAAAGGACAGTAATTGTTGCCTGTTTTGACATTTCCATAGGAGATAAAACTATGGCAAACAAGTTTAATCACACACGTACGTCTGTTGTTTGCAACCCTGATGAATTCAGACTCGTTCTCGTGTGTGTTTAGGATTGGGAGTTGGCATTTCATTGTTTTAACTTTGGTTAAGCCTCAGTCTTGTTCTGGTGTAATGAATACATCCTTCTCCTCATAACCTAGTTAGAGCCAAGAATTAAAGTGGTCAGAGTTTATAACTATAAAATGATGTAATGAAGTTTAAATTTGAAAAACTTCTTGTAACACATCATAAAAGATTGATGAAACAGACTGGCGATTAAGAAGTAGTTTGTAAAGTTTGGAGAGCAAAACCAGAAATGGATAACTCCCCCCCCCCAAAAAAAAAAAACCAACAACCCCCAAACAAAACCGTTTTGTTAATGCTATTGTTATATTTATTGAATTCTTTAAAAAAAATAAGAACAGCTCCTCTCTTGCAAAACTTGCTTCACATTGTTTAAGTTTTTCTAGACAGAACTTCTACCTGGACCCTCAGCTCCTTCTGTAGACAGGAAGGATTTGATACTGTGAGGCCGGCTCCCTTTTATGCATTGAAACTTGCTGTCGCTCTAAATGGCTTGTCTTTTTTGTTTCATTTTGATAGTCCGTGATTCTTTCTTCTAATGACCAAAAGCCATTGTCTCGAAGGAATAAATATTTCTGAAATAGCTCCCAGTCCTTCCCCAATCATTTATATCTTAGAACAAGAAACAGTAAACTTTTAAAAGACATTATTTTACCTCTCCACAGTGCTTATCTACAAAGAAACATATTACTGAGGGAGGAATAAAGCTTGACTTGTTACTATTATTTCTGGGAGGCACCCAAGGAGAGTAGCTAATTTGTTCTTCATCAATACCAAGGACAAATTTTAAAAAAAATAAAAGAAAAAATAAATTATCCATGTGTATTTGCTTGCTTCCAAAGTGGGCCTATTTCCCACAGAATGTTTAAATGAGAACATCAGATTTCTAACAGTTTTGACTTGTTCTTTCAGATTCTATTTGTGAAATTGGAATCTTTTAGCTATTTAAGGACATAGGATGTTACTTACTGATAATAAAGGGATTTTAAAAATATTAAAGGAAATCGAAAATTAATGTTAGCAAGTTTTGAAATTGATCAAGATGGGTACATTTGAAGAGGTCATTTCTGCTCTGTTTTATCCTAACTGGGGAGTTCTGATGGGTTTAGGGGAGTCACACTGTTAATACAGTGGTCAAGCCTCTCTGCTGGTTCAAATCCTCCAGTGGTTCTGAGTGAGGAAAGATGAGAAATCTCCGCCAATGCAACCTATGGACTTGGAAACCCAATGGAGGGCGAAGTATGTGTTGCTTCTGACTAGAAAGGGCGATGCATTTAATTTGTTTGGGTCTCCCTTGCCCCATCCCCAGTTAATCTTAAGTAAGAGTGTGTCCTCCATGTGCCATTATCTACCCTTGCTTTAAAAAAATTATTACAGTCACTAAAGGACAAATACTGCATAGTGGCACTGTTGTAAAACGGGACTGACATTGGGGTTGGGGGGAGACTGAGAAAGATGGGATAAATAATGTCTACTGCATTGCAACAGATGAGGGAGAGAACTGTTTAAAAGGGATATATGATCGGGTATTATTGTCATGACAGGCGTCCAGAATGAAGGCTGCATGGTGGAGTGG
>NW_006399838.1:8683232-8695665 GCF_000299155.1 Elephantulus edwardii
AAAAATAATAATGAAAATGATTACGGACTACGAGCAAAAGGCCTCCTCCTCCTCTGGTGGTATAGCCCATAGAGAGTGTCACTGCTGTCCAAAAGCCGCGTGTGTCCAACTGCTCTGAAGTAGGAAGATTGGCAATTTCCTCCCATTAGGATTTACTGCTTCGTTTTTGCACATTGTCTTCCTCCTAATCCAAGTTCCCTCCTCGTGCCCACCCTGTAACGTACTCCTAGTTTTAGATTGTTGTCATACGTATGATGTCTAATCCTATATTCCTTGCGGAGAGTTTCCCCCCTCATCTGATCATTATCTAGCCACTCTTTTCCCATTCTCTCTCCAATCTCATATGCTTGTCCTATTTTGTAACAGTGGTGTCCTGCACTATTTGTCCTTTAGTGACTGAGATATTTCACTCAGCAAAACGATTAAAAAAAAAATTAACATTTTTCACCAAGGGGGAGGGGAATAAGGCCAGTAGCTGACAAACAGATCATCACGTTGATGAAGTATTGTTATGTGCCCTTGAGTTGAAATTGACTCATAGCTGGCCCTCTAGTGCGTTTTCAGAAGCTGTAAAGTATGTAAGGAAAGATAGTTCATCTTTTTTCTGCAGAGCAGCTAGAGAATTCAAACCAGGTACCTTTGAGTTGACAAAGCACATTTTAACCACTGGATACCAGAGTTCCCTTTGATGAAGCAGACATTGTATATGTCCAGTATTACAAAATAATAAAAAATTGTTTCCAACATGGTTATATTATGTTATACTGCCACCAGTATATGAGCGATTTTATTGATCCACATCCTCTCCAATAACTAGACTGCTAAATTTTGGCCAATAAAATGTTGTAAAATTAAAAAAAACAACACACCAAATTACAGCCTCAGAAACCCATGAAAGGTAACCGTGAGTCTAAATCAATGGCAATGAGTTTTGATATTCATCTTAGAAGCTGATACTTAGAACCTCTACTTTGGTGCTTCTCGAAATGTGGAGCTTAGATTACCTGTACTCAAATAATTGAGATTTTTGCACCCCACGGTCACTCTGATTCTCTGATAATAGGACCTGAATATTTGTATTTTAACAAGCATCTCAGATCGTTCTTACACAGACCGAGGTTACTACTCTCAGTTTTACTAGGAGAAATTTCACTGTGACAGCACTAGCTGTGGCAACACTAGTAGCTTATGTGTGTGTGGGGGGGGTATGTATATGGAAATGATAGATATATGTGTGTGTGGTCTGTATAGTAATGTGTGTGTATGTATATGTAGCTTGTGTGTGTGTATTTATATAAAAATGCATGTGTGTGTATATATATGTTGCTGTGTTTAAGTGCCTTTGAGTCGTAAACGACTCATAACAACCTTATGAACAAAAGACTTGAACACTTGTATGACTTTCATTGTTTCTCCAAGTTCACAGAGTTTCTGGAGGTAAGCCATTATGGAAGTGGACACCACTCCTTCTCTCAAGCTTGTTTTAATTGGGAAACTCCACCAAACACTATCCACCATGGGTGACCATCATCACCTTTGACACATCAGTGTCACAGTGTTTAGCATCCCAGCAACCATAAGTGACCTCTGTATGGCAAAGGGACAGACCAGGGTTATGCCACTTAGAAGAATGTTTGACAAAAAACAATTAAAACCACAGGCCCTCAGGCCCAACCAAATTTAAAAACCAAGGTGTGTGTGGTTTAAACTCTATGAGCTCAAGCATTCCCATTGGCTCTTACCACACAAAAATACCTGGCTGGGTACATTCTGCGTATATATAGCTTTTCAGAGCTTTTGTATCACACAGGAGGAGACTGCCCATCTCTCTTCTGGGGAGCAGCTGGTGGATTCAAACTGTGCACCTTTGGGTTGCCATCACAACTCCGTATCAGTAAGCTATTAGAGCTCCCATATGTGCTTATGCAGGCAGGCAGGCAGGCAGGTATAGGTATATGCTTATTATTGTTGTTATGATTATGTGCCATTGAACTGAGACTGATTCGCAGCTGATCCCAGTGTGTTTTCAAGGGATTATAAATCATACACAAGGAAAGTGCCCATTTTTCTCCCACAGAGCACCTGTTGCCCCCACATGCCTTGGTTTTGACAGCACGACTGCTTACCATTAAGCCACCACATGTCGGGAGTTGTGCTGCCAACCCAAAGGCATGTGGTTCAAACCCACCATCTGCTTCCTGGGAGAAAGATGGACAATTGACTGCCTATGCACTTAACGGCTTCTGGAAACCTCTGGAGGGTGAGTTCTGCGTCAATTTCAGCTTGACAGTACACAAGAACAACTTTGTCTATCTATGTTCTGGTTTTTCCCCCTCTTTCATATAAAATGAATTTTCCACAATTAGGTTTCACTCTTTCTGTAAACTTTTACATCTTACCCTTGATTCCAAAAGAAAAATGTTGAGTTTACACAGCTTCAGTACATACCTGGTGGGTGAAGGGTTTGGGCAAGTGCGGACAGCAAGGAAATCAAATATGAGGGTTTTTTTTTAACCCACAGAAGTTCTAATCACATAGTAAACAGTTAGAATTTACACGGATCTTTATTTAATTAAGCCTGAGAAGCACTATTGAGTTGCAGCTGGGGCAGAATCCTGGAACAGAATAGAACAATCTAGTGCCGCCCTTGACCTTCCCTTTCAACTGCACTTTTGAGGTGTGTGTTTCGTTAAGAATGTGCTTTAGATCTGTAAGCACTGTTTGTAGTCTTTGCTATAGAGCCCAGTTTACTGCGTCCACCTTGGAAACTTCAGTTGTAGGGAAATTGTATAAAATAGATCACTAGATTTGAAAGGACACATTCAACTTTCATATTTTTCTTATGACTTTTTTTAAAAGTATGTGTACATATGTGTGTGTTTGACTTCAATATCTGTTTTAGTGTCCCATATATTTGTCCCTCCCCAGTCTCCTCACTTTTGAATGTCTCTGTCTTTTTGAAATCTCAAAAACTCAAACTCATTGCCATTGAGTTGGAACCAACCCATAATTGACCCTCCAGTGGATTTTCAGAGAATGTAAATTGCCCATGTTTCTCCCACAGAGCAGCTGGTAGATTTGAACTGCCTGTCTTTGGCTTGGTAGCACACTTCTTTACCTATTAGGTCAGCTAAGGTTAAATAAAATAATATAAACAAAAGACCGATAATGGTACTATTATCTTTATTCACACCAAAGTGTCATAATGAAACAGGCTTCATATCAAGTCCCAAACTGGACACCCCTTGGTTTTATCAGGCCTGCAGACTTACAGAGTTTTGTCTGAAATTGTATGTAAAAATAAGAAATCAGGAACCTCACACAAAGAATCCAAGCATCTGACAGGTACTGACTGTTTGGCTACCTCAGGCCAGTTTTCTCTCTTCCAACTTTCAGCTGTAGTTGAACAGCAACTAGATCTTCTATGTAAGTCTTTGCCCTTAGTCTCTACCATTCCCTATTGCCTCACACCAAATTTTTGTATTTCAGCCTTAGAGACACTGATATATGTAAGCTCTGGCCCTTGCTAAGGAATTCTTCCCCTCTTCCTCGCCTTTGAGGCAGAACCAATTCATGGCTGCCCTCTGGTGAGTTCCCTGAGACTGTAAATCACAGGGGAGAGGATTGTCTATCTCTCTCAGAGCTGTTGGGGGATTCAAACCCCCCCCAAAAGACTCCTCCTTTGGGTTAACAACTGCTTACAGATTACACCACCAGTGAACAGAGAAGCTCAGGTGGGTTGGTCTGAAAAATCTCAAGACCCTGTGTATTGAACTTTAGGGTTTGTAGTGGACCAGTCAGTCTACTTAGTTGTATGCATCGTGGCTAATTCTGAAATTAGTTTGTGTGCTCTTGAGTTCTAATCAGGTAAGGAAATCTATTTGGGAATTACAAATGATGAAGCCAACTTTTAACAGAGTTTGGAACATGAACTTTTTTTTTTTTTTTTGAGATACCATTTTTGGAGAGAGTACCATTTGATGAATAGCAGGTGGTACCGACTTTTACTTTTGGGCGCATTGGTATTCTATATTTCTAGAAGACACCAGTCTTGACAATGTTCTCCTAGCACTGGTTAGCCGGTGCACAGTGCCCCTTTAAATAATAACCATCAAGACATCATGCAAGAGACTGCAGACTCCTAGTAACCTCAGGAAGTCCCCGGCATCCCTGCCTCAAGTCTACTTTTCTAAGGCTGACAGGCCCCTGCTCCTTCCTTCCTACCCCTCCCACTTGGAAGAAAGGTCACACATTCATATTCCTCCATAAACTGATGCTTTTGGGTTTGTCTAACTCTGTTAAAGCCCTTTGGCATCACCCAGCCCTGCTCTCTTCAGTGCACAAGTCTCTTCTTTTTTATTAGCAAACAGGATGGCTTAGATGCAGCTTAATAGGACATTTGCTGGAACATAATTTAATATGACTCATCTCCCCTTCTATGTAAAGACAATGACTGAAACAGAGAAGGGCAAAACCAAGCCCCAAAATGTTATTGGAAACTTGCACTTGAAAATGTGTAAAATTCTACTGGAGCCGAGGGATTTATTTTGAATGGCTTGGCATTCCTTGTTGGATGTCTAAATAGGCCTTGTGATACCATTTTTGGCCTTACTTTGAACCTGGAGTAATAAAGAAGGAAATGAAAGCAAAGGTAAACTTAAAGTATTGTTTTACTCTAAATGCTTTCAGTAAAGGGTCTTGTTATCTAATGATTGGTACTAGATGGCTGGTATAAATCGTACAGTCTGTTCTTTGCACTCTTGGCTAAAGGAGGCGAAGGCAAAGGAAATCAATTGCAACTAGCAGGTAACAAATGACCAGTCTTAGGCAAACATAGCAGGTGGGGAAAATAGACTTGTGGACATACATTACTAGGAAACAGTGAGAGAAGATGAGAGAAGACTTTTTCTCCTTTTTCAAAGTCCAGTGCCACTAATTATACAAAGGCATTCATCGGGAAATTATGACAGATGGGGCTGCTTTATCTGTTAACCACTGCTAGGTGGAAATCTGAAAGTCTATGGGTTTTTAATGGCATACCAAAAAAATTTTTATGTCTATATCTCTATCTCTATATCCATATCCCTATATCTATCTATATCTATATATCTATATCTATATCTATCTCTCTCTATATCTCTCTCTATATCTATATCATCTATATGTATCTAATCTATATCTATATCTATCTCTATATCTATCTATCTATGAATTGGGAAAAAATTTACTGGCTCCAAAATACGAATGATGAGTAAAATAATAATGACTCAACATTTATCAATAGCATGCTATGTGAGTAGGTCAACCACAATTCAAGTTATCTGGAGTAACAGTTGAATTATATTGCATTTAGTATCTGAAGACATTATCCTTTTTGTCAATAGTGTACTATGCTCAGGATGTAGCTTCTAAAATTCTGAATAGGCAGGAAAAATCTAATTCCTAATACAGGCAAAAGGCTTAAAATGAGCCAATGAAAGTTCTCTTCTCAAACTAGATGATACTCTCGGCCTACAGTCTACCATAATATTACATGTGAGGATTGTAGTTCTCTAAATCCATGCCATTCTTAGTTCTTTTTTCAAGTTTATTTATTTTACAGTTGGTGCCTTTTGACATCTCCAAAGCATATCTATGAACTTGGAAATTGGAGAGAGGATTTCTTTGCACTATGTCATGGCCATTGTCCACTATCTGAGTCCAATCAGTAGCCGCTCTATGTGAATGACAGAGTTACAGAAGTGTATTACTAGATGTTTTCTCCTTTGGAGTGGCCAGTGGGCTGGAACTTCTGACCTTTAGATTACCAGTCCAGCACCCAGCCACTACACCACGGCACTGCTTTGTCAGATAGAGAACCTGTAATTAGGCATTTGGGCCATTTGTCATACCTGCTTTCAAGGAATTTTCATCCACATCATCTGATTGATCTTCACCATAAGCCATTGGTTGGAGGAGTGTTGATATCCGAGACCTCATTTGCTTGGTACACACGTGACTGATAATAGTTATCCACGTGCCTGGCTCCTGCCTTACATCATGGGTTTCTTTAAAACAGAATCTCTCTAGTTTTCCTTGCATTTTTTTTATTATTATTATCCCTATCTCTGCCTCATAACTCAGACTCTGGGTATCTGCCTTTGATCCCACTGTCTTTTCACTACAAAATCTCTTATTTCATCAAAAAAGGAAAATACCAGCACTAAAGAGTTCAGTTTGCAAGAAAGAAAAAAAAATATTTTGCAAATAAAAATTAAATGTAACTCTTAGTAGTTAATAAGAATATTATTTCCCAATTCCGCAGATTTGACTCACCTCATCACTGGCATATTCAGTTATATATATTGCATATAAATTGGATATAACATTTCATCTACCTTCAGACATGCACATTTTGCAGTGAAAGGAGTAACAGTAAAGACAGTAATTACCCCAGGTCTCTTCTCCATGATGTACTAGTTTTCTTTTAATAAATATCCTCTCTCTCGTCATTTCATCTTCTTCTAGGCATGTCTCTACAAATAACTTCGAGCTGTCCAGGTTCACTTACATCTGAATTGCATCTTTTAGCATTTCTGCGTCAACTTTAGTACAAGCCTTTCATCAGGATAACATTGCCTTCCTCTTAAGGTTGAAATTGGCAAGATTCAGCGCTATCATTGTTCAGTCAATAAAGCCGGCCAATTTCGTTTGAATAGCTAAAGAGAGATCTTTTCATTTTAAAATAAGGATTTGCATAAATGCCTGTCTATAATGTACATGGTACTTTCTTCCTTTGGAATAGTTATCAAGATCCATCTAAATGAAATAAACTTTTAGCTTAACAAAATACAAGGCTATTTAAATGTCCTAAGAAAGAAAAGAGTTGTGGTGGCCTAGTGGACAGGGAGTTGCTCTGTCAAACCAGACATGTGAAATTCTGATTGACTCCTGCTCTGAGGGGGAAAAAAGATGGACCATGTCCTTTCATGCAGCTTACAGCTTCTGAAAACCTGCTGGAGGGTCAGACATGAGTTGGTTTGTGACTGTACAGCCATGAAGAAGAAAGAGAGAAGAAATGAAAGGTGGAAAATGTAGAAATCAACAAACTAGCACCTCTCAGTGACTGGTAACATTGATGATACACATTGAAACAAGATTTGTTTGAAAAATAAAACAAAAAAATGTTTCTTCTCACACAGAGGTATCTGAAACATCTGTGGGAAAATGTAGCAGTGAGAAAGATTAAGGGGGTAAAATGGAATTGGAAGAAGCATTCATATCTTAGGAATTTTTCTTTTGTGGAAGTTTGCTTGGTATTGAGAAAATGCAGCCTAGTGATAAGAAGTTGAACTGCAATCATCAAACAGTTTTCAAACCCACCAGCTGCTCTGTGAGAGATGGGCAGTCTCCTCCCTTGTAACTCACTGCCTCACTGGAGGGTCAGCTATGAGTCAGTACAACTCCATGGCACACAACACATACACATAGGCGTGTCAAGGAACCTTGGTGGTGTCGTGGTTCAAATGATGGACCGTAAACCAAAAGGTTCATAGCCACCAGCCACTCTGTGGAAGAATAAATAATGTGGCCGTTGGCCTCCATAGAGGTCTAGCCTTGGAAATGCTGTGGGACATATCTGTCCCATGGGATCACTAGTAACTCAACAGCCATGGATTATCTACATCTTGGTTTCTCTGTCTGTCTGTCTGTAAATGGGTGTTGATTAATTGTTACCTAGAAGTGGTGGGAATAAGTGTATTTGAGACGGCTAGGTTGGCACAGGATAGAACAGCGTTTAGAGCTCTTGTACATAGGGTCGCTATGAGTCACAAGTGACTCGATGGCACATAACAACAACAACAGTATGATTGTCAAGATTTCACTTTTATACACATAGTGTTCGACACGTAATTGTCGTTGTGTCACGTTGAGTCTGAACCCACCAATAGCTGATCAACCCTCCAGTGGGTTTTCTGAGGCAGTAAATCACACGAAAGTTGATTGTCCATTTTTCTCCTGTGGAGCAGCTCATGGATTCAAACTGTGTATCTTTGGGCCGGCAGCTCAATTCTTTACCACTAAGCCACATAGTGTTGTTTTTATTGTTTGCCATCAAGTCAGAAATGAGCCACAGTTGACCCTCGAGAAGATTTTCAGAGGTGGTGAGTCACACAGGACAAGATTTCTTTCTCCTGCAGAGCATCTGATGGATTTGAACTGAGTGCCTTTGGGATTGCAGTGCAGCTTCTTACCAGGAGGCCACCGAGTGCTCTAGTGGTACCTGGCAGGTGCTCATAAATGCAGATAAGTGTATATTTGTAAATAAATGCATATTCATGAAAGCTACATGAAAGCTCATAAATATAGGTTTCTTCCTCTATATTCCTCTATTGCCATTATCAAACTGGGTGATTACATGATCTCACCACTTTATGGTCTCATATTTGAAAAGATTTTCAAGACTCCAGTGAACACTTTCCTCTGTTCCATATAGAAGTCAGTTAATCTTACAGTAACTGTAATTACTCCTCTAGCCCTTCTACTTTGGTAATTACTGTATGTGGAGCAGGTATAAACCAACTCTCATATATTGCTTGCTGTTAGTGGGAGAACCCTATTCATTTACTTCAAATCAAATGTATTTTAAAGGGTGAAAATCACTTTGCAGCATGAGTGAACTGGGGAGGCTGCAGGGCAAACGTGAATTGACCACCAGCTTGGGAGCTCCGGTGACTTGGTGGTGAACAGTTGTGCTGTCAGCCGTAGGCAAGTGGTGCAAATCCACCAGCTGCTCTGCATGAGGAAGATAGGTAGTCATTTCCTGTGCGATTAACTGCCTCTGAAAAGGCACCAGAGGGTCGGCTGCCGGTTGATTCCAACTCCAAGGTCCACAGCAATTTGGAAGCTTCAGGCATTTGCAATGAATGCGATATTGTCATTGACCAGTGTCCCAGTCTCAGCTTCAGAGGCGTTCCTGATGCCCTTGTTTGGACTTTTGGTACCAGTTTTAGCTTAGGGTACACATGTGGAGAGACAGCCCAAGAGAGGAAGACCCTGGAAGAGATGGATTGACACAGAGACTGGAGTAACTGGGGTTAAGTGTGTCAGACATTGGCCGAGGATAGGGCAGGATTCAGAGCTATTGTGCACAGGGGCGCTGTGAGTGGCGAATGACTGGAAGACGACAACAACAACAACAACACTTCTCACTTAATTGAAACACTTAACCTGTTCCAAGGATTCCCTGAGGAGCATGCTTAGACCTGGCAGAATCATCAGAAGAATATGAAGAAATTATTTCTTATAGAATTATTAAAATCTTTTATCTAAAACTTTTACATGAGCTTCTAGAAAATTTGCATTTAGCAATGTGTAGGACAATGAATTTCATCTAACATTGTAATAATTTTAATTGGCTTTTTCAAATGGAGAACCATTTCTATAATATTGATTATACAATATTGCCAACCTACAAAATTGCAGAGAAAAAGGAAATACGTAATCTTCTCTTGTAATATAACTTTCAACATTTTGGACATGTGTATCTTTTCATCATTTTTACTCTATATATTGCAAGGAGGGACCAGTCCTTGGAGAAGGACATCATGCTTGGGAGGTGGAGGGACAGCACAGGAGAAGATGACCCTCTATGAGGTGGATTGATTCAGTGACTGGGGTAATGGGGGTGGGTGTGACAGAGGCAGTGAGATTGGCACAGGATAGAGCAGGGTTTAGGGCTTTTGTACATAGGGTCCATATTAGTTGCAAGAGACTTGACAGCACATAACAACAACAACGACAAAGCTTATGTTATTGAAAGAGCATTTGCTTTTAAAAGACTTGTTGAGGTTTTTCTCAATATGTTGCCAACATTTTTTTTTTCATTGTATACTATTATTCAACCTCTGGCTGCATTAAAGTCCCTTAATTTTCTCAGAAGCTCCATTGTTGGGCATTTGATTGCCAGAATTCTCAATTATCATAAAAAATGCAATAATACTTAGACAAAGTATGAAAGGGTGGTTAAGTGTGAGTGACTGAATATGCCTATCACTGTTTGAATAGGCTAGTGACCTTTTCTCAGCCTCCGGTTCCTGGCTATAAAGTGGATAAAATGATAGGACCTTTGTCATGTGTTTTCTGTAAGTCGCTGAACATAATGTCTTAGGATATTACCTGATTCATAATGAATGCTCAGCAAATGTTACCTACGGTTTCTTTTTTCAATAACTTTTAATAGACAGCTTATTTCTAGAAATTGAATTTTTGGATCGAAGTTGAGAGTAAATGTTAAAGTTTTTCTTTCTATTAAAGACCGTGGGTTATATTTTGACAGATTCTGAGATAATGTGTGGAAATTAAAATACACATGATGTGCATAGCGGCTAGAGTTTGTGTATCATAGTACTTTCTACTGGAAAAAACCATGGGCATGCATGTTTATTTTAATTGATGGATTATTTCAGTGCCATTGAAGTAGTCTGTGGAAGACATAAAAAATGGAAAATCCTGCTAGGTCCTTTGGGACTGGAGAATTAGGTTTTTATCCTCTAAGCTTATAAATTGTCATTGCTTCCAACTGGTTATCTGGGGTATATGGCCAAGGAGAGTTTCTGCAAATGAGCAGTAAATTTTCATCTTGTTCCTTTCCCTCTGTTTAGCTTGAGACATGTGACTCTGGCTTTTCTTATTGTAGCCAAGCTGAATATATGGGATTGATATTTCTGTAGCATATAACAGAGCCTAGCCTTCAACTAAATCTGAAACTTTTCCAAAGTAAGAAGGGGGGGGGACTTACCCTGAAAGAAATCATTTGTTTGACTGTAATAATCTACAGAAACTGGCTAAAGCATTAAACAAAGAAAAAAAAATACAAATGAATCAGATAGTTAGAAAGGAGTATGTCAGGAAAATAGACAGAACTTCAAATGTCTCTGGAATTTGTAGGCTATTTTCTGGTATGGGGGGGTGGTTTCTGAGTCATGGTTCATTTGCAATGTCTGTTTCCTCACTCAGGGAAGGAGGGTTTCTAATAGATTCAAGGAGTCTCTAAGCTTTGCGAATGTCTTGCTCAAATAAAGGCAGCTCTGTGAGGGCAGAGATTTGTTCTGTTTATGGAGAATACTTTCAAGGCATGTTTCACGTTGTGTAGCCTTCGGAAGAACAACTGTCTCCTTTCACACCAAGGTGAAGATGGAAGTCTGCCCAATAGGGTCTTCAGCGTTTCTGAGCAGAGGGGTCACGCAACTAGCTGGAGATCGACCACCAACTGGTTCCGGAAATAGTTAATAAACATAGAGAGATGTATGCCTCCTCAGATCTGAAAGGACTTTGAAAGCCATCTTGAAGTTTTAACACCCGAACATCAGGTGGCGGTTTAGCTGTGCCATTGAAAGGCTCCTATTTTCAGGATTTTTTTACGTCGGAGCATCACGGTCTTTGCACGGAAGGAATTTGACAAAACCTCAGCGAGTCTTGGAGATGCTTGTCTTAGTTTTCAAGGTCAGACTAAGAAACTGTGTTTTGGAGCCAGTGCTACAGGAGGTGGTCTCCCAGAATAGTGACTTTTTCTTTATTTCAATTGGAAGAACGACAGAGCTGCCAGTAAGATGATGAAATGTCACGGGCTGAATGGTCACTTTAAGTATTTGACAATATATCTGTCTGGCAGAGGAAGAAGCATACATTCCTTGGCTTCTTTGCATTTCAGACTTAATCTCTGAGGTCATTGGAAAGCATGCAAATATCATCAGCTTCCAGGACCTATCTGTCTTCTGTCTGTAGCCCAGCTTTGTTTTTGGTTCAGAGTTAATATTTCCTCTGTGGTAATGAATAACAGTTTAATTATTCAACACAATGATTTTCTTGTCAGAAAAGCAGTGCAGAAAGCCTGGGAGACAGCTTGATGGGGAGTAAGAGAACCGAGCATTTGTCTTTCCTTAGAGGATTTTAGAGAGCGGGAAGAAGTCCTGAAACTCTTCTGGCTCTTAGCTTTCTCATCTGAAATGTGGTGGAGTTTTATTTGGTGATTCACTTACGGCCTTTCTACGGCTCAAATGCCTTATTAAGAGCCAGGCTCCAAAATATTCACTAATGTCAAAGATCTTTACAAAGAATTCTCATAAAGAAGAGATCTGTATGACTAATGCCAATTCTTCTTTGTCCCTTTTCCTATCCTATCCTTATCTTCTTCTTAATAAGGGTGTGGTTTCCTGCTCAGTCCTGCCTAATGTCCTAGTGATCCTACAGTTTCTCCCTCCAGATAGAACATTTGAAACTGAGAAAGCTAGTATGTTATGAAATCTATATAAGCATAAAATCTTTTTAATTGTAAGGAATTGAATCGTAAGGTTTTACTTGCCGTAGACCCAAAGAACTTGAAGTCCTTGAAAGATGCCAGTTCCCATTGTTATCTCCATGTCTGATGCTCCCTCCCTCTTCCTTCCTTCCT
>NW_006399838.1:8696098-8706197 GCF_000299155.1 Elephantulus edwardii
TCTTTCTCTCTCTCTTTCTTTCTCTCTCTCTTTCTCTCTCTCTTTCCCCCCTCTTCCTCCCTCTCTCTCCTCTTCCTCTCTCTCTCTCTTCTTCCTCTCTCTCTCCCTCTCCCCTCTTCCCCTCCCTCCCTCTTCTCATCTTTTTAGATGTATCACTTTTCTCTTCATCCAACTTATCTATTAATTTTCACTCTCTTCTCACTCCTTTACCATCCTTGTTAAATGACATCTTCATTGATACCTTCGTTTAGGGAACTTATGAATCTGTGACATTGTATTAGTTTGGTGTCCAGTGTCGAAGTGAGGCTTGCTACTTGAAGTATGGTCCCTAAAAGCATCACCATCCCAGAAAACATGAGTTCCTCTTCACTATTACCCTAATTCTTGTTATGTATAATGTTACACATAACAATTTTGGCAATAAAGAAAATAATAAAAAATATGAGCAAGTCTCAGTTATGCTGAGATTTTTGTTGTTCTTGTGTAGTGTAGGGTTGGAACTGAACCACAGCTGACTCTCCAGTGGGTTTTCAGAGACCGTTAATTGCATACAGGGAGACTGCCCATCCTTCCCCTGTGGAGCAGCTGGTGGCCTCGAAACCTGCACCTTCAGTATTGCAGTGCAGCTTTTGTCACAAGGCCATCAGAGCTCCATGTATTTATTGTTGCTGTTGTTGTTAAGTGCCATCGAGTCCCAGTCGACTCATAGCGACCCTGTGAAGGATAGTCCTTCGACGCTTGGGTGTCTCTCATCCTCTCTCCAGGTGCATAGGGTTTCCAGAGGCAAGCTATTATGAAAGTGGATGCCACTCCTCCTTCCAAGCTTGTTTTAATCGGGGAGCTCCACCCCACTCTCTGTCCGCATTGGGTAGCCAACCATTAACGCGTTTGACACATCAGTGTCACAGTGTTCAGCCTCACAGCAACCAAAAGTGACCGCAGTACGGCAACTATTACAGGGGATATTTATCGATATTAATAAGCCTGGTAGCCAGTAGAAGCTAGTGAGTAGAATTATGGTGGCCTACTGGTAAGGAGTTGCACCACCAATCTAAAGGTATGCGGTTCGGATCCACCAGCTGATCTACAGGAGAGAGATGGTCAGTCTCCACTCTCGAAATTTCCAGCCTCTGAGAACCTGCCGGAGGGTGAGGTATGAGTCAGTTCTGACTCAACCACACTTAACAGCAGCACCACTCATAGCTGAGAAAGAAAAGATTACCAGTATAAACAGGAAGACACCTTACACTTTTTTTTTCAATGTAGATAGATGATGACATCATATGGCATGAATTCTCTTCCTCCTAAAATTATCCAGATTGTTTATGGAAAGTTAACAGCTTAGTGCTGGCACTCATTTGTTCTCTCATATCTCTCTCTCTCTCCTTGTCTCTCTGTCTCTCTGTCTCTCTCTCTCCTCTTTCTCCCCTCCCCTTTCTCATTGATATTGGGGTCAAAGCAAACTTCTAGCTGAGCCTCCAGTGAGCTTTCAGAAGCTGTGAGTCCTATGAGAGGAGATTGCCTGTCTTTCCTCCTTCAGAGAATTTGGTGGATTTGAACTAACTATCTCTGGGCTGACAGTGCAACTCCTTACCCACGAGGCTACCCGAGTTCCTGCTTAGTTCTTTGTTGTTGCTGTTGTGTAACATGGAGTTGGAACTGAACCTTAGCTGACACCCCAGTGGGTTTTCAGAGGCAGTAAATAGCACAGGAAGAGATTGCCCGGCTTTTTCCGATGGAGTGCCTGTTGGATTAGAACTGTCTACCTTTGAGTTAGCAATGCTGTTCCCTACCACCCACCAGAGCTCACCCAACAGGGTTCCCTGCTTGGGTTTGCAGAGACTGCTGCTGCTTCTTAAGAAATCTGAGTTTTAATGTGGCTTATTATTATCAGGGATTTGTTTTATTAGTTGTTGTTGTTCTGTGCCTTCAAGTCGCATGTGACTCATAGCGACCCCATGTATAATAGCCCTAAACCCTGCTCTGTCCTGTGCCAGTCGCACTGTCTCCGACACACCCATCCCGATTACCCCAGTCACTGAATCAATCCACCTCATAGAAGATCTTCCTCTCCTGCACTGCCCCTCCACCCTCCCAAGCATGATGTCCCTCTCCAAGGGCTGGTCCCCCCTTGCAGCATGTCCAAAGTATATCAGACGAAGCTTCAGAATCCTTGCCTCAGACAAGGGAAGTTTAATCATAGCCACCTCTTCATTGCTTAGGCTGACCTTTCACTTTCTAAAGAAGTTGCTAACTCAGAAATATCTGTGAATTTCTGATTCTGAGCAGTGATTTCTTCAAACCTGCCCTCCTCCTCCTCCTCTCAAAGTTACAAATACAAAGAAGGAAGTCATGCAAAAATAAGACATGCTGACCTGGTTGGTTTCTCCACCTGAAGATGGCTTTACACTGTGAAAGTCTGTAGTTAGGGACTTTTCCAAATTATCAAGAGGAAATGATGTCAGTTTGAGAACTAAGGTGTGTCTTATTCAGGTCATAGTTTTTCTAATCACTTTTTATACCTCTGAGAGCCACACAGTGAATATGGATGACAGAAGAAGAATTGACGCCTTTGAGCTGTGGTGTTGGAGAAGAGCACTGAAGATCCCATGGACAGCCAAGGAAATGAACAGATATGTCTTGGAGAGGGTGCAGATGGAGAGCTCTTTGGAGGCAAGAATAAAGAGGCTTTGTCTCACATACTTTGGCATGTTGCTAGGAGAAGTTGTTCCTTTGAGAAGGACATAATGCTTGAAAAGGTGGAGGGTCCATGAAGGACAGAAAGACCCTCAACCAGGTGGATTGACGTGGTGACTGCGCAGTGGGCTCTTGAGTGTCAGAAAGTATGAGGATGGCACAAGATAGAACGGGCTTCAGATCTTTTGTTCATAGGGTCGCTATAAGTTGTACTCAATGTGGGAGCACCGAATAACATTTCAAAATGAGTGCTCTTTCCCCGTTAAAGCATCTCTAAAGCGCCCCAGTTAGAATGTAGGGTTCATGCCACTTTTTAGTGGCCGGGTTAAAATGTCATACTCGTTATGTGCTTGGGCTATAAAGTGGCAAATTCGTCATTTCTGAGAGAAATTAGAATTGAAAATAGAGTCATGCAGCAAGTCTAATCCCTGAAAGTGATTCATAGATGAGTGGGTCCTCTTCTCTCTTTTCCCTACCTATAATTGCTTCCTCGGAGGAAATGCCGTGTCCTCCTCCTGCGTGCCAGCATCCCGTGAGGAAATGCTGTCAGCTAGTCGCTTAGTAGCGCACAGAACAAGACATCACGTCCACAGTTCCTTAATTTTCAACATTTCCTGAACAGTTGACATTTCAGATCAATGCATCCTTAAAATCATAAGGAAGCTTGGAGAACACCCTGTCCAAGTTGTTGTGAGAAGGTAGAATTTACCAGTAGGGGTTTGCTTAAGGCCCTGTAACATCAGGCCACGTTTTCTGCTCCCCCAACCCGCCCCCCCCACCGGACATCATTCTAGCTTGGTCAATGGTTGGGTGGGAGAACCAGGAGTGGGGTGAATAGGTTGATATGGTTCTTGATTCATCTTTAATTGCAGAGGTAAGATTAGATACCTTCACTCTGTGGGTTCCTCTCAGCTCTTGGTTTTGCTTCCTCAGGGGTGACGTGTATAGGAGTTGAGTCCAAACCTTTCAGGTTATAGATAGTCATTTAATGGTTACGTTTACACTCAGAATCCTTACACCAGTCCTCACTGATGTTGGTGTTGCTGTTGTTATGTGCTGTTGAGTGTCCTACGACTCATAGCAACCCTATGTACAACAGCCCTAAACCCTGCTCTATCCTGTGCCAATCACACTGTCTCTGACACACCCATCCCGATTACCCCTGTCACTGAATCAATCCACCTCATAGAGGGTCATCCTCTCCTGAGCTGTCCCTCCACCCTCCCAAGCATTATGTCCCTCTCCAAGGACTAATCCCACCTTGCAACATATCCAAAGTATGTCAGACAAAGCTTCAGAATCCTTGTTTCCAAGGAGCAGCCTGGTTTCACCTTCTCTAGGGCAAACCTGTTCATTTTCTTAGCAGTCCATGGTATATTCAATACTCAAAGGCATCAATTCTCCTTCTGTCCTCCCTAGTCATTGTCCAGCTCTCCGATGCATAGCAAGGGAGTGCAGAGACCATTTCCTGTATCAGGCGTCCCTTAGTCCTCACTGATAGACACCTTAACCATTGGACATCATCATTCATTCACGCCTTTACCTAATGAAACTGTAATTCTTCACTGAGAAAAGAGCCCATGCACAGTTAGCACTACCTTCTGCACCCAAGTTAAAAAAATGTTAACATTTTAAAACAATGAATACTAAAAGTTAGAATTATTTAGGGAGAGCTCATTGTCTAGTGTGTAAGGAGTTATGCTACTATCCCAAAGGCAGGCAATTCAAACCACTAGCTGCTCTGTGGGAGAAAGATGGCCACTGTTCTACCAAACGTTTTACAGCCTCTGGAAACTTGCAAGAGGGTCAGTTGCAACTAAATGGTAATGTAGAAGAGACTCTTGTCTGGGATGCTATTGCCACATGTTTGTTCCCAGTAGGAAGGTTTTCTTTTCACCCTGTTGGGAAAAGGGTTTTTTTTTTGTTCCCCCCCTTTTAGGCAGTTCTAGTTTTTATCTGTTTCAATGCAGTGTACTTTATCTCCTCTTTTTTTAGTTTCCCTCAACCCCCATATCAGTCCTGTTTTATAACAGTGGCACTATGCAATATTTGTCCTTTTGTGATGGAGATATTTCACTCAGCATAATGTGCACAGGGTTTATCTTTAGAAGGTCCCACTCATCAATTTTATCCTCTTCAGATGGTGCATTTCTGGCTGTACTTGGTAGTCTCTTTATACAATAGACTAAGCCTTTTAAGCTTGATTTCCGTTTGTCTCTTATGAACTTTATGGTTTGGGGCTTTACTTTCAGGTCTCTGATCCACTGTGAGGTGATTTTTGTGTATGGTGTGAGATGTGGATCCTGTTTGAGCTTTCTGCAGGTAGCAGTCCAGTTTTGCCAGCGCCATTTGTTGAAGAGGTTGTCATTTCCTCATTTGATAGGTTTTATTTCCTTGTTGAATATCAGTTGGCCATAGATAGCTTGAAAAGTATAGAATAGTCCTGGGCCTCCACAAGAAAAAGACCGATAACCCAAATACAAAATGGGCAAAAGACATGGAAAGAACTTTCACAGAAGAAGATACTTGAATGGCCAACAGATACATGAAGAAATGCTCCAAATCACAGCCAATAGGAGAGATGTAAATCAAAACCACAGTGAGATACCATCTCATTCCAGTTGCAGTGACAAAGTTTAACAGGACAGCAGATAATAAATGTTGGAGAGGATGTGGCGAGATCAGAACGCTTATACATTTTTGATGGGATTGTAAAATGGTAAAACCATTCGGGAAAGCAGTTTGATGCTTCCTCCAAAAGCTGAACATAGAAATTCCTTATGACCCAGCTGTTGCACTGCTTGGAAAATACCCTGAGAAAATGAGAACTGAGGCACAAATGGAGACTGGTGCACCAGTGTTCATAGCAGCATTACTCACCATCACAAGAACATGGAAATGGCCCAGATGTCCAACCATAGTCGAATGGATTGAGAAATTGTGGTACATTCACACCATGGAATACTATGCAACATGAAGGAGCAATGATTTTGTAAATTATTACCTAACTTAGGAGCTCATTAATGTTCAAGGCCTCAAACCTGTTCCTGAGATGGTTTTGAAATTTGGGTAGGATAGGCTGAAGGTCAAATTTTTGTTCTCATGGATTTGATATCATTTTCCTTAGCTTGAAGCTTGAACTTGCATATGAGTAGTTGGTGGTCTGTTCCACAGTCAGCACCCAACCTAGTTTTCACAGGTGATATTGAACTTTTCCAGAGATTCTTTCTACAGAGAAGATGTAATCAATCTTATTTGTATGCATACCATTGGGTGAAATCAAAGAGTATAGCCTGCATTTGTCATAAAAAGTATTTCTAATGAATAAATCATTGATTGTACAAAAGTCTATCGTTTTCTCTCCAGTTTCATTTCTGTCACCAAGTCCATGTTTTCCAACTACTGTTCTTCTCTGTTCCCAACTTTTGCATTCCAGTCACCCATTACATAATTGTGTTACACAGATGACACACCCTGCTTGCTGAAATGGAGGAGAACCTGAAGCAGTTGGTTCACAAGGTTAAGAACTGCAGTCTTCAATATGGATTGAAGTTCAACATCAAGAAAACAAAGATTCTCGTCACTGAGCTGACTGGCAAAATCATGATGGATGATGAAGAGATTGGAATTGTTAACAGCTTTAGTTTGCTTGGCTCGAAAATCAACACTCTTGGTACCAGCAGCCAGGGAATTAAAAGACAAATTGCATTGGGAAAGTCTGCTGTCAGAAACCTCTCCAAAGTACTGAAGAGCAATGATGTCAGTCTGGATACTAAGGTGCATATGATACAGGCTATGGTCTTTGCAATCATTTGCTATGCATCAGAAAGCTGGACAATGACTAGGGAGGATAGAAGAAGAATTGATGCCTTTGAGCTCTGGTGTTGGAATATTGCATATACCATGGACTTCTAAGAGAACAGAAAGGTTTATGCTGGAGAGGGTGAAACCAGGTTGCTCCTTGGAGGCAAGGATTCTGAAGCTTTGTCTGACATACTTTGGACATGTTGCAAGGAGGGAACGGTCCTTGGAGAGGGACGCCAGGCTTGGGAGGGTGAAGGGACAGTGCAGGAGACGAAGACCCTCTATGAGATGGATTAATTGAGTAGGGTAATGGGGATAGGTCTGTCAGGGACAATAAGATTGGCACAGGATAGAGCAGGTTATAGGGCTTTTGTACATATGCCAACAATAACAACTTGGGAGGGTCTAGAAAGCATTATTGCTGAGTGAAGTCAGTGTCATAAGGATGGGTGGTGGAGGGGTGTTAACCATAAGGCCCTACTGTTTGATGCATCAGGGAGTAGTGGTGGTGAAGGAAATGAGAAAGTTCCTGTGAAAAGCAATGTATTTAAACTGTGTAAATAAATGAGAATAATAATAATAATAATAAAAAGTGGCAATGTATAATGGTGCTGTTGTGGGTTTTCTGAGGCAGTTAATCACAGGAGAAGAGATTGCCTGTCTTTCTCCAGCTGGTGCATTTGAACCACATACCACAGTGTTGCCAGCCCAATTCCTTACCACCAGAGCACTATTTACACAGAAATGAAATATTTTTTGAAAGTTAAATATTTAGGAAGCATTATTTTTCTTTTTCTTACTGATCAACTGTTGTAGTATTTATTTTTCCCATTTATTTTACCACTGTCTCTTTGTAGCTGTTAAAAGATGTACCAGGGAAGGAGTGTTTCTTTTACTTTTGAAAGAGAGGAGCGAACTGGGGAGGGGGGGCGGGGAGAGAAGTGCAGCAATGAATGAATGGAAATCCAAAATCTCTGTAAATGCTCACTAATATTATTTTTTTAAAAAGTTGAGCAAAATGAAATCACTAGGAAAAAAAAATCAACAGATGGTGAGTGTTAATATCCTCCAGTGGCTTCTCCACTTTGCTAGGTCATTGGGAATTCCTCTATCGCTGTCTGCTCCATACTGGAAGGTGTCCTGGAAGCACAGTGGATTGAAGCACACGGCTGCTAACCAGAGAGTCGAGAGTTTGAATCTGTGAAAGAGCAGTGTGGCAGACAGTCTGCTTGTGTGACAGCCTTGGGAACCTTCCAGGCCGGTTCTCCTCAGTCCTGTGGGGCTGCTCTGGGGCACAGTCGATTACGACAGTGGGTTTGGTCACTCCAATCTCTTATTTTTGGTGTATTTCATGCTGCTGAAGTTAGAGCCAAGTTTTCCATAGTTGACACTGATTTTCCTTGTCTTTTTTTTACCTTATCTGTAAATCCCCTTGTGGTTGAGTTGATTTCAATCTATAGAATGTGGTAGAATGGTCCCATAGAGTTTTCAAGACTGAAATATTTATGGAACCTGGAGCTCTCATGGCCTAGCTGTAAGGAGCTGGGCTGCCATTCCAAAGGCACAGAGTTCAAATCCCCTAACTGCTCTGTGGGAGAAAGACAGACAGTTTCATCGCCTGTGACTTTCTACTTCTGAAAACCTGGTGGGGGAATCAGCTAGGAGTCAGTTCCAGCTCAACAGCACGTAACAGTAGCAACAATATTTATGGAAGGAGCTCTGATGGCATAGCACATACATGTTGTATTATGAGTTGAAAAGTAGACAGTTCAAATCCTCCATCTGTCCCAGGGAGGAAAAAAAAAAATGACCAGTGCTCTTTCATAAAGATTTCAAGAAAACCTCCAACTCATTGCTGTCAAGTTGGAGGTGACTCAGGGTCGCCCCCTCCTCAGTGGATTCCTGAAACTGTAAGTAGCCTGGGAGGTGATTGTCCATATTTCTTCTGTGGACCTACTGGTGGACTGACTACCAGAGGATTGCAGCCCCGAGGTTAGCAGGACAGCGTCCTATGGGCCAAACCACTAGAGCTCCCAAGGAGACACACTGAAGGGTCACTCGAAGTCAAAGTTTACTCACTGGCAGTGAGTTTAGTGGAAACTCTTGGAACTTGACCACCACCCAGTAAACTTGATCGCCACCTGTTGAACTTGACCACCACCTTGTAAACTTAACTGCCACCTAATGAACTCGACTGCTACCTAGTAAACTTGATCGCCACCCATTGAACTTCACCACCACCTATTGAACTTGACCACCACCTATTCTTCCTGTGCTGCTGCTGTGGTTTGAAACACTAACCTTTGTTGCTGCTGTTGTGAGTCACTGAGTTGAAGCTGTCCCTTTGCGACCCTCCAGTGGGCTTTCACAGGCTGTAAATCCACAGGAGGAGAGAGCCCATCCCTCTCCTCTTGGGTAGATCCAAATCGCGTACCTTTGGGACAACAGCACAGCTTCTTCCCACTAGGTCACTGGAGCTTTTATTATTTAAAAATAAATAAATTCTATGGTGGTAAGATGAAGATATCAAGGAGCTTGCCCATCTAAAGGTATGGAATTCAGTGGCACCTGCTGGTTCTCTATGTTGTGCTACCATTGCTGTCAATTTGAGTTCAACTCATAGCACCTCCATGAACAGACCTGAACCCTGTCCTATCCTGTGCCATCCTTATCATCTCTGATGTCCTTGAACCCATTGCTGAAGTCACTGTATTGATTCATCTCATTGAGGGTCTGTGGCTGTTGTTGCTAGGTGCTTTCAAGCTGAATATGACTTACAGTGACCCTACGAAGAACAGATCTGAACCCTGACCTATCCTCTGCTTCCCCCGATTTCTGACACACGCAAGACCATTGTTACAATCAACCCACACGGTTGAGGGTCTTCCTCTCTTTCACCAGCTCTCTTCCTTCTCAAGCATGTTGTCCCTCTCCAAGGAAGAGGCCCTCCTAGCAACATGCCCAAATCCCACATAGAAACTCAGGACTTCTTCATTTACCTAAATGTTTCTTTCAAGGAAACCTTTGCTTGCTTTGATTTGTTAAAGCAATTTTAATAAAGTGCAGAGATTTTTTTTAAAGATACGGGTGTTTTCTTGGCCATCAATAAAAACAAAAATAAGTGATCAATAATTAGAAAGATATTCTTTCTGGAGGTAAAAGTCAGTGATCACTGAATTGAAATGCTGAAACCTTTTACAAAGGGAATCTCCGACCTAAATTGCAAGATTTTTCTAATTTGCTATAGTCAAATAAAGACTAGTGACAGTCTTACACATTTCAGTTACATCACTTTGCTGAGATCATAATCTTCCTGATGAACTTCATACGTGACTCAAACTTTCTTTTTTGACTGTCTTTTAAAGTCAAATATTATCATCATTAATATATAAGAAGAGAATTTTTTTTAATTATTATTATTAAATTTTATTAGATTTAATGAACATTTACAGGGATTTTGGGTTTTCATTCCTTCATTGCTGCACCATTCTCTCCACTCTCCTCCCCAGTTCGTTCTTCTTCCCCCGCCATCCGAATGTCTGTTTTAATTGTCCAATTGCCACAGTGCTTGTCAAAGTCAGTTCTGATTAATCTCCTT
>NW_006399838.1:8713478-8713952 GCF_000299155.1 Elephantulus edwardii
CCACCACCCACCACCCACCACCACATTGCCCTCAAATTGGAACCCACTCATGACTGAGCCTCCAGGGGGGCTCAGGGGAGGTAAATCATGTGAGAGGGGACTGTCCATCTTTCTCTTGTGAAGCAGCTGGTGGATCTGAACCACCTGTCTTTGGGTTGGCAGTGTCACACCTTAACCATTAGACCTGCAGAGCTCTCTACCCAGTGACTATATTAGAGAGAAATTGAACACAGACAAAGATGATACAAAGTAAAGATGCCACATGAAGACAGAGGCAGGGGTGAAATAAAATAGTGATGGTTTCGAGAAACCGCCAGAAGCTCCGAGAGATATGGTGCTATGTCTCATTACCTCTAGAGAAAGAAGCAACTCTGCAGACACCTTGGTTTCAGACTTCTGACCTCCAGAACCTGAAGCAAGTAACTTCTGGTTCTAAGTCACCTATTTAGCAGCATTTATGTTATTCCTTAAAAT
>NW_006399838.1:8714551-8719530 GCF_000299155.1 Elephantulus edwardii
ACAGGACTGACCTTGGAGTTGGGGGGAGACTGAGAAGGATGGGTTCAATAATGTATACAGCATTGAAGCAGATGAGGGAGAAAACTGTTTAAAAGGCATATGTGATTAGGTATTTTTGTCATGACAGGTGTCTAGAGCAAGGGATGCATGCTGGAGTGGACCTGGGGAGAGTTTGTAAAACAATGAGAGAATTTTTCTTTTACTTTTTCAAGAGGGTAGTGTACTAGAGGGGAGGGTTGGGAGGGGAGAAAAGTGCAACAATGAATGAATGGAAATCCAAAGTCTCTGTAAATTTTCATTGGAATTAATAATAAATTTAAAAAAAGAAACTTACTGTGAAATCATGAGTTAAACACAGAGTCTTTGAGTTCCCATTTTTTTATCTGCCAAATATCTATCTATATAGTGAAGTTTATGTTTTGTTTTGACAGATTAATTAAGATAATGGCATATAATGGGGGGGGCAGAAGAATGGTGCCAATTTGGCATATGGTGGATTTCAGTAAAAGTTAACATTTTATTGCTTTTCATCTTCTCCTTGAGTCTATCCAAGTCAACTTTATAATACCAAATGAAATTGCTGTCTTTGTCAACGGTCGATGGCTTTCCTTGAGTTTATATGCACATGGTGCTATGCTGATTATGATACAAAGCAAACGACATAGATGTGGTCTTTTCTAGGAATTTACTTCCACAATCACACAGAGATTGATGGACTCTTAGAATATGAGCTGGAAGGGACCCTAGGGGCTGTCTTCATTCAGTGATTTTACAGATGAGGAAATAGATTCCCAGAGAGATGAAAAGGCTTGTTCAGAATTTCCCAGTTAATTAGTGGCAGTGCCAGGAACAGGATCTCAGTTTCCAGAAGCCTAGTCTATTGTTTTTCCCTGCCCACTTTTTTGTTTTGTTGAACTTAGGAAATAGAGATTATCGTTGAATATGCTGAGCGTTGTTCATCAGGAAAAACTATTTCATAATATTATAATCATTGAAGATGGATCAATCAGGATAAAGAAAACACACACTACGTGTGAAGTGTAATTATTGAGCGAACATGATTCTGCATTGACCATTTTCCCAGACTTTGGCTCATGAACTCTGCCTGAGTTCAGTCAGATCCAGGTCTGTAACCTCGTCTGATGTAGACGTTTTAAGTTGTTCCTGAGAAATTCCGCCAGCTCTTTATTGCTGTGTTTATACAGATTCTGAGACATCACAAATTGAAGAGGGTGCAGATTCCCAAAGTTCCCAAGTGGAACAGAGGATCTTTAACAAAAGGAACGTGTTTGTTTCCTCAGTATTGGTTCCGATGGACAAATAGATAATTAGTTTTCTAAAAGGGGAATATTAGAGCATGAGACTGAAATAGCTGGCTTAAATGCTTTCACATAAGTACTTGTTAGTGGGATGGTTGTAAGGGAGGAAATTAAACAAACACACAATATCAATGAGTGAAATTGGAAAAAAGAGAGGTCTTATAGGGGGAAGGTTAAAAGCACAAGCATTGAAAATAGGGTCATAATGGGTGTTAAGAAGGCACTAAAAATATGCTCTTTGCTGCAAGCACATCAATTCCGTTTTTACAATGGTTGGTTTGTGAATTTTTGAGTCTTGTGTGATAGTATTCATTTTGTCTGTATTGATCAGGAACATTCTCAGAGGCCAGCAGCAGTCAGTGAGCTCTTGTTCTGCAAGGCTCAGGGTCTAGTCCCTTTGAAGAAGCTGTAACCTTCCAGGGGAGAAATTACTCGGATAAGTCACAGACCTCTTCAATTTGATGCAATGTTACACAGCACTTTTCTTCTTACAGCTTTCATTTTTTTTTACAACATACATGATTCTTTAGGCCTTGCCGTGACACACTGGTTATCTGGTGTGAGCAAATTCTATAACTATGACTTCACCTCGAAGAGTCTTGTTTCTCAGATATTTTTGTAGCTTAACAAACATTGAACAAAGGAGGAAGAGAGAAAGAGAAAGAGAGCAAGCCAGGAAGCAATAGAAGAAGGAGGAGAGAGAGAGAGACAGAGACAGAGAGACAAACAGAGAGACAGAGACAGAGAGACACAGAGAGAGAGAGACAGAGATAACCTTTCAAAGCATAATGTCCAGCACAACAAGAGAATGTTAGGAAAGCTCTGATGGCCAGCATTTATAAACTGTTATCTCCCCTAGGGAGAAGCCTGGGTGGCCATTCCACAGTGCTATAACTCTGGGCGTTCATTAAAAATTCATCCCAGGCTAAATCATATCTCCGAACAATGGGTTTGGAGCCGGGATCTGCGCGTCAAAGGGAGGTGGCCATATCGGGATTGGTTGCTTTCTGTAGTGTGGTCTGTGTCAGGCAGACAAGGAATGGGAGGTTTCCTTGGAGGCTTTTGTGAAACTGCTTCTTCTGGGGGCACGATTAGAATAATCAGTGTCCTTGGGAAATTCACACGGCTTTGGTGAAGCCGTGATCCATCATCATCTATCATACTTGTGTGCTAGGTGACTTGGGAGCCAAATACCAGGCCGGCGGGGTGGCCAGAGTCCTTTGGGGCGTCCAGCTCTCTGGGCTGCAGGGCAGGGCTCCAGCAAGCCTGGCTGAGGGAGGGGAGCTCACCTCTGGGCAGCCCGCATCTCAGGGCCACCCCCTCCACAGTCCCCCCTGCAGGCAGTCTAGGAACAGGAAGCAACTACACTACACTTGAAAGAATTTTGACTTGTTGGCTTTGGATTTCCTCTGCTTAATCTGTGATTTTTTTTTCCACTTTGGAGTTTATTACTCATTTATTTTGGGCTCATTTTGGTATGTTTATATGGCCTTTAACACTTTATATTTTTTTAAGTGTTTTGAATTGTTTGCTGTTTGACCTTCCTTCTCTTTGTGTGTGCATTATGGGAAGAACTGGGCTTTGTCTTTACAAATAAGGACCACTTGTGCCCCTGTGTTTGTGTGAGTATGTACAACCAATAAAACCTTAAAGACTCTATTATAGATAGATGTATGTCCTTACATAATCAGCAATTCTTTTTGAAAACTCCTCTCACCCTTTTTGACCTAGGAAGAAATACAGCTCTTAATTATCTTTTTAAGAAAGTAAAAGTTTAAAAACTCCTGAATTAGGAAAATATGATCTAGCTTTCCAGAAAAGCATTGATTGCCATTTAATTTCAGAGCCAGTCTATTGGTGAATCCTGTCTAAGACAGAGTTGCTCAAAATGACTAATTTGGTCTCTCGGTTCCCAAACAAAGAGACCTGGCAGCCAAATATGTAACTTCCAACCACTTCCGATTTTGCTTTGTTTTCTTTTTTCTCTCCATGGAACTAAGGGAGACTATCAAGTCTAGGTGTGTGTACATATTAGAACCAAACTTGTAAGCCCAAATTTCATGATGCTTGTCAGTTAGGAGAATATATTTAATACTTATCTTTTCTGTTTTATGAAAATTAATGACAATACTAAATTTCAGAAGTGAAAAAAATATTGTGAAGCTTTTTATTTGGTCTGGCTCGTATACACTCAGCCCCTGTAAAGGAATATAGAGTCCCTGCTATTTTGCCTTTCCTTGGTTTGCTTTTATGCCTATCAAGTAATAAAATATACCTTCCTAACAGAGCCTTATTGTAATTCTTTTTTTGGATGGTGCAAAACAAACCCACAAAATCAATAACTGTCTGCACGTTCATTCTTCTTCCTTTTGTATTTCTCCAAAGGAAATTAGAAAGTCAAATGCTTAGTATTTGACTGCAATTTGATAAGAATTGTTTTGTGTGCATGTGACGAATATGACTTATAAAAGCAGAAGTGGATGCATACGCATCGGGGCTTTTTTTATTGGTGTCTCTTGCACCCATTGCAATGAGACTCTGAGGATGTTGTTGTTTTTGAGTACTTTGGAGTTGGAACTGATGCTTCAGCAGGGTTTCAGAGACACGGGAGGAGAATGCTCATCTTTTTCTGGTGGAGTAGGTGATGGATTTGAACCACATGTTTTTGGAATTGCAAGGCAGCTTCTTACCACTAGGCCACCAGAGTTTCCTCTGAGGATGTTAGACCTACATTCAAAGAGTTGTAAATAGTGGCATATAATATAAGATACCACTCCTACCATTTTCTTACTTTCCTGTTTTTCTCCCTCTCCATTTTTCTCCCCCAAAATATGCAAATGAATAATACCAAAGAGATTAGACCCTTTTGGAAATGGAGGTGCATGGACTGTGGTGTGGACCAATCAGGTATTCCTTTGAGCCCTGGGACTGGAGTTCCAGCAGGGACCGCGGATCAGCATGGAAAGGCATGGGGCAGAGAATGTTGGCATTGCAAGATATCTGGCATCTTCATTAATAGGATTTTTATCACTTAAGGCTATTACATTTATAAGCACTAAACTTTTTTCCCTTAAAGACAGGCACAAACAGTTGACTTTCGTGCTATAAATTCCTGTCTTGGGCTGAGGACTTGTTTCCAAACTTTGCCTGGGGGTCTTCGCCTCAGACAGCATTGAACAGGAAAGGTGGTGTGTTTCTGAGGGCGTTCTGTGAAGGAAGGTGTCTGAGTGAGGGCCGTGTGAGTTGCTGACAGCTCTGATGCTTAGACACCTTGTGTATAACAGCTCAGAATATTTCCTAGTCCTATGATCATTGACTATGCAGAGGTGTTTGACTGTGTGGACCGCAATAAAACTATGGCTGACTGAGAAGAATGGGAATCGCAGAACAATTGATCATGCTTATGTGAAACCTATACTTGGACCAGGAAGCAGTCATCAGAACAGAGCAAAGAAACACTGCATGGTTCAAAATTGGGAAGGCTGTATGCCAGGGATGTGTCCTGTCTCCATACCTGTTCAATCTATACACAGAACAGATTATCCAGGAGGCTGGGCTCCTATGAGGAGAAATGTGGCATCAGGATTGGAGGAAGACTCATCAACAATCTGCATTATACAGATGACACAACCCTGCTTGCTGAAACAGAGGAGGACCTGA
>NW_006399838.1:8719630-8725836 GCF_000299155.1 Elephantulus edwardii
TTGTTTTACAAACCCTCCCCCAGGTCCCCTCCACCATGTAGCTATCACTCTAGACTCCTGTGATGACAGAAATACCTAGTCACATACAAGAAGATAATTTTTTACTGGGTATCAATGAGACATGTTGGCATTTACCTTCATTTTCCTTGGAAGATGTTTCTTTTTCTTGCCAGGTACAAGGCAAGAAACCTTCTCTGAAAAAACAGTCGCCCACAGCTGTCACGAGCTTTTGTCTGGCATTGCTTTGATGGCATGCCCACGATCTATCCAAAGGACTGTCGCTGAAGCTAAGCGAGAAACCCAGGGAACACCATCTTCCTTGAAAAAATAAAAGGGAAAACATCATGGAGTTTCAAGAGTAAGGTCCCAGTAATGAAAAGAATCCAAACAAATTTGTAATGTGAATATTTCTATGCAGTATGAATGGTTCCACTGACATTGCAGGAGTGGGGTCCTTGGCATTGCATTGTCTACAATCAATTCAAAACAGACTCCTAACTGACCTTCCAGTGGGTTTTCAAAGGAATTATAATCACACGGGAGGAGTAGCTGGTGTATTTGAACTTCTTCAGGTAGGCTTCAGGCTGGCAGACATTGTTCCTGTATTATAGATGCTGTGTGAGGATATGGAGCAGTGGAGCCCTGTCACAGTGTAACTGTTAGGTAACCAGGCGAATATTCCTGTAAGTTTCTTCATGTAATTAGGAGAGAAATTTGCAGAGCAGTGCTGTCGTTCAATTTTCGCCTGCAAGTTGAATTGATGGTGAAATGAGGTTCTTTATAGACAGGCTTCTCTATAGCGTAAAATGTCTAACAGTGTTTCAAGAAAGTCATTTTTTACAAACATTCCTGCTGTGGTTAGTTTGGGACCTAGATTCTTTGGAGAGCAATATCTTTCCTTTTGGTTTTATGACCATCTTTTTCTTGATGCTTAGAAAGAAAAGAGCTTTGCCAAACATATTTTTTTTTCTGGCGTGAGTGTCTTTTGAAAATGGAAATGGCCCAGTTTCTCCAACTAAAGTCTTCAGATGCTTCTATGTAGTTTAATAGTTTCATCTTGAAGAAATAAAGCAATTTCCCCCATAGTTTTTTAAAGGGTGGAAATGAAAATGTACCAGATTATTATAAACTATAAGTAAAACTTCTGTTATGAGGTACACATACGCACACATACAGAGAACTTATACGTGTGTGTATGTGTTCACATAGAGAGAGGCAAGATTGCTAAACTGAGTCGTGAAGGAGGGAAGGAATTGTGTTGATAATTTATATTGTCTTAATCTAAATAAAAGGCTAAACATTTAAAGTTTTTGCTCAATACAGGGAAGTCCTATTAATTTTGGCAGACACATTGACAGCTCTGCCAAGGATGAGATAAAATAATGAACCCAAGTGCCCATCAACAAACGAATGGATAGAGACGCTGTGGTACATTCACACACTGGAATACTATGCTGCACTGAAAAACAAGGAACTCATGAAATATTATACAAAATGTGTGACCCTGGAGGACAATATCTCAGTCACCAAAGGACAAATACTGCATAATGCCACTGTTATAAAAGAGGACAGACATAGGGATTGGGAGGAGATTGAGAAAGAGGGGATAAATAATGTATACTGCATTGAAACAGATGAGGGAGAGAACTGTTTATAAGGGATATATGATTAGGTATTATTGTCATGACAGGAGTCTAGAATGAAGGCTGCATAGTGGAGTGGAGTTGGGGGGAGGGATTGTATAAGAAGAAAAGAAATAAAAAATAATGACAATGTCTTCCATTGTCAGCTATTTTGTTCTGAAATATCTACTCTGTGAGTTCATCAAAAACATTTCCAGAATCCTTCAATGACCTCAGTATAATCAAAGGGAAAGGGAAATTACATTTTGAGAGGTTGCAGCTCATGTAGGTAGTTGAAATGAGTTCATGATGATGTGTTTACTCATTCCTCCACACAATTCTACCAACTTACTTAACTTTTTAAATGAGAAAAAAAGTTAAATATTTCTTACTTTCCTGGTACAGTTCTTCTCCTTGAACAAGTATTACTTAATGCTTTATTTGATAGAAAGCTCAGGCTCTCATGCTGTGGCAGGGAAATTGAGAAATTGTGCTGGGCCTCCCTCACGTCCTTCCTCTAAAGTAGACATTAGTGGCTCAAGGACCCAGTGCACTAGAACAGGTCTCTTTAGCTTCCAAAGATCATGTCAGTGAGATTCCAAAGGAAAAGTTGGCTTTTATTATACTACACTGTCTCCTGGAAGAACCGGTAGCTGATGGACAACAAATGTTTCGTATTTTGAAACTGTCAAACAAAAAAGCCTAGTCTTTCCCCTACAACGTTCTCCAAAACCATTTGGAGACAAATGAATGCAAATATAATTTAAGTCAAAGTACTACTTTAGCTTTGTCACAACTCTTTATCTAATGATCGTTCTTGGGGGCAATTTTTGTGCTAAGCTCTTCTGGATTTTGTTTGACATGCTGAGGGAAAATAAACATGAAAAACAACTTACTGTTGGTATCTGAAAGCGCTTCACTTTTTGAATTCTAAGGCAAATTGGGCATCAGGGTTCGTTTTCATTTCTGTGTTGTCAGTGAATGATAATCAACAACTAAAATGTCACAATTTGTCTATACCCCCACATATATACATATATATATATACACATATATACATATATATACACATATATACATATATATATGCTTCATAAGAACAAGATTAAGTAAGCAAGCAGTTGATGAGAAAATTATGTAATATTTCTACTTCTCTAATTTTAGATTAATTTTCTCCAAGTGCTTTTAAAATTATAGCCAGCAGTCTCATTGCAATGGAATGGATGTGCTTCTATCTTGTGAATCCAGAGAAAAGTCTTTAGCTAATTCAAATGGTATTTGCCATCAGCAGAGAGGAAAGTTGCCCTTTATAATGCTGTTAAATACATGAGAGGGTGACTATGAGCTTAGAACTGCAGTGATGAAAAGCCATTCTTACAGTGTGTCTATTTGGAAAGCAAATATATGTAAACTGAGATAAGTGAAAAATAAAGTATTACATAACACTGGGCTATTCAGTTTAAAGCAGGTGGAATCTTGAACTCTAGGCGACATGAGCAGCAGGTGTTACAGAATATACCCACCTGTGGTTTGGGGCTAAGCAGGTTGGAGATGACCTTTTAAAACAATTACTAGCAAGAAAATCCTGGGGATTAGCTAAGTAATTGTTGGTGGAGAACTCTAGTGATTCTCCTTTAGGTAAAAGGAAAACACAAACAAAATGAAAGTGTAGTTTCTGAATTCCTCAAGAGATGCTGATTTGGGATCGGAAACTGTTGCTTTTTGGTTTTGTTATAATAGTGCAAGAGATAAGCGAAAACTACAATAGGTAATTTGTAACTACAGATTGCCAACAGGGAAAAAACCCAACCTAGGTCATTCTTCTCCAGTGAAGCCTATAGGTTGGTGATATATTTGCACAATTAACATACAAATTGACTCTGACTAAGAGAGATTAGGTGATTTTGCTGCTGTTACATTACAAATATACAGTAGGGGGTGATTGTATTTATTGTTATTCAATCAGAAGATACGCATAGCTGACTCTCAAGTGGATTTTCAGAGGCTGTAAATCGCACAGATGGTCCATCTTTCATGCTCTGAGCAGCTGGTGAATTTGAACTGCTTGCATTTGAGTTGACAGTGCAGCTCCTTAACCATTAGACCACCAGTGCATAACACAACCACAGAGCCTCCAGAGCGCTCTATATAGTGGGTGTTGGTGGTTATGTACCCTCAGGTCAGAACCAACTCATAGTTGACTTCCCTATGGGCTTTTAGAGGGGTTAAATAGAGGGGGGGAAATTGCCCATTTTTCTCCTGAGGAGCCTTGTGCCTTTGGGATGGGAGCACAATTCCTTACCAGGAATCCACCAGCACTCTCTTATGGCAGTTAGAGAATCCAAACCTTGGTTATTTCTTCTACTTTTTACGCATCTCTGTAACTGCTCATTTCAGTATTTCATTTGGTTAGCTAGTTGAGTATTTAAGATATACGGGCAATACCACATTTCTGAAGTACTCATTGAGATCACAATAACAAATCAGTTCGGTCCTGCTCAAAAGTTTCCTATTGGAGCTCTTGTATGAGGCAGTCAGATTCTGGAAGATATAAGTTGATTGGTCATCTTGATTTAATTAACAATCAGTTATAGGCTGGAAGTCTCTTGTTTAAACCAATCAGGGCCTGGTGGATGGGCCTTTGTGTTTAAAAGTGGTTGAGTCCTGCCCAACAGTTTCCTGTTGGAGCTCTTATCTGAAGTAGTTGGATTCTGGACCTGGTGTGTAGACTGAGTTGCTATTAGAGACACAAACTAAAATGGTGTTTTGTTGTGTTTGGGGAAAGCAGTGTTCTAATTGACAGTGCTTGTCTGTCAGTTTGCTGTGCTTAGTTAACTTGTGGGTTGCTGTGATACTGAAAGCTGTGCCACTGGTGTGTCAAATGCCATCAAGGTTATTCCCCATGGTGGTAGGTTTGAGTAGAGCTCCCAGAGTCAGACAGTCTAGGAAATAAGATTGACTATCCACTTCTTAAGTAAATCTTATGATCATGGTGTCTGCTGCAATGGGCTGTGGTGTGTCAAGAAGAGTGAAATGGCACAGAAAGGATGGGGCTTTGACCCACTGTTCATAGGTTTATTATGAGTCATATTGGACTTGACGACATCTAAGAAAAATGACAACGTGGAGACCAAGTATGATGAGACCAAGATTTCCAACATTGAACCTTTGTTGCATGTAACTAATGACCACAACCATGGGCTCACAAATAAACCAGTGTTCACGGAGGGCTAGCCAGTAGTTTCTTCCATTAGACAATTTCTCCCTGACTTGGCATCCACTTTAGGTTATTTTTGCAGGTATTTTACCTGTGCTGTGTCTTTTAGACATCACACACATCTTTTAAAAAATGTATTCTTCTTCTCTTTTTGGCATCAGCAGCCAGGAAACAAAAAGACGTTTTGTGATGGGAAAGTCTGCTGTTAGGGACCTCTCCAAAGTACTGAAGAGTAATGGTGTCACTCTGGAGACTAAGGTGTGCCTGATACAGGCCATGGTCTTTGCAATCACTTGTTATGCATCAGGCAGCTGGACAATGACTAGGGAGGATAGAAGGAGAATTGATGCCTTTGAGCTGTGGTGCTGGAGAAGAGAGTTGACTATCGCATGGATTGCTAGATCAAACAGGTTCATCCTAGAGAGGACTAAACCAGGCTGCTCCTTGGAGGCAAGGATTCTAAGGCTTAATCTGACATACTTTGGACATGATGCAAGGAGGGAACAGTCCTTGGATAAGGACGTCATGCTTGGGAGGGTGGAGGGACACTCCAGGAGGGGAAGACTCTCTATGAGGTGGTTTGATTCAGTGATTGGGGTAATGGGGGTAGGTGTGTCAGAGACAGTGAGATTGGCACAGGACAGAGCAGGGTTTAGGGCCGTTGTACATAGGGTTGCTTTGAATTGCAGGCGACTTGATGGCGCATAACAACAGCAACAGCATTCTTCTGTTTTAATAAAAGAATACTGGATTGGTTAAATTACTTGTCTGAGGCTGGTGGTCAGCTTCCAGCTAGCCAGGATTAGAAGATAGTTCTGCTGATGTCCACAGCTTCTGTACCTTTTATGATTTCTTAAGTTTAGTGAGAAGGAATGGTAAGGGAGAAAACTGGGGTTGGTAATTCTGAAGTGTCTGTTATGTGACCGAGGAAAGACCCTTAAGAGTGCATCTAAGAAAAAATGCCAAAACTTCCAGTTTTGAGACTTTAACCTTCCTCATTGTTTTACTTGCTATTGCATATTAATTCCTGGTCCCTGTGGTAGGCGAAATTTAAGGAGCAGGAAAGGGCTGTCTGGCTCAGTGGGACTGAGTGGCTATTTAGTCTGGCTGTTTCCTACGTCGTCTGTCGATTGATTACCCTGCCGATAGTGTGTTGACATATTTTGCTTACCGCACTGATTATACATTGGGAGTGCTAATTCTTTTATTGGGTTAGAGTTCAAAGGTGTTCATCTGTCAGCAGAAAGTCTCTCATTTCATGGCATGCACGGACGGCCTCCTCTTATATCTGTCATTTTTATACCGTTCTCCAAGGCTTTCCTCTTATTTCTGGTTCTAGTTCATTGGCAAAGATCTTGAAGAATTTT
>NW_006399838.1:8726851-8746752 GCF_000299155.1 Elephantulus edwardii
ATGTTGCAAGGAGGGACCAGTCCTTGGAGAGGGATGTCACACTTGGGAGGGTGGAGGGACAGCGCAGGAGAGGAAGACCCTCAGTGAGATGAATTGATTCAGTGACTGGAGTAATGCGGGTAGGCGTGTCAGAGACAATGAGGTTGGCAGAGGATAGAGCAGGGTTTCTGGCTGTGGTACACAGGGTCACTATGAGTCACAGATGACTCAATGGCACATAACAACAGCAACATGATCATTGGTAGATTGGAGCCAGGGTTACAAACATAAATTGAACAGTTAATGTAGAGGAACTTAAAAACCAGAACTAATCCCACAGCAATCAAGTCAATTCTGAGTCATTACACTTTTTCATTGGATTTCTGAGGCTGTAAATCTTAACGCAAGGAGATTGCCTTATCTTTCTTGAGTAGATTGACTGACTAGTGGGTTCAAACTGCTGACATTTAAGTGATCAGCCCAATTCTCAACCTACTATGCCCTCAGGCGATCAAGATTTGAAAACTGTAGCTACTAATTTGGGGGACACAAAGACTAAGATGGTAACTGACTGAATTGTTTCCCCTAAAATATGTGTCTACTTGCTTGAGCCATGACTAGGTATTATGTCATTCACCTCTATTTTGTGATCTGATGTAATAATTCTGTGTTTTGTACAAGTCCTAACCTCTTTGATGGGGGACGATACGGTGCTTGGTCAAGTAAAGAGAGATGGTCACCAAGGAGGACGGATGCAGTGGCCGCAACAGTGAGCTTAAGCAGAGACGATGAGAAGGGTGTGGGGTCGTGCAGAGTTTCATTCTGTTGTCCACTGCTGCTTGGCTCACTGACACCTAACCACAGCATCCTGATGTCAGAGAGGCCAAATAAGAAGTAGTCATGTTCAGGACGGGGGACTCTATGAATCTCTAGGACTAGGTTGTATTTTGAATCAACATTTTTTAAAACATAAAGAGTTTTAAACAAATGAGCAGAGACGTTACACCGTAAAGCAGAACCAGGAGCAGAGCATGTCTCTGAGACCCCAGGTTCCTGCCTAGATACAGAGGAAGGTTGATGACGAGGGCTTTCCCCAGAGCTGACAGAGAAGGCTGTCCCGTGGAGCTGAAGCCCTGAACTCAGACCTCTATCGTCCTAAACTGGGAAAGATTAGATTTCTGTTTCTTATAGTAACAAAGCTCTGGTGGCCTAGTGGCAGGAAGCTGCAGGGCAATCCCAGAGGTGCATGGTTCGAATCCACCAGATGCTCAGTCAGATCCAATTTGATGAAAGGAATTGGCAGAGACAGAAGAATTTCATGAAACAACATTTGAGCAAGAGCCTATGGTGATGAAGGAAGATGTTCAGGCTGCTTTGAAGGAAATAACAAAAAAGAAGGCCCAAGGAATAGATGGTATACCAATTGAGTCAGCTAACAGATGCTGCCCTGGATGTGCTCACCAAGGTGTGCCAAGAAATCTGGAGAACAACCACTTGGCCAACTGACTGAAAGAGGTCAATATTTGTTCCCATCCCAAAGAAGAGTGACCCAACAGAGTGTGGAAACTATAGAACAATATCATTAGTTTCACATGCAAGCAAGATTCTACTGAAGATTATCCAAAAACGACTGGAACAGCACATCAGCAGAGAACTGGCAGAAGTCCAGGCTGGGTTTAGAAGGGGTCATGGTACTAGGGATACTGTACCTAATGTTAGATGGATCTTGGCTGAAAGCAGGGAATACCAGAGGAATGTATATCTGTGTTTCAATGACTATGCAAAGGTATTTGACTATGTGGATCATAACAAACTGTGGCTGACTCTGAGAAGAATGGGAATCCCAGAACACTTGATCGTTCTAATGTGAAACTTATACTTGGACCAGGAGGCAGTCGTCAGAACAGAGCAAGGGAACACTGCATGGTTCAAAATTGGGAAGGGCGTACGCCAGGGATGCATCCTATCTCCATGCCTTTTCAACCTATATGCAGAACAGATTATCCGGGAGGCTGGGCTCTATGAGGAGAAATGTGGGGTCAGAATTGGTGGAAGACCTATCAACAATTTACGATATGCAGATGACACAACTCTGCTTGCTGAAACTGAGGAGGACCTGAAGCGCCTGCTGCAGAGTGTCAAGGACTGCAGCCTTCAATATGGATTGAGGCTCAATGTCAAGAAGACAAGATTCTCACCACTGGACCAATTGGCAACATCAGGATGGATGGTGAAGCAATTGAGATTGTTCACAGTTTTAGTTTGCTTGGCTCCACAGTCAACACTCTTGGCACCAGTAGCCACGAAATTAAAAGACATATTGCCATGGGAAAGTCTGCTGTTAGGGACCTCTCCAAAGTACTGAAGAGCAATGGTGTTTCTCTGGAGACTAAGTTGCATCTGATACATGCCATGGTCTTTGTAATCACTTGTTATGCATTAGAGAGCTGGACAATGACTGAGGAGACTAGAAGGAGAATTGATGCCTTTGAGCTGTGGTGCTGGAGAAGAGTATTGTGGGTAGCATGGACTGCTAGGAAAACAAACAGATTCATCCTAGAAAGGGTCAAACTGGGCTGCTCCTTGGAAGCAAGGATTCTGAAGCTTCGTCTGGCATATTTTGGACATGTTGCAAGAAGGGACCTATCCTTGGAGAGGGACATCATGCTTGGTAGGGTGGAGGGACAGCGCAGGAGGGGAAGGCCCTCTATGAGGTGGATTGATTCAGTGACTGGGGCAATTGTGATGGGTGTATCAGAGATGGTGCGATTGGCACAGGACAGAGCAGGGTGTAGGGCTGTTGTACATAGGGTTGCTATGAGTCGCAAGCGACTCGACGGCACATAACAACAACAACAATAGTAACAAAGAAAGTATAGTTGCTACTTTGAAGTCATGAGGGTTATTTCAAATCAGTCTCTTAAAGAATCAGTCAGACCCAGAGAGGATGTCCTCAAATGTAGATATTTTCTGTGTTTGTACTTGTACCAATAATTCCCCCACCCCTCAGCCTTCATACTGAGCTGTTGGCCTTTATGAATTCTATCAGGTAAGGAAATAGTAAGAATCACCATCCTAGAACACAGTTCGGATCTTTCTAATCTTCCACTTGGGCTCTTTCCAACATGTTGTTGTTGTTCTGTGCCATCAAGTCATAGACGACTCACCATGACCCTATGAATGAAAGACCTGGACACTTTTATAACTTTCATCATTTCTCCAAGTTCATAGAGTTTCCAGAGGCAAGCTGTTACAGAAGTGGATGCCACTCCTGCTTTCAAGTTTGTTTTAATCAGGGAGCTCCACCAAACACTGTCCACCATGGGTGACCATTAGAATGACCAAACTCTAGATAATGATAATATACAAGGCTTTTGATTGTTTCTCTCTGCATCTTTCACTCTCTCCTCCCCATTCTGTCTCACTCTAAACCGTACTGAGTCCTAAATACATGCTATGCTGCTTTATATTTCCATGCCTTTAAATACACCCCTTCCTCTTCCCGGAATGGCCAGTGTTTCTTCTTCTCTGAGAAATTCCTTTGAAACAATCCTCATCCTTCAACGTCCTTTCTTATCACTACCCTTGGGCTGACTTTTGACATTTCCCACTCAGACAGAAAGAACTCCTCTTTTTTTATGGGCATGGGGACCTAGCAGTAAGAAGCTGATCTGCAATCCCGAAGGCACGCAGTTCAAGGCCACCAGCTGTTCCGCTGGAGAAGGATGGGCAGTCTCCTGTGTGGTTAGCTGCCTCTGAAAACCCGCTGAGGGTCAGCTATAGGTCGGTGCTGAGTCTATGGTACACAACACCAACAACACTACTACCAACAGAGTTTGTTGATGTTGTTATGCGCCATTGAGGCACCCTGTGAACCCCAGATCTCAACCTGGCCCTGCCCTGTACCATCCTGATGTCTCCCACATACTCAAGTCCGCCTTGGGGAAGGGCTTCCTCTCTTTCTCTGACCTTCATCCTTTTCCAGCCCACTATCTTCTTACAAAGGTGGATCCCTCCAGACAACATGCCCAAAGTATGTGAGACTGAGTTGATGGGGGGGTATTGTCTTATGTTTGTATATCTCCTCTTTTGTGAAGCCAGGAATGGGACCAGCTTCTGACGGAATGTGGCCTCCACATCCACAGAACCTGAGGGGAGGGAGCCCGTGTATATCACGTGTTGTCTGGGGTTTGGCAGGGTGGAGACATACGGGCTGATGGTGCCCAGATCCCTGCACTTAGCAGCAGACCCCATAGGTTATTAAAGCTGAGAGCCTATCTAGGAACATTAGCTACAGGAAGTGCTTTAACCAAGGAGCAAACAGGCCGTCTCTTGATTAGTGCCTCAGACATAGTATGGCACTGGGGTGTTGGGTTTCCATTCAGACCATTATGAGGACATTTGAGATCTGGAGCTTCAGTTCTGATCTGACCTTGCATTTGATTTCTGAATCCATAATATGTCAAAAACGGGCCTTGCTCACTCTTCTCGGAATACTTTTGTCCAGCCCTGAGTTCCGTGTCTTTTGGTTTTGGGGCCTTTAGAAGGGATGCTGAGAATTAACCCATCTGGTGCTTGTTTGGATGGGGCATCTTAAATAGCTTCTTGCAGTGGGAGAACACGGTAGCAAATATATCTTTACGGTAATGTGTTTTAAATCAAAAGGGCTCCATATTCTCCCCTGTGTCTGAATGTGACATTCTTGATCATTCCAGACCCACCTGTCTGTGAACACAAAGAATCAAAAACAGGAGTCACTCTCAAATTTCACCTCGATTTAATCCATCACAGAAACACACTGACTTTTCACTGTATATATATCTATCTAAAAACCACACCAAGACATTTAAACAAAGTGACGCAGACCATCAGCAGATCAACTGGGAATGACAGCTCAATCAAACAAATGTATGTTGAGAATTTCCACAGGGCTGTTCGTGCTGCAGCCAAGCCAAATTGGTTTAGTAGACACCAGCAAGCTTCTTAGGAACATTTGCTGTGCCGCATGCCAGAGGATGACTTTCCCGGGTAAACATACATCTAGCAGCACATACCCATCCACGAAAGTGTTGGCGTGATTTTGATCTATTCTCATGGCCTCCTGGAATCATGACTTCATTCTACTCGAAGCCAAGTACCAATCCCACAAATGCACTATTTAGGCTAAAACGGGAGGAGTGGGGTCTGGGGGGGGAGGGGGAGAGCTGTACGTTTATTTCAAAATATAATATAACCATCCAAAAGGTAGGAGAAACTCCATAAAATTGACAGGCCATTTCACTTTTCTGGCAAGCAATAAAGCAGGCATCATTAAAATGGATGTCAAATTACAGGGCAGGGAAGCAGCGAGGAAAATACCTACCTTGTTCTTCGTATTTGAGGTAGAATGTACAGTATTTATCTTACCTCTGCCGAAATGCTGAGACGTTCTTTTTTTGGGGGGAGCAGGAGACTGGAAGCTCATTTATTAAACTGAGATTTCAGAATCAGATTCTGACTGTTAAGAACATATATATTCTTTGGAAATGGGCATTCAGGATTTTGTTTTTGGGGGTCTTCCCTCCCCCTCCCACCAAATGATGGCATTTACAGAATGAGAGAGACTCTATTAAGCATAATCTTTAAAGCCAGGACAAAAATCACAAAGTATTCTTTTTAAAAAAACTGTCAAAACCAAAAAATTTTCGGGTGGAATTTTCCATCTTTGTGCTCGCATGCAGGCACTCTTGAGTCTTGTGGAATCCAGCTTATACTGTGTAAGATTTAGCTCAGTATTTGCGTTTATTACCCAAATATGTTCTGGATTCTTCTCAGCTGGAGAATCCTCATTGGTTTTGGGGTTTGTTGTGTGTGGTTTTGTTTGGGGGTTGGTTTTTTTAACATGCTTTCGAATAGAAAGCTAGAGACTCCCTTCTTTGGACCAAAGGATCATTATCTGAAACTTGTTGGGAGATATTGCTGTTTCCAAATTCAATCTCTCATAAAGGAATACTTTGGCACGTGTCATTTGTATGAGCAAGTCTTCTGAACGGTCAGTGATTTAGAAAGTCTTTAGAAAATACGTCCGCCAGTGCTGGGAGGGCTATTTTTGGTAGATAAACTGCTTGTTTGAAACCAGTTTGAGATTCAGAGCTAGGTAAGGTGTGAAGCACAGCTTTGCAAAGGAAACTGCTCACAGTTTGCAGTGTCTGAAGATGACGCCCTGTGAATGGTCAGCCTCACTGAGCAGAGGAAGAAGGAGGAATGTCAGTATGAGACAATCTGTGCTCTCAAGAAGCTGAAAGTGAAAATGGAGAAATTGACGTACAAATAGCAGTAGTGGCGCCAGGCTATATTACAGAAAATTATGTTGTGAAGTGCATTTTATGTGCTCTGGGGGTCAAATGAAGATCGCTCTGATTGGGGAATTGGCCAACACTGAGAAGGGAAATCCTGAGCGAATGGCATCTAATCTGACTCTGAGGATGACTTTTTTCTAATTTTGCTTTTTAAAAATTCTTATGATCTGAGTGAAAGTTTACTTCACTCAGCAGTAAATTGGTTTTCTAATTCACATATATATCATGGACTGCTATGCAAGGAGGGGCCAGTCCTTGGAGAGGGACGTCATGCTTGGGAGGGTGGAGGGACAGCGCAGGAGAGAAAGACCCTTGATGAGATGTATTGATTCAGTCATTGGGGTAATAATGGGGACAGGTGTGTCAGAGATGGTGAGATTAGCACCGGATGAGGCAGAGTTTAGGGCTGTTGTACTTAAGGTCGCTATAAGTCGCAGGCAACTCAACGGCACATAACAACAACAACAATTCACATACATTTTGATTCTTGACATCGATTGTACATAGTAACAGTATTTCTTTGGGTGGGGAGGATTGCAGTGTGTGTATTTTAAATATTTCTGCTTCTGTAAGATTCTCCATAGCCAGCCACCTCAATAGTTCATCCTGTTTTTCTTTTTGTCAGAGCATCTAAGACTTTCTCATGTTTTCTACCTAAGAATTCATTCACTCTCTCCTACTCACCAGTCAAAGGCATCCTGAATAAGGTTCATGGGTAGGGACGCTGTCAGTCTCGCTCACTCCTCTACCCTAGCTCCTAGAACCAGTGGAAGGCTCTCACTAGGGAGTTGCTGTTGTGTCCTGTCAAGTCAGAATCAACTCATAGCTGACCCTCCAGCAGGTTTTCAGAGGCTGAAGACTCCATGGGAGTAGATTGCTTATCTTTCTTCCATGGAGCAGCTGGTGGATTTGAAACACCTGCCTTCAGGTTTGCAGTGAAACATCTTACCGTGAAGCCCCCCCCGCCCCAGAACTCCCTCTCTAGGGAGTAGTGGGATGCAAAGTAAGACTCAATAATTGGGTGGTAATATTTAAGTCCGTAGGAAGAACACTGATGTCAGTACACTAAAATCTTGGGGCAAGTGAGCATTTGTGGGAAGAAGGGATTCTGTTTAAATGAGAAGTAAGTACAACAACCTGCCATGCTCTTCCATGGATTTAATACCCAAACAATGGTAAATGTCACCCTGTCCTAACAATAGTATTGATCAAAGTAGCTCCCAGGTATTGGGATGAAGCGGAAGCTTTCAAAGTGTTAAGCGTTCATTCTTTATTAACAGTGCATTAGGATTACAAAGCCTCTCTAAAATCGGCAACCCGAAAGAGAGCGAGACGAATTGAGCAAAGGCTGGAATGGTAGGTTAGCAACTGCTTTCTTTAGAACACATGCATCAATTCATATTCATGAAATTTCTCGAGGCGCGACCTAGAAAGAGAGCTCAGGGGACTGCGTAGGACAAGTCCGTCTTCCAAAGTCATGATGGACGCTCTTCATGTTTGCAGAAGAGAATTTTGGGAGAACCCTTGGTGAAGTTTGATGGCTTTTGTGACTGTGTTGTTATTAGGTACGGTCCAGTCAAGTATGACCTATAGTGACCTCGTGAACAACGGAGCTGAACCCAATCCTAACCCGTATTTTCTTCATGCTTTCTGACATTCTAAGGCCTATTGCTGTAGTCACCATATCAATCCATCTGGTCAAGGACCTTCCTATCTTTCACCAATCCTCCCTCTTTCCAAATATAATATCCTTCTCCAAGGAATAACCTCTGTTAGCCAATATGCCTGAATTATGTGAGATGAAGTTTCGTCATCTCTGCCTAAGGAGCCCTCTAGCTGCACTTTGTCCAAGACGTATCTGTTCGTTTGATAGTCCGTGTTTTCTCCAACACCACATCTCAAAGGCATCAGTTCTTCTTCCATCCTTACTCATTGTCCAATTCCAGATGTGTAGCAATTGATTGAAAAGACCAGGGCATGAGTCAGGAACACTTTAGTCCTCTAAGTGACATCACTGCTTCTCAATAATTTAGAGTGGTTCCTGACTGTAGACTTCCCCAGTGTAGTGTATTGCCTATATTTTCTGAGTTCTGGTAATAAGGGTGTTGATTGTGGATCCAAGTAAGAGGAAATCATTGACAACTTAGATCTTTTCTCTGTCTATCCACCCACAGCATTCTGATAATGGAAGCTTAATAAGAAAATTCCTTGTGTCCCTTTCTCTTCCAGATATTTCAAGGTATATTTTCTTTTCTTTTCTTTTTTTTTTTTTTTTTTTGAGGTGGTGGAATTGAGGGAGCTTGTTGGAGAGAATGGAACTGCTCAGGCCATGATCTTTTCACTCATTTGCTGTGCATCCAAGAGTTAGAAGGAATCAGCGTGACAGAAGGTAGAATTGATGCCATTGAACTATGGTAGTGGAGAAGAGTATGGACTATGCCGGGGACTGCCAAGTGAACAAATATGTCTTGAAGAAAGTGCAACCAGGGTGCTCCTTAAAAGCAAAAATAGCAGATTTGTCTCACATACCTTGGGCACACTGCTAGGAGAGGCTATTTATTCCTTGGAGAGGGACCTCGAGCTTGGGAAGATGGAGGGTTGAGGAAAGTGAAGAAGATTCTTAACAGATGGAGTGACTCATTGAGTGCTGCAATGGGGTCAAGTATGTCAGAGATTGTGACAGTGTTGTTAGGACAGGGTTCAGATCTGTTGCTCTCAGGGCCAATGTGAGTCGTATTCCACTCAACAGCACTTAACAACATGCAGGACGTAGGGAAAGAAGTCAGTTCTTCTCATCATTTCCCCTCCTTTTGGATCTTTGGCTGGAAATATTGAATGGGCTTATTGGTTTCCAACATCAGATTTGTTCATTGTTAGTTGTTGGTTTGTTTTATTGTGTTTATTATTTTTTAAAATATTTTTTTAAAATATAAACGTTCCTCCAACGTAATTCCGTCCAGACCATTTCTTGCAGCATTGGTGACATCCTGACAGGACAGTACCGTGGAATGAGTTTACCATTTAATCTCATGTCACTGGTCACATTGTTCTTCCTTTACATTTGCTTTCAACAAGTGTTTATTGAAAGATTTATCGATAGGGTAATGGTAGAGAACTAATTGTTGATGAACAATCTCAACACCTTTTGTCATGCAAGTCAATTTGAAAGACACCGGCCTTCAAAAGCTGTTACTTAACCCAGAGACATAAGAAAATTTTCTAAATAGTAATATTAATAGTTGTTGTTGTTATGTGCTGTCAAGTCGCCTGCGACTCATAGCGACCCTATGTACAACAGCCCTAAACTCTGCTCTGTCCTGTGCCAATCGCACTGTCTCTGACACTCCCATCCCGATTACCCCAGTCACTGAATCAATCCACCTCATAGAGGGTCTTCCCCTCCTGCGCTGTCCCTCCAGCCTACCAAGCATGATGTCCCTCTCCAAGGACTTGTCTCTTCTTACAACATGTCCAAAGTGTGTCAGATGAAGCCCCAGAATCCTTGCCTCCAAGGAGTAGCCTGGTTTAACCCTCTCTAGGATGAATCTGTTTGTTTTCTTGGCAGTCCATGGTACATTTAATACTCTTCTCCAGCACCACAGCTCAAAGGCATCAATTCTCCTTCTATCCTCCCTAGTCATTGTCCAACTCTCTGATGCATAACAAGTGATTGCGAAGACCATGGCCTGTATCAGGCACACCTTAGTCTCCAGAGAGACACCATTGTTCTTGTGTACTTTAGAGAGGTCCCTAACAGCAACTTTCCCATCGCAATACGGTTTTTGATTTCCTGGCTGCTGGTGCCAAGAGTGTTGACCATGGAGCCAAGCAAATTAATAAATGTTAATATTAATATTATTAATAATAATGATTAATAGTAGTAGTAATAATAATGACTTTGGGTATATATATTTTCCTCTACAGTTTACAAAGGATGCTCAGATAAATGTCTTATTCTGATTCCTACTACAGCTTTGTGCCATCAGGATCTGATAGGCTAGTGTTTTCTGTAGAAATACAAACTTGAGTCACATCTTAATTTTAACTTTATAGCAGCCACATTGAATTGGATAAAAAAACCTTCTTGTTAGGTGCTGTGGAGTTGGTTCTGACACATAGTGACTCCGTAAAACAGAAGAAAGCATTGTTCTGACCCACTCCTTGCTAACAGTTATTGCTGGTTTGGAGTACCTTGTTGTACATTGTTTCAGACATCTCCTTGAGTGTCTTCTTCCTTTCTTTTTTGGTCCTTTACCAAGCTGGTTGTCCTTCTCCAGAGACTGGCCCTTCCCCATAACCTATCCAATATGTTTAAGAAGATCTTGCCATCCTTATTTCTAGCAAGTACTCTGGTTTTACGTCTTTCAAGACATATTGCAGCTCATGATTGATTTAATATTCTTCATCAACAATATAATTCAAAGACTTCTTCAATTTTCCTTACTAACCATCCAACACTTCTAGGTAAAGGAGGAAATTGAAAGTCTGAGAAGAAGAAAGTCCGAGGTCAGGCTCCCCTTAGTTCTCATGACACATTCAGTGCTCTTCTCCAGTTTCACAACTCAGAAAGCATCGATTCGTCTTCTGTCATCCTTATCCATTGTCCAGCTCTCAAGATGCATGACAAGTGACTGAAAAGATCATGGTCTGAATCAGGTGAACCTTCGTTTTCAAACTGACATCATTGCTTCTTACTACTTTGAAGAGGAGGTCCTTGATGGCAAGCTTTCCCAGTGCAATATATGTTTTGATTTCTTGACTGTTAGTACTAAGAGTGTTGATTGTGGATTCAATGTAAGATAAAATCGCTGACTGTTTCAATCTGTTCTCTATAGAGCAAGATGTTGCTTATCAATACAGTTTCCCTTTATTATCAGTGTTTTTCTATATAATCTGTAATGTTTAGTATCTGAGTGAGTATCTGAGAACAAAAACATCAGCAAATTTCATGCTATAATGTTGTATGGAGTCTATACTACTAATGGTGAGCTGTTCAGAAAACAAAATAGATAAATGTGTCAGTTCCTTGTACCTTAAATACAGGCTAAATCAACGACTACCTGTATATATTAGTTTTTACAGGTTAGAAACTTGTCTGCTTTTCAGGGATTGTCCAGTGAATGGGGCATGCGTAGGCCCCTGCCCTTACCATTTTAAATCCTAATAGATTTTGGAGTTAGGCCATAATATTCTTTCCCACTTGGGCTCACTTGGATTTGGGGTGCTCCAACAACATGACCCTTCTCTGACTCACCAACTATTTTCATAGTTGCCCTTTGTCCTTTGACGTGGCTTATATAATGTTGTTCCTTAGAAGAATTTGTAATCTACTTCTTTTTCACCCAGAAGAAAGTCAGCATGGCCAGTTTTTCTTCAGCTGAGTGTTCTCCTTTGACCTCTTTCAGGTACCTCAACTTTGAAGAAAATGCAGATAGCCCCTACTGTTTGAACTGGAGTAGAAACCCAAGAGGGTTAATTTAAAAATTAATAAATCCCTTGTACTATGCAAATCAATGACCTGCGACCCTTTTTCCAGGTGGCTTATTTGGACTCAACTATGTCCAAATAAATGTGTTTATTTAGTAGAGCTCTCTCTACCCAAAACTGACATGCTTAGCATCCCCTATGGTTCATAATATGTTCCTGGGCTCTGGACCACCCTCTGTTTTCTCATTATGACAAATAATGGAAAGTGGAAATCACTCTAATCCTTTCTTCTGTGTCTGCCGTACCTCTGCAAATATGATAAACTCAATCCAATTAAAAGTCATTACTTCTTCAAGGCTTGGCTGCGGTCTATAACCTTCCCTTCCTCCGGCTCCCCCCATCTCCTTGGTTATCTGTTTTCATCACAAGTTGCATTTTTAACCATCTCCTACTTCACTTTTAGCACTGAAGGCTGCAGTCTTTGTTTTCTGTACCATTCACTTGACTCTTCCGTGTGGCTTTAGAGTTAAGTCTTCCTTGGCATTTCTCTTATCTCCCCGACTAGACTGTAAGTCCTTTGAAAGCAGCAGTTTCACTTCATTCTTCTCTGGGACCGCCCATGGTGCTTTGCTTGTAGAAATCTTGTTGACTACATGATTAATGTCCTGTGGCATATGTTGGACCAGAGTTCCCGAGGCTTAGTGGTGGTGAGGAGTATTACAAAAGTTGACTGAAATAGACATAGAAATACAGCAATTAAAACATCAACAAACACACACTCTTTTAGGTTATTACTTGATTTTTCTAAAGCTTCAAGTATCCTTCCCATTCCAGTGAATTTTTTTACAGTATCTGATTTAGTACAACAACAGTAGCAGTTAACATATAATTATATTTTAGTTTTTTCCTCAGGAAGTTATGATTTACAGATGTTTACTTTGTTTGTCCTGCCAATATATTTGAATCAGCAAGCATCTTTGGTGTTTAGATGAGTCAGCTCATTTTCTGTCTTCTCTACCTCTCAATTTCTACAATGCAGTAAAAAGAAACGTCTTAATACTGAGGTTTAAGTAACAAAACTACTGTTATTTTATTCTGGAGAAGAGCATTTCAAACATATGTGAAGGTTATTTTAGATAGTCTTTATATAAATGAGTAGCAATCACTTGTTATGCATCGGAGAGCTGGACAATGACTAAGGAGGATACAAGGAGAATTGACGCCTTCGAGCTGTGGTGCTGGAGAAGAGTATTGACTATACCATGGACTGCTAAGAAAATGAACAGATCTGTCCTGGAGTGGATTAAACCAGGCTGCTTCTTGGAGGCAAGGATTCTGAAGCTTCGTCTGACATATTTTGGACATGTTACAAGGAGAGACCAGTCCTTGGAGAAGGATGTCATGCTTGGGAGGGTGGAGGGGACAGCACAGGAGAGGAAGACCCTCTATGAGGTGGATCGATTCAGTGACTGGGGTAATCGGGATGGGTGTGTCAGAGGCAGTGAGATTGGCACAGGACAGAGCAGGGTTTAGGGCTGTTGTACATAGGGTTGCTGTGAGTCTCAGGTGACTCAATGGCACATAACAACAACAAAACAAGATATTTTAATGCATATGCATATCATGTGTGAGGGGAGCAGATCTCTATGGTGCAGTCCATAGGGAGTTATACCACCGACCTCAGATAGCACCTCTCTGGCAGTTCAGATCCACCGGTCACTTCGAGGCAGGAGGTTGGGCAGTCTCTTCCTCTGTAATTCACAGGCTCTGAAAACCCACTGAAGCATCAGCTATGAGGCAGTTCTGACCCCAGCTAAGCTGGTTTGAGTTTTGACTATGTAGGAGGCTACAGGTAGAGTATCTGATTATTTGCTATGCTTGTTTACAAAGCATTTTCATGAACAAATAGAAACTTTTGGGGAAAATGTTTTCCATCACATAAATACAGTTCTCAAACTTTATGTTGCTTTTGGTTTAAGTTCCTTTGAGTTGGGTTGACATGTGTGGACATTATTTGGGAGAACAATCCTCAGCTGACGGGCAGTGTGGTCACCGGAAGGCAAGCATGCTATCATTTTCTCTGATGACTTTTAGTCTTGGTTGGTAGCGCTGATGGTTCCAGGATCATCTGGTCGGCCTTCCCTCTGGACGTGGCAGCGTTCTGAGGTTGACCAGAACTATCTCGAGCTTATTTGGAGCCATTTGCAGCTCAAACAGGATGAAAAAATGTTGTGGTCAGGGCAATTTAGAGGTCAGTCGGCCTGTTATTGGCACACCAGCAGTCCCACCTGATTCACGGTAGAACTTTCAAGTCGTCTTTTGAGGAAGCAAACAAAACAGAAGTACATTTTTCCTAGTTAGTTACCTTACAGGGGAAACCATCCACTTCTCTGTGTGGCTTTCTCTTGGCTCGTTTTGTGATGGAAAGATGCAAATCCTGTATCAGAACCTGTTGGTTTCATCATTTTATGAGTTACTTAAAAGCAGCAAGTATAAAATATACTTATTTGGATCTTGGCGGCACTGTGAAGAGCCTTGGTGGTACCCAGAAATAAACATGAATGACTGAATTTCCTCCAGTAATGGAAATAAGAGGTTGATTTTTTTTTTTAAAGTACATTTATGGCTTTCATCACTCTGGGACTCAAAATGTCTACAAAATTGGCATTATTGCAGTTAGTTGTATTTAACTCTGAATTATCATTCTTGCAAATTTCATCTAAGATATTCTACTACATTGCCATATACCTGTTGTGTCTCTGTTCTCAGCTCTTAACTTCGAGTTCCTTGAAAACCAAAACTTTATTCTGCTTTATGTTTATCCTTGAGAACTTGCCTAGGGCCTGATTCAACACAATGCCAAAGTAAATGTTTTAGGAAATGAGTCTGACAGTTGTTGTTTTTGTTGTTGTCAAGTGCCATCGAGTCAAAGGCGACTCATAGTGACCCTATAAAGGAGAGTCCTCGACACTTGGGTGCCTTTCATCCTTTTTCCAGGTTCATAGGGTTTCCAGAGGCATGCTATTACGGAAGAGTCTGACAGTAGTGTTAGGCTTTTTGTTTGTTTGTTTTTTGCTTTTTAAAGGCAATCACCCTAACCCTACAGGCATGATTTTCCTTTTAGTGTTCGAGAAATGTTTAAATCTGAGCATTTTGTAGTCTCTCTTCAGCGTTCATTTTGAACTTGCAGTCCCTATAAACTGAAGCATTCACACAAAACTTGTAAAGCCAGGGCCATCTGTTTAATCCCTTCCTTTCCATAGTATGGCACCCACAAAGATTTTGAAAGTCAAATGTATATTTATTCCGTAGCGGAAACTTTATCAACCAGTACAAAAGTTTACTGGCACTGGCTGGTGATATAATGGGTAGTTTAAACCCTGCTAACTGCAAATAATTTTTCAACAGTGTTTATGATCGTAGTAGAGTTTAGTGAGGCAGAAGTACAGATAACATAAATATTTCGACAAAAGCCGATTGTACCGGAGCCATAAATAAATTAGAACCCGTTTGTAAATAAATTTCGGTTGTGCCAGCAAACATTTATAATCCTCTCTTGCTGCAAACGATAGTAATTTATATAGGAGAGGTCCTGGACGCCTCTTTTTAGAAGTCACTTCTCATTAGGAGGCTGTGCCTGGGGCCCGTCAAGTGTCTGAGACCGTGTGACTCAATTAGACGTAAAGGACACTGTACAGAGCCCCTAATGCTACTAGTTATTGTACATGTTGATAATGACAATGTCCAGAGACTGTGCATAGTTTGGTAGTCTATGAAGTTGTCATATTATATCATTCCCTTAAATACCTAGCTTGTGTTACCACTAAGCAATGTTGAAATTACCCCTTCTCAAATCGTAAGTATCATTTAGTGTATGTGTACACATACATATATAACACATCTGTTCACGTTTTTCTGAAAACATGTTTATCAAAGTGTATAATGTTTTCTCAAAATTAAAACATTTAAAGGCTCCTCCCTTTAGGTTTTCCAATGGCATTCCATCCATGAAATGATTGTACCTTTAATAAGCTGCAGTGCCAGAAAATTCAACATAGGAGAATTTAGAGCTTAGGAGGAGGCCAGGGAAGAAAAAAAAATGCATTCCTGAAACCATCTGAGCTTATTTTGTTCTCAGGACACTGGGTCTTGAAAATGGGGCAATCAGAGTGGAAGCTGAAATTAGCCAAATTGAGGCACATTCTTCACAGAATCGCTTTCATGATCAGAAGCCATTACCATCTTTGAGTTGGCGAGTCCTGTGGGAATAAGGGGCTGTGCACATTTTCAGATAAGACCTAATTTGGAGACGCTAACAGAATTTCTTTCTCCAAGTCGCATCGAGATGAGAGGGTGGGTGAGTTAGGACTCTGTTACGTTCTCACATTCCTTTTGACCAACAAGCTCTTTCTAGAACTCCCTCTTCTGCCAGGCATGCATAATTATTTTCTTTTCTTTAAGCTGGACTCCTGACTATAAAAAAAAAAAAAGGGCTTTCTGTTTGGTAGCAGTGTGGATGAGCCTGCATCAACTCAGCTCAGAGATTCAGTTTGACCTGAATCACTGGGTGCTTGGCTGTCCTGCCCACCTCTCTTGTTACCTTTTGGGAGAAAGCAGAACTGTGTCCTAAAGCCTTTTTGAGGTCTCCTTTTAGGGGTAGTACTGAGCATTTTACACCCAGAGGACATTAGAATTCCATCTCCCCGCCCCACCCCCCTTAGCCTGTAGCTGCTGAGTGTCTGTCTCTCCTTTGGAGACCAGCCGGATCTCTGCCAAAAGCCACCTAGCCACACTTAGGTAATTATAATAAACAAGTCAGGGTTCTCATTTCACATGCAGGGCTGAATGGTGCAGAGCTGTGGTCAATGGCATCCCAGTTGCTTGGCCATTAGCGATGGCACATTAATGCCCCCTCATGCCCCCACTTAAACATTTCCCCTCCCCACCCCCCAAAGGAAGCAAATTGGGTCATTCTTTAGAATGTGAAGGGCTGCAGCTTTCTTCTGAAACCACCATCAACAACATAAACCGCACACTCTGCCCACACACAAACCGCAGTCCTCACCAGAGGGCAGTGTACTTAATGTGAGAATAACAGACCAGTTTTATAAGCCTCTACTGGGAATAAATGCCAGTTTCACTGGTTAGAGCAAGGTTGGGCAGTCAGAGCAGTCTCTCAGAGGATCCTTACTGGGAGATAACAAGCTGGCTCACTCTCCAAGCATCTTCCCAGCAAATACATTTTCTAAGCTCTTGTTTCACTGAGCTTGGACCTTTCATTACTCAGAACTGGGGATTGCTTGGATGGAAGGAACTTGGGGATGAACCTGTTCAGTGTACCTGTTTCATGCACAGGGAAACAAGTAACAAGTTGCCACAGTTGGTTCTGACTTACGGTGACCCATGTGTATCGGGGCAGGATTGCGTTTCTCCATGGGGTTTTCAAGGGATGGCAACTTTTGCAGTTTGCCAGGCCTTTCTTCCAAGTTATTGCCGAACTCTGAAACTTGTGGTTAGCAAATGAGTACATTAACTACCTTAAGAACTCCAGGGATTCTCCCCACATCCCCCAAATTAAGACACCTTTTTATTTTCTTCTTCAAATTAAGACTTTTAACAGTCCACAAGTTGATGACATAATACTAAAACTAGATCTCTATGCCAGGACTTGTGTCACGTCTGCATTCTTCAAATGCAAATGGAAGACTTTACAGACCTCCATCTGGACCCATAAGGGAGTTGTAAAATATTCTGTATACCTTCCTGATGCTGATATGCTTCCTTTCCTGACAATGGTTGGTCCTCAACTAATGTGTCCAGCCCTAAACGAATGTGTTCCGTCATCAGTAAATTCCTGCCTGTGATAGTCTTTTCTGAAATACCTGTTTAAACAGTAATTTAGATAAGAGTATCCCATTTGTGTGCAACAGGAAATGCCTGCCTTCTTTTAGATATGCTGGCAAATAATGACTGTAGATATGGCTTAAATACCGAAAGGCTGGACCCTGGTGGTTTCAAACAGTCTAAGGAGTAACCACCCAAGTCCACTCTTCCACAAACCGGGCCATTTCTATTTTATACTAAATGAACATGAAGGAAAGTCACTTTGGGGATATAAAAAGCTTAAGAGAAAAGCCATCAGGTCAAAGGTTACCAAAAAAGTCTCTTAAAATTGGGTATTGCAAAAAAGAGAAACGAGGTAAGGAGTAATGTGAACAAAACATTATCTGATATGTGATAAGTCTGTTTTGTACCTGGTCATTCCTGTGGGTATTGGCGATTGGAGCTTCTGAGCAAAACATTAACCAGGTCATGCTTTTCTCCAGAACAGTCCACACAGAGCTTCACCTTTTTTATTATAACTGTTTTAGGTTCTGTTACTACATACCAAAGGACTTTCCTGATATCTCAAAGATGAATTTTCTAGCAATTTCTTTCCATCACCATTGTTTGTGGTGTTGTGTTTTTTGGTTTTTTTTTTTAAAGTCTTGTGTCTGAAGAGGTCCTTTCAAAACTGGCCAAATCTGTTTCATAATGGTTTAGATGCTACCTATTTAGCAGAGTCTCCAAACCGTACTTACTTAGGGTAATAGCTGCAAAATTCCAAAGAGAGGCATGAAACTTCCAACCAGATTTCAAAGCCTCAGGACAAGCAAAGAGTTTGCCACAATACTACGAGCAAATAAATGTTTGCTCCCTGATTCAGCCCCGTAGCTTCAGTACATATGATATTCTATGCCAAGCCTTTGCTACTCTGTTTCCCAAGATTCATTCTTTCTGCCCCCTTCCCTTTTTTTTTGATAACCTGATAGTTTTCAGCACTATTTTTTTTTTTTAACACCAGGGTTGGGGGAAGTTCCATAAGGAAGAGGTGGAATAGCATCGCAGAAGGAAGTTGCACATACTAGATGTGCAAGGAAGCTTAAAAGGTCATTTAAAAAATTCCTGGAGTCAAGCCATGTTGATGGATTCTTTTGCCTAAAGAATGGTCTCCAGAGACGTGGGTTCTACAAGCGCAGTCCAGTGTCAAAGAGTTCCATTTAAGTCTTATTTTCTTTTTCACTCCCTCTGGAGATGGGGCCTCCTGAAGCCTGTCCAGGAAGGAGCTTCCTAACCTATCATCCGATGCCTCTCACCGCTGGCCTGAGATTTCTGGACCTTTCCTATAGTTCTTCACAGCTTGTTTAAGCCAGGTTTCTGGAAATTAATTTTCCTTTTTTTTTTTTTTACTATTCCTTTCTTCCTTTAATTGGGATCTTGAATTTCATTATCTTGGGGCCATTCGCACAGAATTTTCAGCTGGCCAGTTCGCAGCGCCTTTCTTTGTTCTGTTTGTGCATCTGGCATTACTTGGGTCCCACCCTTTTCCCCAAGCCCAGCGCGCATTTATGGGCCGCGTGGCTCCTGGATCCCTCTGCTTCCTCACAGACGTGCTGCTCTAACCACTCTGGAATTGCCCTAACAAGGGAAGAAGAGCACGTCCGGTCTGAATTTTTGAAGGAAACTGATGTCTTCCCCTCCCTCTCTGCCCCACAGCCAGGCCCCGGGTCTTGGACTCATGCTCCTGTGCTCACGTCCTAGCAAGAGGGCCCGGTGGGTTCTGAGGCTCGGCCGCTGGCGGTGCCTCCTCTGGGCCAGCACTGGGCAGGCACCCTCCGCTCCGGCCACGTGTGATCCTGCCTGCCTGCTTGTGAGCTGGGCACACTGTCCTGGCGCTCGGGCCCACCCTCTCCTGTAGTAGCAATTAACCTTTACTACTGAGCTTCCTTTGAAGTTTGCTCATGTTTTTATTACAAAACTGCAATGAGGAACATAATGGGGGGAAATGTCTAGGTTTCGGAGTTACCTAATCTGTTCAATTCCCTAGCTGCTCTCCTCCTCGCAGTTTGGTATAGTTATGATCTCAACCAGTCTGTCTGAGGTCTCAAATCATGTTTCTGTCTGAGCCTCTTTTTAAGATCAACACGGGCTCTAGCTCCTGCTGGCTCCTCTCTCCTCCTCCTCCTCCCTTTTCTTCTCCTTTCCTCTCTTTAATCTCTCTCTCCCTCTTCCTCTCTCCCCCTTTCCTTCCCTCTCCCCTCCCTCCCTCTCTCTCTCCCCCTCTGTCCCTCTCTGCTTTCTCTTTCCCTCTCTCTGCTCTCTCTCTCCTTCTCTCTC
>NW_006399838.1:8747005-8750774 GCF_000299155.1 Elephantulus edwardii
CTCTCCCTCTTCCCCTCTCTCTCCCTCACAGTCCCCCCACATGCATCTGTGTACAGCTGAGTGTAAAGAATCTTACTTCCTAGTCAAATGCTGTATCTCTGCATTGCATGCTAGTATGAAACCATTTAGATGCTGGCTATTTTCTAGCAAGGAGGAGAGAGCGGAGTGGAGAAGAACGATTGTTTGTTCTACTATCACTGATGATAATGCTAAGTTATAAGTACCGTCATCTGCACTGAATACTGTTAATGGTGACACGTGGGGTTTTGAGTGGCATCTGCCCAGAAGATTTGCAGTTAACATAGACAGAGAGGCCAAAAGAAACAAATGCCAAGTTTTATAAAACCCACAAAAAGAGAAGGCATTTTAGGCCAGCCTTGCAAATAAGAATGAAAGAATTATGAGTGAAATGGCTTTTTCCCCCCCTAGTCAGCCCATTCACAGGAGCTCAAATAAATGAAATCCTTTTTCTCTGCTTTTCACTCAGTAGGAAATCATGGGTAATCCAAGGCTGGGAGGAAAGCAACGAGGAAATTCAATGAAAATACAAGACAATTTTCTTTGGTTGGGGTTTTTTCATCCTTAGAGTGGCGAGGACTTCCTATGAAAAAAGACGTTTTCTAAAAAAATCACAAATTAAAAAGGTTCACTAAACGTTAAATATTTGATATAGTGAAAATTCACTCATAGTCACTGCGGTCAAGTCAGGCTGACCCTATGGTGGGTTGTCAGAGGCTATAAACTGCATGGACAGAGACTGCTCATCTTCTCCCACGGCATTTGAACCCAGAGAGAGGCACGGCCTTTGGCTAGCCCCACAACTCCCTAAATGCCACCAGCTCTCCTAAATATAGCAGAAGCCCCAGTCAAAAGCTAAATGGTAAATGACCTATTAGATAAATTAACAGGTATTATATTAAGAGGCTAATCATATCGTTATCATCAGGCCCAGAATGATAATGCAATTAAAAATGGTCAAAGGCAAATAACACAATGGAAGAAATCCGAATGATCACTTTAAATAAGTTTGTGTTGTATTATCTTAACGGACTCATAGCTGACCTGTTGGTGGGTTTTCAGAGGCAATAAATCATGGGGGAAGAGACTGCCCATCTTTCTCCTGCAGAGAGCTATTGGATGCGAACCACCTTTCTTTGGATTGGCAGTGTAACTACTTGACAATAAGCCACCAGATCTCAAAAAACGTGTTGCCTCGGTAATTAATGAGATGCTGAAAGGAATAATAGATATATAATATTGCGACTACATTACTAAACATTAAAACCAATACATAGTTCTAATACGTGTTAACATATAGTTGGCCAGAGTGTTAAGTTTAAACTTTCTAGAAAGCAGCCTGTCAATACTCATTGAACTTACTTACAGAATCTAAACTACAGAGATTGAGATGGATAATTATATATAACATGTAGGGATAGTCAATGATATTGGTGGTATCAAAAAATTAGAAACAATATAAACAAACACCATGGAAATAGCTAATTTATTGCATATTCATATACTAGCATAGTATTCAACTATTGAATTTTTTAAACAGATGAGGGACTGAATAATTTAAAAGCGATGTATGATAGGGTATTATGGTTATCACAGGAGTCCACAATTAAGGTTACATAGTGGAATGTACTTGGGGCGGTGGGAGGGGTGCGGGGGGATTGTGTACCAGGGAGGGAGTCTTTCTTTTACTTTCGAAAGAGAGAAGCGAACTGGGGGTCGGGGGGAGAGGGCTGGGCGGGTAGAGAAGTGCAGCAATGGATGAATGGAGATCCAAATTCTCTGTAAATGTTCATTAAAATTATTACAAAAACCGAAAACAAAAACAAAAACTCTGATGGAGCTGTGAGTAAAAGCTTTCATTTGCTCACGAGGAGACCAGTGTTCGAACCCACTAGCTGCTTTGCCGCTTTGGGCATTTTTGTTCTATCCTTCAGGGCGGCTCTGAGTTGGAATTGACTCAGTGCCAGTAGGTGTCTGTTGTTAGGTGTCATCATGTCATTTCTAACTCATAACAAACTCTGTGTAGCTGATAGAAGCCTTGACCTATCCAGTGCCACTCTGCCCTCTCCGCTGTCCTTAAAGTCCCTGTTGTAGTGCCAGTGTCAAACCATCTTGTTGAGTCTTCCTTTCCTTCCTGACCCTCTACTATCCCAAACATGATGCCCTTTCCCTAAAACTATCCCCATCTTTAAAACATGCCCAAAGGATATGAGATGGTTAGTTTAACTACATTTAAAATCATAAGGAGGCATTCATAATAAAATATTAAGTGAAAGAGCTCAAAATGAAACTATTCACATAGTAGAATCAATGTTGAAAAAGTACCGTAATAAAAAAAACAAGCACAAACAAGAAAGTTGCCTAGTTGATTGCATGTTCATGTAATAGAATACTATGCAACTATTAACTGTAGTTTTAGAGTATATGAAAAGAGCCCTGACGGTGCTAAGTCTCTAAAGAGAGGGCTCGACTTAGCCACCTGGCTCTGAATCTCCAGTGAGTTTGGAAATGCTGTTTAGCATCCTTGCCTTGCAGGTTCTACCTTTGCAAAATGGGAAGTTTCTAATTTTCACCATTGGTTTTGGCACTGGATTTGTTAGGAAGACCAAAGGGAGAAAGTCTATATCTACAGAGATTATGATTCCTGCTATTCTTTCTGCAGTTTTCTCTTTGCATGTTCTGATGTTCTCCCAACATGAAACTCCTCCAATGGAAACCTATCTTTGCTATTCCAAAAGTCGTAGAAATGCATGGGCTGTAATCAAAGTATGGGCTCTGGCCTAGTCTCTGCTTCTCATGCTTAAAATTTAAATTGAAAAGGTTGATTTTCAAGACACTTTCCCAAGTCACCTGCCTTAAATCCAATGATAACTCTGTCCTTACTCAGTTAATGACTCATCTAAAGGATGCATGATGAAAATTACAGTAGCAGGCAGCTTAGCTCAGAGAAGTTACAAGGGTTATTTATCTTTATGGGACCACGAATGTATAATATACTTCTCACCTGATACTTACCTACTTTAAATGTGTCCAGTCTCTCACTGTGGTATCTGAGTGATGTTTTCATTAACCATAGTTGTAGCTCAGGGAAAAGATCTACTAATTTCTCCCCCAATAACAGCGATTTAATGGAGATATGATAATTGAGGTAATTTATCATTTGGATGAACTGGGTTCACAGTTTTGAGGCTAGTTTTTGAGTAATGTACATGGAAGCATTAGTTTACTTTGGCTTATGCAAATTATTCAATACAGCGTGATAAACGACATTTGCTGTTGAAAATTTTATAAAGCTAGATTACATTGAAATATTGTGGTGTGTTTTGATATGTAAAACTCAGCAGTTTCATATTTCCATTTTTTGTCACCACAGCCATTTTTTATATTTAATTCAGATGATCCTCGATTAACAGTGACTTGAAAACAAATGGCCTAGGTTTATATGTACATTGAATATCTCTTTGTGGATCGACAGGATCAAACGTATTTCTCCTGGATATGTTCAACCTATAAAAGTTATTCTTTACGTTTAATTAGAGAATTTGAATCATCGTGTACAGATTTTTATTCAGGCTTTAAATTGAAATTCTTCTGTGCAGCAGCCCTGGATATATTATTTATGTCACCAAAGGACTTGAAATCTTACTGTACTTCTTGAAATTATACATTTGCAGAACTTTGGGTAACTCAGAGGGGGCCTGGGTTAGCTTTGCCAGAGGAAGGGGACAGATACCTTTGTCTCATATATATA
>NW_006399838.1:8751699-8823500 GCF_000299155.1 Elephantulus edwardii
TATATATATAAAATGTCCACTGAAGATCTTGGGAACAAGTTGGAACATGACCTGGAAGGATGCCAGGACTGGATGGACAGAGTGACACATACAGGGTCACGAAGCTGGAGGAACTTGCTGCCTGAAGGACAGAATTGCCATATTCAAGCCTATGGGAATATTGAGAATCAGAAAAGAAGAATGATCTCAACAAGAGAGACCTTTTAAATTTTTTACCCCCAGAATCTCCAAAGTTTAGGTTCTACCTGATCATAGTAGTTGCTGGAAACTGTTTGTAGGTGTCTTTGAGGTGATTTTTGTCTCACAGAGAACTGGATGGCAGAAGAAAACGTCCCCAGAGGGTTCCTAGGCTACACTTACAGGAGTAGACCCCCAGGTCTTTTTCTACAGAGTCTCCAGATGGATTTGAAGTGAGTACTTGTCTTTCTCCTCACCAGAAACCAAAAAAATCAGTCACCTGACAAACCAAACCAAAAACCTCATTGCTATCAACTCATAGCAACACTGTAGGGCCACGTGCAGCTGCCCCATGGATTTCCAATGCTGTTATCTTTACAGAGCCCATTGCTACATCTTTCCTCTTTAGAGTAACGGTTAGAACTGATGACCTTTTCATTAGTAACCAAGCGCTGAACCACAGCTAGGGCTCCTCCTGACAGCACCATGGTTCTTTATTGGAGTCTTTGGAGAAGAGTATTGGGTGTACCACGGACTGCTAAGAGAATGAACAGGTTCATCCTGGAGAGGCTTAAACCAGGCTGCTCCTTGGAGACAAGGGTTCTGAAGCTCCGTCTGACATACTTTGAACATGTTGTAAGGAGGGACCGGTCCTTGGAGAGGAACATCATGCTTGGGAGGCTGGAGGGACAGCGCAGGAGGGGAAGACCCTCTATGAGATGGATTGATTCACAGTGACTGGGGTAATCGGGATGGGTGTGTTGGAGACAGCTGAAGTCTGGTGGCCAGGTGGTAAGGAGCTGTGCTGCCAACCTGAAGACATGCAATTCTAATCCACCAGCTGCTCTGTGGGAGAAATAGGGACTGTCTCTTCTGTGTGATTTTCAGCTTCTAAAAATCCACTGGATGTTCAGCTAGGCATCAGTTCCAACTCAAAAGTTCATAACAATTAATTGAATAAGAGGGGCGCTCTGTTGGTCTAATGGGAAAGGAGTTGCCTCAGCCAATCCAGAGGCAGGCAGTTCAAATCCACCAGCTTCTCTGTAGAATAAAGATGATCAGTCTCCTCCTGTGCACTTTATAGCCTCTAAAAATCTACTGGGTTAAGGGGGTAGGTGTGACAGAGACAGTGAGGTTGGCACAGGATAGAGCAGGGTTTAGGACTGTTGTACATAGGGTTGCTATGAGTCACAGGCAACTCGATGGCACATAACAACAACAACAACCACCACCACCTGCTGGAGGGTCAGTTATGAGTCAGTTCTGACTCGATGACACACAACTGCAATAACAACATTGAATAGGAAATGAAGTGATAAAGGGTGCCCTCAGCATTGCACGCTCTAGCTCCAGGCTGGAGGTGAGGACTCCCATTTAGAGAACTGTCAGAAAAGTCAAGATGAAGGGAGCTCTGGTGGCCTAGTGGCAAGAAGCTGCACTGCAATCTCAGAGACACTTGGTTTGAATCCACCAGATGGTCTGCTGGAGAAGGAGGGACAATCTCCTCCTGTACCAGTCAGATGTGATTTGATGGTACACACACACACACACACACACACACGTCAAGATGAGATAAAGACATGTATCGGAAAGAGTGAGATGAAGATAAAACGTTCCAGGAAGAATGGGCAGCATTTAGTACTACTCGGTTCAAATGGAGGAGAGAACACACCCACATTATTTTCAATCTTTGAATATGAATAATCAGGGAAAAGTAGTGTTTTTATGGGACTAGGAAAGTCGGCAGGAGAATTCATTTAAAGGCAGATGATTACAAGATTTTGAATATACTGAACTTGAAACAATGAATGAGATTTTTAGGTTAAGTCTATGCAAGACAGCACATTTCACAGATATTTTAAGATTAGGTCCTAGAGTTTCATTTCATTGTTGGTTTGCATGGCTTCATCTCACTGTTAGCATCTCAACAGATAATTTTTCATCGATTTGCACTTACAGAGCTTCAAGGGGTAGGAAGTCAGCATTAAATAGAAAATTAATCATTAGTATTATTATGTAAAATAAACCTGGGGAGAAACTGGGAGATAGTTCAAGTTTCCTCCTAATAGTTAGGGAGTTTCACTGCCAGCCCAAAGGAAGACAGAATTCACCAGCTACACTGTGGGGGAAAGATGGGTAAGCTCCTCCAGGCCATTTACAGCCTCTGAAAACCCACTGGAGGGTCAGCTGTGAATCAGCTCCTACTTGATGGCATATATCTACAGGAGTGACAAGTCAGTAATTTCTCAGGCGACTTTATTAATTTGTAGAACTGTAATGTTAGTAGTCTAGTCACCAAGCAGAAGTGAAATTTATTGCATGTTAACCCCTAACTTGTTGTGGTATTTTTTGGTCATACTAAAACTCCTGCAATGATAACTATAGGCAACCTCTTTTATGTTTTAAAAATCCTGGTGACTAAGCTTTTCCTCAGTTGGAGCTGAAATATGCCTATTGCACTTTTCTCACCTTGTTGTGGTGGTGTTGTGTACTGTTGAGTCAGAACCAACACTCTGAAGGGTTTCGAGAGGCAGTTTATTGAACCAGAGGAGATTGCCCATCCTTCTCCTGTGAATTAGCTGGTGGATTTGAACCACGTGCCTGTGGGATGGCAGCACAGCTTCTTGCCATTAGACTACCAGAGCTCCCTTAGCATCTCACCCTAAACATCTATAAATCAAATAAGTCAGATGTAGTTCTCAAGCCCCGATCCTGGTGGTGGGAGACAGTGGTGATTCAGTCACAGCCTTCTTGTCTTCCACGTGGGAAGCCTGACTTTGATTCTGCCGTCAATACCCGTCTCCATCACACAGGAGGCTTCTGTGTGTTTACGGTGTGAGACAGATTTTAGTGGAGATTCTACATGAAGAGCTAAGAAGGAAGTCTGGGCAATTGACTTTTGAAAAATTAGTGAAAATTCTGTGGACTCCAGCGGTCTACAGGGGTTGCTCTGCATCTAGGACTGACTGAAAGGAAGCTAGCAACAACAATAATCTTGTTATTTATGTCAGGTGTTGCCAAGTCAGTTCTCTATCATGCTTGCGACCATTGTTTCTGTCACGTCATTGAGGAACATCCCCTTTTTTTGCTAACCTTGTATTTTTCCAAGCATGATGAATCTCTTCAAGACATTCTGATAACATACCCAAAGCATATCCTGCCATCTTTACTTCAAAGTAGCATTCTGGCTACACTTTTTTCAAGACAGATGTCTCTTCTGATGGGTTTGACTTGATATTCTTTGCTGATACCACAATTCATAGGCATTGATTCATCATCAGTCTTTCTTATTGTCTAACTTTCATATGAATATGAAGCAATAGCAAATATCCTGACTTGAATCAGGTACACCTTAGTCCTCAATGTGACACCCTTGCGTTTTAGTATTTTATAGTGGTTCTGTGAAGCAAATCTGCCCATTGCAATATGTAATTTTTTTCTTGACTCCCATGGTTGTTAATTGTGGATGTAATTAAAGTGAAATTTTTTATAAAATCAGTATTTTCTGTTTATCGTGGTCGTTATACTCCGTTAATTGCTTCAAATCCTCTTCAAGCAAGCGTAGCTGTGTAATCTGCATATTGCAGTTTGTTTATGAGTTTTCCTCCAATCCCATTATTATTTTCTTCTTTCTATAGTCTGGTCTCTGATTATTTGGCTAAGGTGCAGATTCAGAGGTAACTTGTGGTTGCTGTGATGCTGAACACTGTGACACTGATGTGTCAAATGTGATAATGGTCACCCATGGTGGACAGTGTTTGGTGGAGCTCCTGATTAAAACAAGCTTGGAAGCAGGAGTGGCATCCACTTCTGAAACAGCTTGCCTCCGGAAACTCTATGAACAGTGCTCAGGCCTTTCATTCATAGGGTCACTATGAGTCATCTACAACTCAACGGCACCTAACAACAACAGATTAAATAAATATAATGAAAGGACACAAGTCTAATAATATTTCTTGATTTAAAACTATACAGTTATCGCCTTACCCTTCAAAGCAACAGCTTCTTTCAGTTTATGTACTCAAATACACATTTTATAATTCTGTTCTTCAATATTATCTATAAGTTGGTATAATCCATATAATTGAATACCTTTGCACAGTTAAGAAGTACACATCTCCATCACGCTCTGTGTTTTCAGAGAAGATCCTTCAAACATCAGAGATGATATTCCTTATTCTATGTTCTCTTTGGAATTCAACTTGAATTTCAGTGTTTTCCTGGCTGGTGTACTGCTGAATCATTTTAAAATTATAGTCAGCAATATTTCACTTCTGTGTGACATTAGTGATGTTATTTACTAATTTCTACATTCTGTTGGATCACCTTTGTTTGGAATTGACATTAAAATGGGACTCTTCCAGTTTGTTGGTTATGTAGCTACAGCTTTTAAATTTCTTGGTACCAAGAAACACACTTAACACTGCATTCATTTGTTGAAACATCTCAGTTGGTATTCTGACAGTTCCTGGAGCCTTGATTTTCTTTGTGAATGCTTGGACGACTTCCTTTATTACCATTTGTTCTTTGTTTTTGCTACATCCTGAAATTGTTTATTGTCACCCAATGTTTTGGTACAGTGACTCTGCATATTCCTTCCATCTTATTTTCAAGCCTTCTACATCAGTCATTGTTTTGCTCAAAGAATCCTTCACGTTGGTAACTTGAGACTTGAATTTATTCTTCTGGGTTTGTTGCTGTTTCCCACCCACCTCCCTCCGCCCCCGACTTTAGGTTGAGAAATGCCAAACATATTCTTCTCTTTTGATTTTTTTAACTCCACACTTTTGCACCTTTTATTTAATACTTTCTTTTCTGGGGCTGCCCTTTGAAATCTTCTTTCAGCTGTCTTGATTATTTCTTCCATTTGCTTTAGTTTCTCTACATTCTGGAGCAAATTTCACTGTCTCTGTGACATCTGTTTCACTCTTTCTTCACTCCCTGTGTAATAGTCTTTTGTATTCTTCATGGATGATGTCTTGATTAAAATCTCACCACTCATTTGATCTTTGATCATTAGTGTTTATATTTTGGCTTCTGTAGACTTGACTTTATTGTTTTCCATCATCAACATGGATTTACTAAAGAGCAATTAATTGATGGTCTTTCCAAATTAACTCTTGATCTTTGTCTGACCGATGATATTGACCTGATTCATGGCCTTTCCCCCCCCCCCCCAAATGTGGTCAATTTGATTCTGGTATATCAACTTATGGGGACATAGGGCCACCGTTGTAAAACAGGACTGACATTGGGGTTGAGGGAAGACAGAGAAGGAGGGGAGGAATGATGTGTACTGCATTGCAACAGATGTGGGAGAGAACAGTTTAAAAGGGATATATGATTGGGTATTATTGTCATGACAGGAGTCCAGAATGAAGGCTATACAGTGGAGTGGACTTGGAGGGAGGGATTGCATAGATGAGTTTTTCTTTTACTCCTCAAGGAGAAAAGTGAATTGGGGAGAAGGGGGTGGGCAGGGAGAAAAGTGCAATAATGAATGATTGGAAACCCTAAGTCTCTGTAAACTTTTATTAAAATGAATTTTAAAATTATGGGGACAAAACATTGTTTTCAGACCACTTCTGTCCCTTTGAGCTGGTGGGAAATTGAAGGTCCGTTCATTGTGGAAGCCCCTTCACAGCCTAACAAGTTGCAGAAATGCCCAAGATCTGATGAAGAACATTCAGTGGCTCGTGTGCGGTGGCTCTGCCACGTTGGGGAGAGCTTTGCCCAGAGCTCCTGTGCTGAGTGCTCTGCCTGCCAAGCCCACAAATACCTTCTCACCGTCTCAGGACATTGCTGCGTGCAGAAGTTCTCTGATATCTGGCCTTTCCTACACTGACAGAAAGTGCCAGCCTTCTTCTTTTCTCGTCTGGGATAGCCATCTATTTTCCTCAGTGATGTGGGCTTTAATATCTGTCCAAAGGAATCAATAGCTTCATGTATTATGAAGTTCTGTCTGCATAAATTACTGAAGGGAGGAGATAGCGAGAGTTTGGCTATATGTTTAAAATAGACAAGAAAAACTGTATAAACACAAATTAGTATTCCAATAAATAATCTTGCCATATGACTTAAACCTCGTTGCTTATGGAAGTTTGGAATCTCAGAATACTGTGGCATAGATAGAGATGTTTAGTAAATGATATGATCTTCTATAGTACCCAGTTTGAGGAAGTTTGGGCTGGGATTCTATTAACTAAGTAATAATTACATTAACCAATGATTGCACTGTTGATTGTTTCCCAGCTGGGTAACGAATTAAGCTGTCTCTTGAAGTATCGGCAGCTGAATATTGTGTCTGAAGAGTTATAGATTCACCTTAGAAAATGAAGAGGGAGATATATATAATAGTATATGTAATATTATAATATTACATATAATTATATTATTTTATATAATGATTCGATATAATAATTAGATATAATCTCTGGATTACAGCCTGTGGTCTTTCCTATTTGTTCTTCCAAGAACCAACTACATTAGAGGGGAATTACCAAGCTATAGGATTTGTCCTGTATCAGAGGACAGTAGCTCTGGTGGCCAAGTGTAGGGAGAGGCAGTGCCAATCCAAAGGCAGAAGGTTCTAATCCACCAGCTGCTCCACAATAGAAAAATGGGCAGTCTCCTCCTCTGTGATTAATGGCCATGGAAGCTTGTTGGAGCATCGGCTAGCTATGGGTCAAGAGCAGCAGCAGAGTGTCCAAGGGAAGAGTGAGGAGCCTGCAGGAGAGTGTGCTCTTGTGTAAGGGATCCAGGTCAGATTCCCCACCCAGGCGACTCACGAACAAGTCACCTTACTTCAGTCAGTGGATACTTTCATCCTTTTGTGATACCGAATCGACATCAACAGAATTTCCAGCCTAGGACGGTTAGAAAGATGTTCTAAATCTGCAGTCAGCCAGTGAGATCCTTATTGTCACGCCAGTCCCCATCTGTGATCTGTGACTGCCTGTGGGGGTTAACGCAAGGTGGAGAAGGGATTTGCTAAACTGTGCATAAATTGGCCCTGGCTGGTGGTAACTTAAGTGATGCTGACAGAACCAACAGCTCATCAGCGGGAACTCATCACGTTCTTCTCCATTCACAGGTAACGAGTGTGTATATGGCAGCTACTCTGAAGTAGCTTCGGAAGAAATGCCAGATGCAGAGGGAGTAGTTAGCACGTCTCTCAATCTTCAAGAGCCATGCTCGCCAGCCACCTCCAGTGAAACATTTACCCCCAAGGAAGGCTCTCCTTACAAAGCCCCCATCTACATCCCTGATGATATCCCCATCCCTGCGGAGTTCGAACTACGAGAGTCCAGTATACCTGGAGCAGGACTAGGAATATGGACCAAAAGAAAGATTGAACCTGGTGAGAAGTTCGGGCCTTACGTCGGAGAGCAGAGGTCAAGTCTGAAAGACCCCAGTTACGGATGGGAGGTAAGAGCATATTTTTCATTCACATGCTGCGGTTTTTTCTGTGTTGTGGAGAAGAGAGGAATTGTTAGATAGTCATAAAGCAAATTCCATTTCTTGCACTAGGTCCTTGAATATGTCTTTAGAATGAATTACTTCTTATAATCCTGTTTCTTGATAGAAACAAATTATGGCATAGGAATAGAAAGGGCCAACCTAATAAATGGTCAAAGAATTGTATCAACTTGAAAAAAGTATAAGGGAAGCAAACACAGTTTTTTATAGATACTTTTCCAAACAGTGAGGCTGGTCATCTATTTTTATGTACTATGTGGCATAGGCAAATGAAAGTTACCATTTATTTTATTTTCTCTTCTTGGAGGGAAAAAGAATTGATATATCAGAATGAAACATTTATTTTCTTTATGTGATTCTGGTTTAATTTAGTTTTAGTTTCATTCTTTGTGTTTATTTTGTTCTTTGTCTAGTGTAATTTACACCCCCCCTTTTTTGTGTGTGTGAAAACCTTGCTTTGACTCTTCATGTTTCTAGAATTGGAGCACTGTGGCAAATTCTGAGATAACATTTTATATTCAAATTGATTTAATGAATAATTTTTGCCTTAGGAAGGCAGCAAATAATAATTCTGAAAAGAAAATCAAGTACTGATTTCAGCCATACTTTTCAAAGAAACCATCTAGCGTTATCTAAGAATATGAAGTTACAGTATGAACATGAAATGTAAATCTGTTTTATTTGTACAAAGATAGTTCATTGTGTTTTTCTTCTGAGTTGACAGTTCTACTCAAGGTGTGTGTGTTTGTGTGTATGTCCTATGTTTATAATTTCTGGAAAATCTAGTCTCTGTATACTTGTAGTCAATGTCTACAAAGCTAAGAAGGTGTTTTTTTGAGATGTGACTGAGCTTTCATAATATTACAGTGAGACAGAAGTCAGATAAGCTAGATTTATTTGGGTGTTTTCTCTTAATATTTATGATCATTAATAGAATATCTGATTAGCTTTTTAAATAGGAATAAATATGCCGTGCCTTCAGGACTTAATTTCAACATTCTATCTCCTTTTTCTTTTTTTACGTGTTCCTTTGTGAAATCTGTTAAAAAATGCTGTAATAAAAACAATCTTCTTTTGAATTCTAAAAGGATAAAAGTTAAGGCCTGGATTTGACGTGTTTACAAACGAGAACCACTTTTTGGCTGAATCCTAAGCTACAGTCCTGGAGTTTAGCTACAGTCCCTGTAAACAGGTGTATTGATAAGAGATTTGGTGGTGGTGGTTTTTTTGTTTGTGGTTTGTTGTTTTGTTTTGTTTTTTTTAGTCATTGTAGCGTTAACTGATATGTGAGTTGAATACGTTTTAAACCAAATACGTGCAAACTTTACGTCATTATTGTTCACCTTTAAATAATGGCTATAAACCTTGTAATAATAAGTAACTTATTAAACTTTTATTATAAAATCTCTAGAGTTAAGCAAGTGCAGTCCTGCTCGAGACTATCCAGAAGACGTGGGAATAAACCACAGCTTAATAACAAAATCATTTTGTAATTACTGTGCTGGGAAATGGAGGTCTGTGCTGCTTCGACAGGATACTTATGGAAGGGGGGTAAACATGGGAAAAACTGGAGCTAGAGGAAATTTAAAAATAATGATTTTTTCCCCCTCTTTGGAGTACAATGTCTTCCACATATAGAGGATAGATATTTACCTTGAGAAGTGTAAAGTGATTCTTTCCATTATGTTGGAACTGAGTTGTTTCATTGTTTCAAGACAAACCATTCAAGACAGCTCTATAGTTAATGAATTGTTGGCCAAAGATCATGCATTCCTATTCTCCAAGAATTCAGCCAGTCAATTCAGTAGCTCACTTGACCATTGTACTGGTCAACCTTGCTTTTGAGACCGTGGATTGTATGGTCTGGAGTGTTATAACCAGAGTAAGAATGAGTCTTGTTTTCATGATTTTGGTGAATTTGCTATCCACCCAAGAGCAGAAGATACTTTGTATCTCTGCCTTTCTGTTTTATTTTTTTTAAACAACAATTAGTCTAGTTACTACAAAACTAAATGGTGAGAAAGTCTATACAAAGGTCCATGCCTGAGTACTCATTTTTAATCGTCCATGTCAGAGTTGCCTTTTAGGATAGCTAATTTCTCTCCTGTTAGATTAGCCACTCCATAGTGCTATAGTTCTTAAGTCTCCTCAGGAAGATTCAAACCACCAACCTCTTAGTTAGAAGCAAATTCTTAACCATTTGCACCATCCAGGGACTCTTCTGCTCAGTAAAAGAAGTCAATGAATGTTAATCTTAAAAAAAAAAGTGTTGGAAATACAGACTTACTACGGATCTACACATTAGTTGAGTTATTGATATTATAGATTTTTTTTTGTCTTACTGCTGTTTCCTAGAAGTTCAAGTACATCTACTATGGATTAATTAGTTGACTCAGATTGTTGAAAGAAAAAACGAGTTTATACTTTCTAGTTACTAGTGGCCTAGTGGTAAGAAGCTGCTGTACATCAAACCCAATCCCAAAGGCACACAGTTTGCACCCACAAGCCGCTCTGTGGGAGAAGGATGGGCAGTCTCCTCCCATGTGATGTACTGATGTGAAAGGTCATTGGAGGGTCAGCTATGGGTCAGTTCTGACTTGATGACATGCAACAACAAGAAGCAAGAGCTATTTCTAGTTTTAAGTTATATTCAGGTAGAGATGCCGCTTTTTAAAAAGTGCAGAACCCATTATAATTTTTACTGTGTGGACCATACATATATTTTGGTATTAATATTTTTAAAAATTTATAACTTGTGAAAATATCTGTAAAGACTTTATTAGGTATTTTATTGAAAGCTGTATTATCAATTTAATAGCCCTTTTGTTTTATGAGTCTAGTCTTAGCTCACCTGCATTTCCCATGTGAAAGATAATAACATGCAACACTGAACATTTCTTACAGATTTAAGTCAAATAGACTCTAAATTTTAAAATTAAAATCTTAAACTAACACTATAATGAGGATTCTATGTCAGCTTTTTAGAAAAAAACATTGTGCAACACACTGTGGACACGCCACCAGAGCTCCTTAAAAAATGATTGTATGAAACACAATGTGAATGAAGGAATGTGTGACGTACAATGTACACGAATGAAAGAGAACATATATGAATTTTGTATGCACACAACATAAAAGAATTTTTTGTTTTTGTTCTTTTTTATTGATATTTTAACGAAAGTTTACAGAAAACTTGAATTTTCATTTATTCATTGTTGCCCATTTTCTTCCCTACCTCCCACCCCAGTTCGCTTTTTTCTTTAAAAAGATTCTTTCATTGTTGCATCATTTCCTCCCTCACTCCCTCCCCCAGTACACTTTGCTATGTTCCTCTTATTCTGGACTATTGTCATGCAACTAATACCTCATCATAGATTTCTTTTACAGTTCTTCTCCTCTTCTATTTAAATTCAGTGTACATTCTTTATCTCCTCTTTTCTTAGTTTCTCCTCCAACCCCCCCATGCCAGTCCTGTTCTACCACAGTGGCATTATGCTGTATTTGTCATTTTATGACTAAGAAATTTCACTCAGCATTATGTCCTTCAGGATCACCCATTTTGAATAATATTGCATGAGTTCCTTGTTTTTCAATGCATCATAGTATTCCATTGTGTGGATATACCACAGCCATTCTAGCCATTCATTTGTTGATGGGCACTTGGGTTGTTTCCAACCCTTCACTATTGTGAACAACACTTGTGAACAACACAACAATAAACATGGGTGTGCATGTATCTGTTTGTGTAATAGTTCTGGTTTAAAGTAAATATTAACATTTTAAAAATGTTTTAAATTGTGTTAGATTTACAAAAATTGCAAAGATAATGCAGAAATTTTTTTTTATATTCCTTACTCAGTGTTGCCTAATGTTAGCAGTATATAGATGTTACCATGATGTGTTTATTAAAATTCACCCCACATTGCTAGTTGCTATCAAGTCAATTTCTTCTTCTCATGGCAAGCTGTTTGGTGTTCAAACTGTGCCAGAGGGTTGATTTCCTTTGAAACTAGCAAAAAGCAGCAAAGAAGTCCCAATCTACTCCCATAAAGATTGCAGCCCAGGAAATCTTGTGGGACAGTTCTACTCATAGAGCATGTTAGGTAGGAATCAACTTTACATTATACAACAACAATAACAGTGCTGTTAAGATCAAAGAACTTAATCATCTTCTACTTTTTGAAAAGCCATGATGAAGTCCAACCTGTTTACACATCTTGCACCTTCTAGAACTTCCAAAATATTGTCAATATATGGACAAATCTTTTATCAAGTTTTTGAAAGTTTCCGAAATATCAGGAGTCTATTTCTTTTATTCTCAGTGGTCAAGTAGAATTTGAGTTATTCCTTTTTTCCAAGAAATATAATGACCTTTTAAAAATAATTAAGAATCATATAAATCTCTAATCTGTCTTGTTATGTACTGTTGAAGCAGAATCAACTCGTGGCTGGCCCTCCAATGGTTTTCTGAAGTAGGAAGTTACACAGAATACGTTGCCCATCTTTCTCCCATGCAGCAGTGGGTAGGTTTCAACCCATGCCTTTGGGTTGGCAGTGCTCCTTCTTACCAGTGGGGCACTGTCTTAGAAAATGCAATAAAATTAATGTCTTCCTTAGTCATTTCTGTAATTGCAGGATTTTACTTTCTTCTATAGTCAGCAAATGAATATAAACCTTCTGGGTTCAAAACATAAGATGTTTAGAAAAATATTCCCACTTACTAGTTTTGACAGATAACTCTAGGACTTGGTCAACAAATATTCTTTATAATGCCTCCGGATTCTCTAATATATTGTTGGGAGTCCTTGGTATCAGAATATTCTGCTCTCAGAGGTTAAGCACTTCTTTGCTAACTGAAAAACTCAGTAGGTTGAGTCTGCTTCTTGCTCAGTGGGAGAAAATACCTGGCAGTCTGTTCACATAAAGATTTCAGCCTTGAAACCCCATGGAGAAGTTCTCATTGTGAAATGAACTGCAGGGCACACAACGAGAGCTTTTCCTCGAGGGTCAGTGAAGTAACAGGAATGAACAGATTCAAATACGTGTCAGAATTATAGATGGAAGCGTTGGTGCAGATTTCTGCTCTCTTTCCCCAAAGATTGGTCCCTCCTGCAGAACATACCCTAACGATGTGAGATGGAGCTTCAAAATCTTTGCCTCCAGAGAGCAAGTTGGTTTCACTGTCTCCAGAACAGACCTGTTTGTCCTCTTGGCGGTCTGTGGAATGTTCAGAGTTCTTCTCTAGCACCACAATTCAAAGGCATCAATTCTTCTGTCATCCTTATTTAGTCCGTTTTTAGAACTCAATATTTTATATAATAATATTTAATACAACACACGGAATTTGATCGTTCTTTTTAAAATGAGTCCTGGAGTGCAATAATTAGCCACTTGACCGCTGATCAACAGGAATCCAGCAGCCTCTCCACAGAGGTACAGAAGCTGCTTCTTTAAAGATTACAGCTGAGCAGTTCTACTCAGTCCAGTAGGGTTACTGTAGGGCAGAATCAACTTGATGGCCACAGTTTTCTAGATTTGCCCTTTTTATGAATGAATATTCCTTGTACTGATCTGAGGTGAAAGGCTGGACAGTTAGGCGAGATCATTTGCCCCACTACGCAGGGCTACACCTTAATGTGATCTGTGGACAGATGCCCAAAAGAGATCTCAGAGGTGGCTTCATGGAGAGTTGCTTACACTCGGGGGGGGGGGGGGACGTGGGGAAAGAAAAGCAGGTTCAAGAACAATAAAATGTTCATTCTATTGTTCGCCATGTCACCACCTCCCACTGCTTCAAGATCCAGACCGATCACTCTTCTAAGCATGCATTCCATCAGCTGTCAGATCAGACTTTTATTCCACCAGTCAAATGCTGCCCAAGAGACAGAAAGCAATTTGTTTGGACTTCTTGACTTAATCCTAGGAAGTCAGCTGTAGAGTGTCACCTGATCCAGAAACACTGATTTCCTTATGTTCCATCTGTAGCCAAAATCCATACTGTGCAATCTTACACAGGTCTCTGTGTGTGTGTTATTGTGGAATTAGTGAGGATGGTACTTTAAGCGCAGTCCTTTCTCTAACTTATATAACTTTGGACCGCCTTGAGGCTCTACCTTGGTCCAGCCCAGTTCCTCTGAGTAGACTCTGATGCATGGTGACCCCCATATGATGCATGATGCATATGGATAACAATAGAACTGTGGCCACAGGGTTTATCAGGACCGACGTTTCAGAAGTAGACCACCAGATCTTTCTTCCAAGGTTCCCCTAGTTAGACTTCCAGCTTCTCAGTTTACAGCAGAGTTCACTCCCATTGTTTTACACCCCACAGACTTCTTCACTTTGTCAGTCATTATAATTTTTTTTTTAAAGAAAGCTGATGAACCGGTTTTCCCCCCAAGAAACATCAAAGGATATTGCATTCATCTTGAGAAGCTTAAATCAAATCTAGTATTCCCTTTTCCTCCTGATTTTCTCATACATCTAGTAGCTACTTTTTCTCTAAGACTTTGCTTTCTCAAATCCTTATAATCTAGACCTCACATTTTCTGTCTTTTTGATACACGCAGACTTAGCATATTCAATACAATTTATTTTCTATTATTTGGACTGGTTACCCAGTTTCTGAATTTGGCAAAATAACGTAGGACCAAGGAGGTGATCTTGAAAGGAAGTTACCTTCCCTCTTGAGGGTAAAAATAGGTAGAGGGTGAGAATTACTCACTAGATACCCATTGTCTTTGACTTGATGCTGACTCATTGTGACCCTGACAAAGCAGAACTTCCCCATGAGGTCGTGAAAAGTTGTAGCTAACATTGACAAGAACAGCGATCATAGAACAGGTCTTTTTGCTCGTGTGAAAGTTTCACCTAGACTAACAGGCGGTGAGTCATACAGAAGGCGGTATAACGTGGCTTAAAATCAGAAATGGTATGCATCCGAGTTGTATAATTCCACCACATTTACTCAATTTGTACCCTGAGCAAAAAAAATAATGTGGTAGAGTGGACACAGAAGAAGAAGATACCACCAGGATCTGAGGAAGATTCATCAACAACCTGAAACCTAGATGATAGAACCTTGGTTGATGAATGAAAGGCTTGAAGCACTTATATGAAGAACAGAGACTACACGTTACAACCTAAAAAAAGCAAAAAAGCTGTACCGATAAAGAACATCATGATGACTGGAGAAAAGACTGAAATGGTCAAAGATTTCCTTTTACTTGGATTCACAATTGATGCCCATGGAAGCATTAGCCAGGAAATCAAACGTCCTGTAGCAGTGGACACATCTGCCACAAAGGATCTCCTTCAAGTGTTAAAAGTTAACTGTCTCCTGTCATAACAATAATATCTAATCATAGATTAGGGGGAGGAATTGAATAACAATGAAAGAATTTTTTCTTTTACCCTTCAAAAAGAGTGAATTTGGGGTTTGGGGATGACCAGGGAGAAAAGTGCAACAATGAGTGAATGGAAATCCAAAGTCTCTGTAAACTTTCATTAAGATAAAATTTTAATAAAAAGGTAACTGTCACTTTGAGGACTAAAGTGCACTTGACTCAAGCCACAGAATTTTCAGAAGGACATCATGTTTGGTAGGGTGGAGGGACAGCGCAGGAGGGGAAAGCCCTCTATGAGGTGGAGTGATTCAGTGACTGGGATAATCGGGATGGGAGTGTCAGAGACAGTGCGATAGGCACAGGACAGAGCAGGGTTTAGGGCTGTTGTACATAGGGTCGCTATGAGTCACAAGCGACTCGACGGCACATAACAACAACAACAACATATGCTTAGAAAAGCTGGGCCAATTGGCAGCATCAGGGTGGAGGGTGAAGAGACTGAGATTGTTCACAGCTTTAGTTTACTTGGCTCCACAGTCAACACTCTTGGCACCAGTCGCCAGAAAATTAAAAGACGTATTGCGATGAGAAAGTCTGCTGTTGGGGACCTCTCTAAAGTACCGAAGAGCAATGGTGTCTCTCTGGAGACTAAGGTGCATCTGATGCAGGCCATGGTCTTTGCTATCACTTGCTATGTGTCAGAGACCTGGACAATGACTAGGGTTGATAGAGGGAGAGTTGATGCCTTTGAGCTGTGGTGCTGGAGAAGAGTATTGAATATACTATGGACTGCTAGGAGAACAAACAGGTTCATCCTAGAGAGGGTGAGACCAGGCTGTTCCTTGGAGGCAAGGATTCTAAAGCTTAGTCTGACATACTTTGGAGATGTTGCATGGAGGGACCAGTCCTTGGAGAAGGATATCATGCTTGGGAGGGTGGAGGAACATCTCAGGAGAGGAAGACCCTCGAAGAGGTTCATTGATTCAGTGACTATGGTAATGGGGTAGATGTATTGGAGACAGTAAGATTAGCACAGGAGAGAGCAGGGTTTAGGGCTATTGTATATAGGGTCGCTGTGAGTCACAGGTGACTCGACTGCACATAACAACAAAAATAACCTTAGATTTGTGGTGGTGGTGAAAACCATGAACTGAACCATGGATGATCAGAAGAACAAATATATCTACATTGAAAGAAAGACTGCTGCAATGCCCTTTACAGTAAGACGAGACTCCTCAGATACTCCGTTTTATTATCAGGACATGTTGTCAGGAGGGACCAGACCCTGGAGAAGGATACCATGCTCAATAAAGAAGAGAGTCAGTAGAAAAGAATGAAATTCTCAATATGCTAGATTGACAGATGATTGTAATAATGGCATTAAACGTCATGAAGGCTATGAGGATGGCACAGGATTTTTGTTTTGTTTTGCTTTATATTTAGGATACTTATTACGATGGGAAATTCTGCTGTTAGGGACCGCTCCAAAGTACTGAAGAGCAATGGTGTCACTCTGGAGACTAGGGTGTGCCTGATATAGGCCATGGTCTTTGTAATCACTTGCTATGCATCAGAGAGTTGGACGATGACTAGGAAGGATAGAAGGAAAATTGGTGCCTTTGAGCTGTGGTGCTGGAGTATTGAATATTCCATGGACTGCTAAGAAAACGAACAGGTCCATCCTGGAGATGGTTAAACTGGGCTGCTCCTTGGAGGCAAGGATTCTGAAGCTTTGTCCATGAGTTAGACTCAAACATTAACATCAAAAACAGTTTTTGTGGAACCAGGCTACTATCCATCTTTCTCCTGTGGAGAGTGGTGGCTTTGGACAACTGATGGTTTAGTTAGTAGCAAAAGTTTTTGAATGACTCTGCCACCCGGCTCCTTTCAATGCTAACAAATATTTCTAGTTGGAAAGCTTGTCTTTTATCTCTCCTCCATCTATCTCTCTCTATCTCTATCACATCACTATCGCTATCTCTATTGCTCTCTATCTCTAATCTATATCTATATATCTATATCATCTATATCTATATCATCATCTATATCTATCTATATCTATCTCTATATCTCTATATAATTTTTTTTCTTGTGCATGGGTGATGCGTCAGCTCCTGTCACAGACCCATGGGATGTGCACACCTCTGTGCCTCCGAGTGACCAGCTGACAGTGGTATTTTCCTCTGACACTGCAGCTGACCTCCCAAGCTTCTCAGGTGTGCCCGGCATGGCACGGAGGCCTCGATTGGTCGACTGCCACAGGTGTGGATAATTTGTTTTTTCTTTTTTTTTTTCATTGTTTAGATTCTTGTGGTAGGAATTCACCAGGTGTGAGATGTGAGATGCCAGCACACTATCTCCACCCTGGAAGAGGCCAGCTGCTCTAAAACAAAAAAGAACTAAGAAAGAAAAAAGTAAAAAGTGTTTCTCCTTGGTCTCGCAACACTGCCAGCCTGAATCCTTGTTTTCTTGGAAGTCTCACCCAAGGGCAAGACTCTCCCTAACCATGAGTTCGGATACGTCCACCTGACAGATGAGCTTAAAGAATCTCCTTAAGTGAACCAGTCTACAGGTAGTAACAAGTTCCCTAGGCTCTGCCCCAAGTTAGGCTGGTATCATTCCAATTACAGAGATAGAGGAGAACCTGGACATGGTTTCCAAAGAATATTCTAGAGTATTTCTGTGGGAATACAAATTTCTACCCATTTGACTGAGGTTAAACAGTAGAGGGCAAAAATACTAAATGGAGACACTCTGGTCCCAAGTTTATCCATCCTCTTGGATTGTCCTGGAACGTCACTGCAGCTGTGTGTTGGTGGTGGTGTTGTGATTGTTGTTGTTATGTACGATCAAGTTGAAACCTACCCATAGCTGATGCTTCAACATGTTTTCAGAGGCAGTGAAATTCATGGAGAAAGATTATCCATCTTTTTCCCTGTGGATTAGAACGGCATGCCTTCAGCTGGGCAGCGCAGCTCCGTAACCCCAGGCCTCCGGAGCTCCCTACTATCTGTTCTTGTGTGCTGTGCAGTTGGAACCGACACAGAGCTGACCCTCCTGTGATTTTCAGAAGCAATCAATTGCACAGGAGGGGATTGCTCTTCCTTCTTTACCTGAATAGGGCAAGGTAAACATTGCAGGTCCCATCGACCTGCACACCTTTAAAGCAAAGCTTGTCGCCGAGCAAGGAGGGGGCTGACAATTGCTGCCCGTCTAGGTTGCAGTATTGGGTCCAGCTTCTCATTCCCCTTCCATTCTCAATGCCTCATGAAGCACATGGCTGTGGTTTCTCTTGGGTAAATCATAGCAATCTAGAGAAATAAACACACGGTAGATTACTCAGTTCTTGTTGTTGTTATGTGCCGTCGAGTTGTTTTTGACTCATAGCGACCCTACACACAACAGCCCTAAACCCTGCTCTATCCTGCGCCAGCCGCACTGCCTCTGACACACCCATCCCGATTACCCCAGTCACTGAATCAATCCATCTCATAGAGTCTTCCCCTCCTGTGCTGTCCTTCCACCCTCCCAAGCATGATGTCCCTCTCCAAGGACCCGTCCCTCCTGGCAACACGTCCAAAGTATGTCAGATGAAGCCCCAGAATCCTTGCCTCCAAGGAGTAGCTTGGTTTAATCCTCTCCAAGATGAGTCTGTTTTCCTGGCAGTCCATGGTACATTCAGTACCCTTCTCCAGCACCACAGCTCAAAAGCATCCACTCTCCTTCTGTCCTCCCTAGTCATTGTCCAACTCTCTGATGCATAACAAGCGATTGCAAATACCATGGCCTGTATCAGGCGCACCTTAGTCTCCAGAGAGACACCATTGCTCCTGAGTACTTTAGAGAGGTCCCTAACAGCAGACTTTCCCATCACGATATGCTTTTTGATTTCCTGACTGCTGGTGCCAAGAGTGTTGACTGTGGAGCTGAGCAAACTGAAGCTGTGAACACTCTCAATCTCTTCGCCGTCCATCCTGATGCTGCCAATTGGTCCAGTGGTGAGAATCTTTGCCTTCTTGACATTGAGCCTCAGTCCATACTGAAGGCTGCAGTCCTTGACCCTTCGCAGCAAGTGCATGAGGTCCTCCTCAGTTTCAGCAAGCAGGGTTGTGTCATCTGCATAACGCAGATTGTTAATAGATCTTCCACCAATCCTGATGCCACAATTCTCCTCATAGAGCCCGGCTTCTCGGATAATCTGCTCAGCATACATGTTTAAAAGGTATGGAGACAAGATGTATCCCTGGCGTACACCCTTCCCAATTTTGAACCATGCAGTGTTACCCTGCTGTGTTCTGATTACTGCCTCTTGGTCCAAGTATAGGTTTCGTATTAGCACAATTAAATGTTCTGGGATTCCCATTCTTTTCAGAGTCAGCCACAGTTTGTTATGATCCATACAGTCAAATGCCTTTGCATAATCAATGAAGCACAGATAGACATTCTTAGGAACAAATATTTCCTTATTTTTCCCCCCCTCGGGGTCAACATTTGTGTTGGTTTGAGATTATTCTACTATTCACAAACAATATCATGGAGATTTGAAGAGCAAGGGAAACATCCAGTGATTTGCCCTCTGGGAGCTGCAATCTCTTGCTTTTAATGCTGGCAGTAGTGAATAGTGACTTGAGGATACTGTCCTTGAGCAGAATAATATCCCATGGATAATAAGCAGGAAAATTAAAATCTCCGTAGTGTTTTTGCTGCCATCCCCAACAGTTTCTATTCACTTTGTTGTTGTAGTTAGTTGGCATCAAGTCAGTCCTGGTTCTTCTTAGTTGTTAAGTACCGTCGAGTTGCAATTGACCCATAGCTAACCCTCTAGTGTGTTTTCAGGAGCAAGAAGTGGTACAGGGGGAAATTTCTTATCTTTCTCCTGCAGAGCAGCTGTGGGTTTGAACTGCGTGCCTTTGGGATGGCAGCTGCATTCCTTACCTGTAGGCCACTAGAGCTCTCCTTCTTAGTTTTAACATCTTTACGTACAGTAGATCCAACCATTGCCTAGGTCTGCGCTATTCTCTTCACCTTTGCTAGGTTTGAGTCCATTGTTGCATTGCCTGCATATCTTGCATTTATATGATGTGACTGAAAAGAATATGGCTTAAGTAAAGAATGTTGTTGCTGTAGTTAAGTGCCATCGAGTCGTAGGTGACTCTATGAACAAAAGACCTGAACACTTGTGTGACTTTCATCCTTTCTCCAAGTTCATAGAGTTTCTGGAGGCAAGCTATTTCGGAAGTGGATGCCACTCCTGCTTCCAAGCTTGTTTTAATCGTGGAGCTCCAACAAACACTGTCCACCATGGGTAACCATTATCATCACATTTGACACATCAGTGTCTCAGTGTTTAGCATCACAGCAACAGACCAGGGCTATACCACTTAGAAGAATGTTTGACCAAAAACAATTAAAAATAGTCCAAAGTTAAGAATAGCTTAAAGTGGAATGCTAAGCTAAAGGTGACAACTCTACTTTTTAATTCTTTAAAGAGGACCTTAGTAGCACTTTTCTTTGCCCGATATATTTGATTTCTTGAATGTTACTTCGATGGGCATTAACTGTGGATCCAAATGCAGTTAAATCCTTGACAACATCAACATTTCTTTCCACATTGAGGGGATTTTTGTATTCTTTCTGTTGCATTGTGTAATCCATATTGAAGGCTGTAGTCTTCAACAATGACCATGCTTCAAGTCCTCTTGACTGCCCAGTCAAGGTTGTGTCTTCTGCATGTTGGAGGTTGTTGATGAGTCTTCTCCAAAGCTGCTGCTGAAACCTTCTTTAAATCGTCCTGATTTCTTGTACTGTATGATCCATGTATAGTCTGAACAAGAACGGTGAAAGGCTATGATTTTTCTTTTTTTCAGTCATGTGATTTCCTCATAGTCTGGTCAAAGGACTGCTTCTTACTCTATACACAAGTTCTGCAAGGAACAGAGTTAAGGGTTCTGAAAGTCTCCTTCTTCACAATCTTATCTTTAATTGTGATCTACACTGTTTAATGTCTTTGCATAACACATCGTCCTGGTATTTTCAGATTTCTACCTAAATCCATCTGCCATCAACGATGTTATCTCTTATTCCTTCATCTTTTCTGATTCTGATTTGACTTTCTGGAAGTTCTCTGTTTATGTACTGCTACAACCATGCTTAAATTATATTTGGTGAGATTTTACGTAACATATGATATTAATTATATCATTATCATTAAAATATCATTATATTAAAAGTATCATTTGATAATTTCTGCATTCTATTGGATCACTTTTCTTTGGCAAAGTACAGTCTTCCACTTGGTTAACTATGTAGCTGTCATCCAAATTTCTAGGCATATAGAAGTCTAAATTTCTAGTGTTGCATTGATTTGTTGAACTGTCTCAATTTGTGTTCTGTTAGTCCTGGAATCTTGTTTTTTACTAATGTCTTCAGTGCAGTTTGTACTTTGCCGCCCACAACCCTTCAGTACTACTCATTCTAGATCATTTGCTCATGCCCGAAATGTTTGAAAGCTAACAATTTTTATTTTTTTAACACAGTGACTTTGTGTATTGCTTTCATCTTCTTGGATCATCCAATAATATGTTCATAGACCCTTTCAGTATTGCAAGTTGAGACTTACATGTTTTCTTCAGTTCTTCCAGCTTGAGAATGCCAAACATATTCTTTCGTTTTGGTTTTCTGACTTTCAGTGTTTGCGCATTTCATTATGATACTTTATTTTGTGTTCTCATGCTATCTTTTAAAAATCTGTTCAACTCTCTTCATAATTTCCTCAATTTGCATTTGTTACTGTATATACAAGAGCAAGCTTCAGAATCTCTTCTGACATTCATTTTGGTTTTTTCCTTTCTTGTGATGACCTAATATCTTCTTCATATATGATATCCTTTTTGTCAACCCTCAAACAGATCATCTTTGGTTGTTAGTGTTCAATACTTCAAATCCTTTCCTCAAATGGGATCTAAATTCAGATAGGGTACACTGAAGGTCTTATTTTGCCTCTTTTAGACTTGTTTTACTTCTTTACATCTTAAACAACTTTAGTTTGCTTGGCTCTACAGCCAACACTCTTGGCACCAGCAGCCAGGAAATTAAAAGACATATTGCAATGGGAAAGTCTGCTGTTAGGGACCTCTCCAAAGTACTGAAGAGCAATGATGTCAGTCTGGAGACTGAAGTATGCCTGATACAGTCCATGGCCTTTTCAGTCACTTGCTATGTGTCAGAGTTGGACAATGACATGCTTGGGGGGTGGGTGGGTGGAAGGAGGGTGTAAGAAAGGAAGATCTTCAATGAGATGGATTGATTCAGTAACTGGGGCCATGGGGGTAGGTGTGCTGGAGACAGTGTGATTAGCACAGGACAGAGCAGGGTTTAGGACTGCTGTACATAGGATCGCTATGAGTCACAGGTTACTTGATAACACATAACAACAACGAACTTGCATATGTGTGACTGATGTCTGTTCTCTAGGCAGCCACGGTCTTGCTCTAACTAATGATATGAAGGAGCTTCATGTCCTCTTTTTACAGGTTTAGTGGATTCTATGACTGTGTATTCTACCAGGTGGTCCCATAGAGTATATCGCTGCCACTTATGATTTTTTACAAAATCATTTGTTGGTCTTGTAAAATAGATTCCTTTGGTCTCTAGTTTTATTTTTGTATGAATGTTGTATTTCCCAAATACTGATCTACATTCTTTGTTTCTAACTTTTACATTCCAGTCACTACTGGATTATCAATTAATTAATTAATCAGGCTGTTCATAATTGGCATATAGATTTGAATAATAGTGGTATGAATATACAGCATCAGCCTATCACTAACAACATTGTACTTCAGGGTTGATCTTGAAATGTTCCTTTTTTCAATGATTGAAATACCATGGCTCTTCAACTTGTTGCTGGTGTCGTGGACTAGAGAGAGGGACCTATGCCAATCCATTTCTGCTTATTTCACTTCAATTTTGACCATTGCCAATTTTCCAGTAGTCCTACTTCATATATTTGAATGTTGGGACTGTTCATAGGTGTTTACATCTGTTTCTTTTCATTATGAGACATGCCACCTCAACTAATGAAGGTCCCAAAATTTTTATTTGAGCCACATCACTAGACTTGAAGATGACTTTTCTTCCCCAGTTGTTTTTGGAGTTCCTTCAAACATGAGTGGCGTATGTTTCAACACTGTGGGCAGTGTTCCACTACTATTAATATGATTTCCACTGGCCACTTCTTTTTTAAGAAGTAGATGGCCAGGTCCTTTCTCCTGGTCTTTCTTAGCCTAGAAATTCCACTGCATCATGTCCATTATGGGTGACCCTACTGATACTTGAAATCTCAATAGCCTGGCTTTCATGACAACACACAAGCCCCCTCAGTATGACTAACTGACTCAGCAACAAATAACGGAACCTCTTGCTACTGCTGTGATTCTAGAGGCACCATGGGGCTGGGCTCTTTATATTTTTTTCCACTCTGGAGCAGTGAGGGGCTGTGCACTTTAAGTAATAAAAAGTTATTCCAGTTGCATGGTTACATTACACCGTATGATGTCGTAAAACCATCTGTCTGAAAGGGCAACGGATGGGATCTGTAAACATACCTTGAAATGTTATAGACTATTTATTATATGTATGGTGTTAGCCTAAATGTTGGCTTTTTTTAGCCATTACAGTTAGTCTCCTCTGCTCTCCAGCTATTTTAACTGCAGGCAAATCAACAGCTGTGAGACTAGGATAAGAAAAATAGTGCTTCCCACACTGGGCAGCAAGACTTGAGGAGAACACAATTTGTGGAAGCAAGACTTGAGGGAGACTGGAGCTAGACCCTAGTTGTGAAGAGACTGTGTATGGCATTGTTGTGGAGAAATGGGGGTAAGGTGTAAGCAGAGGAGACTTGAGATAAAGGCCTCAGACAAGAATTTTGTTGTTCTTGCCACTTAAAGAGAAGCTGACTAGAACTACTCTCAGGCAAACCTTTATGGCTGATTTGAATGTGACTGCTGAATTGAAACCAGAGCCTGGACTAATTGAGGAATTATGCCTTGGAACTGCTGGGCTAAGTCCTGGACTTGTCTTGGGTGATATTCTTTGCCTCCTCTGATCTCTAACTTTCTTCCCTAATAACCCTGACTCTCAGGACCACTACTGTGAGTCAGCAACAAGTACCTGAACCTCTTGCTGCTGCTGCTGTTCTGAAGACACCATGGGGCTGGGCTCTTGATCTGTTTTCCACTCTGGAGCAGTCAGGGGCTGTGCTTTTCTTACTCCTTCTGGCCCTTTCAGAAAGATGCTCATAGTGTCTGTGCTCCTATATTCTCTTTCCCCCTATTTAGATGATGCAGGAGTATAAGGGGTGATGGTGGTGACAACAGTTAAGCTCTGAGCTGCTAACTGAAGGGTTGCTGGTCGAATTCACCAGTCATTCTGGAAGAGAAAGACCTAATGATCTTCTTCTGTAAAGATCACGGCCTTGTGGGCAGTTCTATGCATCAGAGTCTCTCAATTGACTTGAGGACATTTAACAATAACAACAACAACATAAGATGTACCTGCATCCTGCTGCTGTTCTGTACCATTGTGTCAGAAGTGACCCGTAGCTGACCTTCCAGCAAGTTTTCAGAAAGACTGTGTTGTCCATCTCCCTCCCACAAAGCAACTGGTGGAGTCGAACTACATGCCTCTGGGCTGGCAAGACGATTCCTTACATAGGCCACCAGAGCTCCCCTACCTGTATCTTAATAGTCTACAATACAGATGGGTTTTGTTGTTGTTTTATGCATGGTTCTTTTTTTAAATCTAATATCACTAGCTGAAGGGACTGGGCTGTAGTAATCTCTTCTTTGACTCCAAAAAGATGAAACATAATCATAATTGTTAAAGATATTTTTGCACTGTTATCTTTCCACTGTAGTAACATGGATTCATCTTTATTTATTGATAATACAATATTTTAATTATACCAACAAATAGATCCTAGTTCTTCTGTAACAACAAGTAAATGAGATAAAGGATTTGTATTTAAACACAGTGCATGTGTCTGGTCTTGGATTAAAATTTTACTTTCTATCGAAGCCACTTCCCCCTTTAAGAGATTAGGAAGGATAAAATTAGCTCTGCTGCCCACCGGATGATACTCAAAAGAAAAGAATTATCATAGTGTTTAATAAGAGAACTGACAAGCTCTCATAATTCTTCCCATTAAGTAAATATGGTAGGAAAAAAATTTATTATGAAGTGACATATTATGCGAGCCAGGAATCAAAGATGACATCCTTGCATTAAATCCGGTAGATGCCATTAACGAAAACAGTCAATATGTCACTAAGCCACGACCTGTAAAAATGAAATTGATTTGGTAAATGTAAGTAAGATAGATCTGTTTGCTTTCATCATCAATTTTGAGTGGGTGAACAGGTGATGTCACCAACCTGGGAGCGATAAAGATGCAGGACCATCTGGAAAGGTAGGTGATGAATGTGCAACTGCTTTTGGATGGTGACAGTGTGGTGGTACTTTGTCACTTGGGATGCAGTGCTTAATAACTTTTCAATACCATCATAATAAATTTCACTGCCTTATTAATATAGAAATGGTGAGTTATTACCATGATGGTGAGTATTAATAACGGGAGATGCAGCCGTCAGGAACTGATTGTTTGGACATGTTTTTTTAAGCAACACAGTTGACTCGTGATAATCAACCTAGGTCTGTACCAGCAGAGTTTATGGCACTTGTCAAAGGAAAAAGTAGTATTATTCAAAATTATATGAAGTCGTAATAAACAAGTTTAATATATTATCAGACTTTTCCTGTAAGTTTCCAAACACGGGCCTGTAAATCATTTTTAATAATGTCTTTTCATGTAAAGTAATGTTCTGAGGCAGTCGTAATGTCCTTTCTTAACTATTAACAAAACAGTCGACTTCTTTGTATGGGTTTTAAAGGGTATTTTTATTTGTAGTTTTCAATCACGGGAATACTGCAGAATGCAATTCTTTTTGCAAATAAAGAGTGAAGGCAGGGACCTCGGAACATTTCATTAACAAGCTTGAAAGTTGCTGAGTCCCGGCCATGTCACACATTTCCATTTTAATTGAACAGATGTACTTAAGAGTAAACCACAGCAAATGAAATAGAGACAAAATTATAAACACGTGTCACTAAAAAGCAGGCAGGAAAGAGCCTCTGACGAGCATCTGTGTGTATTTTATGAAGCCAAAGACTCCCACTTCATAAGTTTGTCACTGATGTCTCCAGTTTAATGAGGAGAAACAAAATCTGTAGATAGGTGTAAGTTGAAGATGAATTACTAGATCAATCACTTAGCACCATTCAGGGCATCTGCCTTTGTGGCGGTGGGGAAAGAGTTAGATCTGGGCCGCGGTGCTTATTTACGTAGCGGGGTTCAGTCTTTGGAATATGGAAAACTTCCTCTTTCATTTCACTGGGGTCTTTATGTTCTTTCTCAGCTAGACTGGCTTTTAATTCTGACATTGTCTTTCAGCCCCCAGTTCTGCCAACCTCTTAAATGAAATGCCTCTTCGCCATTTCTATTACTGCTGAAAAGAGAGCCAGCAGTCTATTAACAGGCAATAAAGTTCAGGAAGCCCAAGACTCATTTCTTGGGTCAGAGGTGAAAATTGCATACTAAATGAAACAAAGGTGTGCCTTGATCGCTCAAGAAGCAAGAGCTCAGCAAGAGCACACGTGTTGGGAGCCAGAAGTCTTCCACTTAAAGGGAAAGGAATAATCGTAATAACGTTGGCTGATGGAGTTAAGTACTCAGTTGAGAGAAATTATATCAATCTGACAAATATAGCCTTCACAGGAGATAAAGTCTCTAATGACCTTAAATGCATATATTTATCATTTAATTCAACAAGCCTATTCTCTTGGGCTTCCAACCAACTGTGTTTCCCCTAAAGTTTAGAATTTTTTTTTTTACTAGCCCAGAGAATAATGGCCATTTGTCAGAGGGTTCCAAAGCTAAACACAGTTGGAAGCAAAGAACAGGAGAAAAAAAATGGCTAATAGAGTCTTTTCACCTCAGAGAATATTAATAGGAAGTTTTATTGATGCAGGAGCTGCAATACTTCGCGGCTGAACAGTAGGCGGCATGTGTTATAGTGAAGAGATGGGGAAAATGGAATCGAAGCTGTTTTCATTTGATTTCATTAACCTCCGACTATGTCATCAGGGCACACACACACAGCACATTAATTGGCAAAAAAAAAAAAAAGTAAAGTTTTTTTGTTTTTTTTAAAAAAAGAAACACTAAATAGTTGTGAAATGTGCGAGCCGAATGTGGAAAAAAATCAAAAGGGTCCCACAGAAATAGGAGCAAAAGGTCTAACATTTCATCAGGTAAAGTGTGTGTGAAACAGGAAAGGCCCAGGAATAAAGGGGCCCTTGTGTGCGGTGGGCTTTGCCTCACTGTTAGTCTTGGTCTCAACTTGATGAAGTGCGTTGGTGATATACACGCAGCCCTGCGACTCCTTGGGTCTCCCTTTGTGAGACTGTCCCTGCCTTTGTCCTTGCTGTCACTCATTTGTTCTTTCTCTTGGGCTGCCACGTCGGTAGTCAAAGTATCTACTTGCAAATAGATTTCTGTAAAACCATATTATCCTTCAGTCCTTTGCTCCCTTCCCCCCAGACTCCCCTCAACAATCTGGCTATTCATGTGGCCTCGCTCCTTGCTTTCTTTGTCATATGTCTAGTGGGTTTGTGTTTCAGGGAGGCCGGGTGATATAGTGGAACGAACGCTGGGCTGGGTGCCAGGGACCTTGAGCTCTACCCCGTCTTGGACACGGGGGACCTTGGAACAGTCACTTGACTTTCTCCTCTGAGTCTCATTAAGGTCTATTCCAGCGCTGACATGAAATCTCTGAATTCCATCTCTTATAGGCACTCTTTACTACTTTTTAGCCTTATGGACGTGCTTTGTGTTATCCTGGTTTTAGAGATTTTATTTATATTTGGGTCATGTTTAGTCTTTGAAAACTAAGGAAGATATAAATTAACTTTCAATTAAGTAAAAGATACTGCTTTTATGAATTCACTCATATTCAGCTAGTGTTTTATAAACCTAGAATCGAAGCACCTTTGGTATACGTGTCTGTCTTTTATTTTGACTTTTTATGAGGGAGGCAGTTTAAAACCAATGCCGATTTGGAGACAAAAGCAAGTTGCTTAAAAAAAAAAAGGAAGTTGCTTACAGGGGAGGCCTAGCCATCTTTGAAAAGTTATTTATACGAATTTCATTCTTTCCTTAAGTTATAAGTAACTCTGAGTTCTTTTCACAACTTTGCTTTACACCACAAAATACCAATATAGGTATTGTACTTATGCTCATTAATCAAAAGATACCTGAATATTATTTTCACTTTTATGAAAAAAAAAGTCTAAAATCAAAACTAGTTTGGAGCATTGGTTTTGCTGTACACCTTTAGACACCCAGTGCTTCCCACAGGGAAATGGTCTCATTAATGTCTTTCCCTGAGAACTATGCTTAGCATCAACCCATCATAGATTTGAACTGTGTCTAAATATTAGTGCCTTTTGGGATTTAAGTATGATTTGTTAGGTTATTTGGGGGTCTGCTAACACCCCAACATTTTTCATATATATATATTAATGATAACTGCTTCTCCACTTAACATGATTTTGGCTTACAGAAAGTCTCATAGGAATGCTCCACTTTCAAAGGGTGGGGGAAATGTGCACTGAGGAAGTACCTAGTGACACCTTTTGGGTCTCTCAAATGTCCCATGAGTATGCAGAGTCCCGTCACAGAAGTAGCAGCAGCAGTTGGCAAAGGGTGCTTGACCAGGGTTTGGTGAACGGAAGCAAGCACTTCAGAGCTGCCTGGATCTTGCCATCATCATTCAGAAGTGATATACTTTTGTGAGAGAAAGAAGAAGAAAATCTAATTTATTTTTTATTATTATTATTTGTTTTTTAGTTGTCATTCTGTGGGTAGAGAGAACCATTATAACATCAGATTTAGTCTCCTCTTTTTAACTACCATTGAGAAGTAACCTTTCTTGGACCCAACAGGTTGACTATACTGATGGGTTTTGAGTGTATAAGATTCCTTTGAGGATGTCTTTATTAAGTCTTCCTGAAGAGTGTAGAGGAGGATGACCAGAGGTTTTGACTCTAAGTCTACTTAGCATATTCTCTTGAAGTTACTGTTCTAGGGGAGATAGAGATGATAGCTCACCATTCAGGCCTCCAGAAAGTATCCCTCGTGAAGGTTCCTTGTCACTAACTCTTTCAATGTACGCCTTCAGCTACTTCCTGTCAAGGCTTCTATCTTGACTTCTTCATTCTTCTTTCGTCACTTATCTTGAACTTCAATATCCCAGAGTCATAGAAACCATGCACTTTCAGGCTTTAGCCACACACAGAAAAATAGAGGTCTAATTGTCTGTCTCACACTTCTGCTGACTCATGTAGGAAGGCTTATGGAACTGGGGGAAGATAGGTGCGTTTTCATCCCAATTCACCCTTTTCGTCACTGACAACTGTGGTGCTTTCCTTTCTCATTATTGAAGAACAATCACATCTCACATTTTTCTGAGGCAGAAATGATGAAAATCTACTCTCCCAATAAGCAAGACTTTGACCTTATTCCACATAAAAAAAGAACCCTGGTTATTTTGCAAATCTGTTTTTTTCCTTGGTCTCTTCCACGGAATCCCCTCCTTAAGACAGAATGCCCCTGAATCACTGAGGAAAAAAAAAAAATAACTGAAAATGTCACCATTGAAAGTATCTCAGATAAGTGGTAATATATATTACAGTAGTTTTGTATATAGTCATTTTCTTTCTAAATTTTCATATTTGGAAGGTCAGTACCCAGACATTTCTCTGGGTGAGAATTTTTGGGATTCAGACTCTGCAGAAGACCTTATGATATGTCATAAGTTCAGCATTGTCTTTTAGCATTTTGAACACAAAACATTTCAAAGGTTAAGCTTCCCCCCCACGGTGGAAATTTCAAAATCTATGTTAGTTAAAATTGAGGGCATGCTATCCAGTTCACAGGGTATTAGAAGGCATATGTTTAAATTATTTAATTGAGGATTTACTATTGAAAGTAACAGTAACCCAAAAGTGAGCTTGGCTAAGTGTGTAGAAAATTCCCTAAGAAAGATTTTGAAGATGTAGACTCAGGACCAGTGGGTAGAGGAGTCCCCTAATTTCTTGGGGTATAACTATTTTCTTCTTGAGTTCTCATGACCATTAAAATGTAATAGTTTTGTCTTCTAACATGTAAAATATCGACAAAATTATCCTCAAAGTGTCTCACACTGGATCTTTACTTAGGCGAACTCCACTCTATCCTAAAGTCTCCCATCATGGGAAGACTCCATGAAGCCAATGTCTATTTAGTAACAAAACTAATTGGGAAATTTAATAAGATTGAACTTTGTTTTCTTCTTTGAATTGGCAAAGACATTGATCTCAAGAAAACCACATGTGAAGGTAACTTTAGCCAGTGAATTTTTCACTCTTTATTGTAACTTCCAAAGCATGAGAGTCTCCTTTGACGATACCAATCCTCTAAGAATATTGGTAGCAATATAAACACTGAAGAATAATTGAATTTGACTAAAAGAACAAGGTTAAAAAATATGGAAAGTAACTGATAATTAATTCTTATAATCTGAGTTCAGTAGCTACCCTAAGGAACGTTATGAAGGGTATTGATACCTTAGAGGGGCTAGCTATTTGATGTAATTTGTGAGTTTGACTCAGGCTCATTCCTTACTCAGTTTATCAGAGCTATCAGATAGAGACAGGAATCTCTATTACATTGATTTTAATGTCTAACCTCCACATCAACCAGAAACGTCACCGAGAGTTGAAGATACATTTGTAAAGTTAGACTGAAGGCTCTGTGTTTCTATGTATAGGCCAATTATTTGAGAGCAGTGATCCCTGGTTGCAATCATCCAAGCTGTGCTGAATTAGGGATAAAAGTTGTTTAGCCTCGCATTTCCATGGCAATAGGATAAACTCTGCTCTAACTAGGCAGAGTGACAAGATATTCAGTTTTAAGTGGATAGAAAATATGTGGTGGATACAGAGATGAATATGACCTTTTTTCTTTTACTGAGTTTTGGTAGGCTAGATTTAAAGTGCATACACCATGGGCTGACTACACAGCAAACCAGCTGTCTTGGTTGAAGGAAGCATAGCTAGAGTTGGAGGCAAGGATTGTAAGACTTTATCTCACATAATGTGAGCATGGGATCAGGAGGCGCCCGTCTCTGGAGAAAGACGTCTTGCTTGGAAAAATGAAGGGTCAAAGGGAGAGAGGAAGCTCCTCAAGGAGATAGATAGCCGTGGTGACCGCTGCCAGGGACTTGAGCAAGCAGGCCGAGATTGAGAGGATGATGGCGGTGTGGGCAGGGTTCTGCCCTGTTGTCGCTAGGAGACTACTAGGAGTTGGAAACAACTTAAGGCCATCTAACAACAGGGAGTGTAGATGGTTGGGATTGGAGGCCTAGTTCATTTCAGTTGAGAACAGATAAAAAAAAAAGAAAGAAAAATGGATGGTCAATGGAGGATGTTAGAATTTCTTTCTCAAACCAGAACAGGTTGAAACTGTCTAACCGTTTATAATGTCTTAAGAGATTAACAGAAATGAAAAGAGAGCTTTATCCGGGTGACAGTTCCACGATGGCTGTCCCTCACCACAGCCTGTTAGCTGTGGCTATGTCTGTCATTGTTCTAAAACCCACTTATGCTTTTGCTTCTTAGAACTTCTACCAATTAACTCTTAGTTTCATAAAGTACTTTCTTTTTACTCAAGATTAAGTAGTACTCATTTTGTCTGGACTCCAAATACTTTCTCTCCAAGAGATCTAAATTTAAGAGTTCAAGAAGGAAAGGAAGGCAAGGCTGTCTTGGGCAGCTCTATTTTTGTCTACTTTGCTTAGAGTTCAATCCCTTCTACTGTCTTGATTTTCTGATTTATAAAAAAGAAAAGGTGATTTCTACTTTTCTGGGAGTAAAGAGGAGTAATCTTTGGAATAAGAACTGGCTCTCAGTGTGGTATATGGGGGGGAAAGCCACTTTTGGTAGATTGCAGAAATGCCAGGGAGACAATTATGTGGTAATGAGAACTGGCCTATCTAACTTTTCAAAAATGGGTGAACCTGTGTTCCCCAGAGGAATGGAATCCTCTTAAAATAAGTCCTTTTGTCTGTCATTCAGATGGGTCAACCCTGTCCTTTATTCTGAAGTAGCTTTGTGTTGGTGTGGTAAAGTAAATATAATAAACAGTTGACATTTTAGACACAGACTAAACATTAATCTAATGGCATTGCATTGACACTCTTGAGAAAGCTACAAGATAGTATGTTGCCAAAGAAAGAAGAGTGAGAAATGATCCCAAAATCTATTTGCTAGAAGATTTGACCTAGTGACAACTTGGTCCTCTCGGTTTTCCTTTGCAAAGTATTTCCTCTAATAAATCTCTTTTTGCTTGCATAGAAAAAAAATCTATTTGCTCTAGTGATGTGTCAGTTTGAGTACCATTTACATTAGATAGGTTTTACTTGTCTGGAAGTTTTCTTAGTTTATTGTTTTTCAGTTTGCACTAAAATAAGTATTTCTGAGATCCGTAAGTGGAGCGGTGGTGATAATATTCTTATTTTTGTTCATTACCAAATGATTGTTAAAGATCACATATTTGTGTGTCTAGGAAAAGTTCAGAAAATAGAGCTGTGAATAAAATAGCTTGCTTTCTTCTTTTTTTTTTCTTTTTCACGGTTTAGTTTCTTGGGTTTTCTTTTTTTATGTTCTTGTTCTTAGGTCCAGTGTTAATACAGCACTCTTTAATTGTTTGGGTGAAATTAACTGAGTATCCGTCCAACACATGTCTCACCTTCCTTCCGAGCTAACGTTCAGAGGATTTGACCAGCTGGGGGCCCGTGAGTCATTTGCAGGGTGCAGGTGGGGAACACACCTGTCATTAGTCACAGGGGCATATGTCTATACCTGGAATTATTTGCAGGTGTTAAGCATGTGCTTATGAAAAACAGAAGTAGGTATTTGATGCCCAGCAGAAAATTTGTCTCTTAATTTAGCTTTGGGTTTGGTTCCTCTCCCCCCCCCGCCACTTTGTCCATCCCTGGATTATTTGGAGAACAATTGATGAGATTTTAACATCCTGTCCTAGTGGCTGCAGACTGGGGAGAGAAATATCATTTCAGCCATTGTATGTGCTTCACGTGAGTCTTCTTTCTGGCTCTATGTATCTCCTTGAATTTCAATCTTAAAGCAAAACTCTGAAGACTTTTTAAGGACAGAATTGCTTATTAAAATTTGAAACATAGAGCGTTTGAAGAGAGTTACCCGCCTTCTTAGGGCTGTTGTTTATGGAGCTGTTAGCTTTCCTTGTATTTCTAATAAAGAAGAAAATTCACTCAACTATTTGATGATTGCTAGTGAGTATTGGCAGACTTTATGAACTTTCATGAAATTCTTTCATTAACCATATGCCATGCAGCATGGCATGGAAAAAAAAAAGTTTAAACAGTGAGACATTCCACATCCAGGGTCCCAGGGCTCTGCTGACATCAAATTTGGCAGATTTTTGAAAATTCTGTGATCATTTTTCTCCTTATGTGACACTGCTCTTGTTCATTCTTCAAAACCATTTGCCTTAGCACGGGGAATTATAGATAATTTGATGCAACAAGTTTAAGTTACCATTTTTATAGTGAAAAGAATAGCTTAGCATGATCCCGATTTTCCTCGGTTGCCTCCCATTCTCGCAAGAAGCAGAGGTATTCACGTTGCTTTGTCTAACAGTTTTATAATGTCTTAAGAGATTAACAGCATGAATGAGACCGTACGGATTAGACAACAAAAAGCCTGGACGTCCACTACCTTGTTTGCAGATTTTACATTTTCCAGCATTGCTGAGCGAGTATAGAAACTCAGAAAAGATAATAAGTACCAGAGTCTCAAAAGTGTTTAGTGATTCAAAAAATTCAGATGACATGTCAGAACTGACAGACTGATGGAACCGTCTGTGGCAGGGCCCACTTTTTTGTCTTATGTTAAGCTCTCATACTGAGTGAATGCAGATGTTATCATGGAAGCCCAGACAGACAGCCAGTGAAAAGTGACAAGCTGTCAGCAAAGTTACACTACGTTGATTTTGCTAAAATATCCACAAGCTTTATCGTTTTTCTTTATATAAGAAACTCGTACCTCATTTAGTCCAAAGGATGGGAGCTGCAGGGGAGATCACTTGTATTTTCATCATCTTTAGGTTGGGCCCTTTCTTGGGAGAAAGTTCATTTAGTAAATGAAGTAGTAATACGCCTTAAGTATCAAATCCCCACCTATTTCAGAGTAACTTTTCTCTTTTGACTTGTTCAGTAATTTTCACTTAATGTGTGTTTCACCTCAACCTTTTGGCAAAGGATGTTTTAAAAACAGAAAGCATGCTTTTTTCCCCCCCTTATTTAAATTAGGAGCCAATGTGACAGGTTAAATAACTGAAGGGCCGTTTTAAACAAAAGACCTCTGCAAAAAAAGTTTAGGCCGGGAAAACGAAAATAGGAGTTTCGAGTAATCAAACCCCAGATCTTTGTTTCCACACTTTTCGTTTTAGACACTGAAAATTAATACTGGCAAGAGAGAAAAAAAAATCTCCATTGAAAGCAAACATTCAACCTAGTCATGAAAATCAATTCTGTTTTCAGTCTATGGGTGGAACGTTCGGATTGCTTTTAGATAAATGGAGAAGAGGATAGAGGAATTCTAGCAAAATCCCAATGGTTTCATGCATTTATATGTTGATTCTTGATTTATTAAGAAATACACTTTTTCACATTTGTTCCAGATTGCATGCAATACAAGAAATTAGAAAAAGCAAATAATAATTAAGCAAAATAAAGAAATGTGTCTCTGGAAAAGTGTATCTTTAATGACTGTTTTTAGTGATACTAATATCTTTGAAACAAAGAAAGATATCTGTGATGACACTTGATTTCACCCGGACTGGTTCCTGCTAGCCTCAGACTTCACCTGGTTGCCTGTCACCCAGATTAAAATGATCCTGTTGTTTGCAATCTCCTTTCTTGCAGCAAATTGTTTGGTACGAGATTTAATTTGCAATTTCAGTTTCCACCAATTAGCCTCTGTTTATACGTTCATTTTTGAAAACTAAAGGTGAAAGGGAAACGGAGCCGCACTTGTTTTGCCGAAGACATTAACATACAATGTGAAATTGCTCTGTGATTTCAGGGGGGAAAAAATGGAAAATGGAGACATTTTTGAAGATAGTATCTAGCTCAGTGTTTTTGTAAAGCACAGAACTAAACAATCAAACGAATTTATGCATATGGAGGAAATGATTTAGAATATGTTTCGCTGCTAATCGCACTCATGCTGAAGTTTTAAATTTCATCTGTCTGCTCAGATCTATTGTGAGCCATTAAGTGGCTTCCTTTTTTCTCGGACAAATTGAATGCTGCAAGTGCAAGGGGTTCTTTTGTTCTTTTAATTCAGTCAGCATGGAAATGATTTTCTCATTTCAGGCCCTTTTCTGTCCTCTCTTCATTGTGTTAATAAAATAGAGTTGTGCAGAGCTGCTCTAATCAGCTTAGAGTGCTAATTCATTGCGCTGGGATGCTATCTGTGTTTGGCTACAGGTGGGCACTCTAAGGGGTCAGTGTCCAGGGGAGTGTAATTGTGTGTCTCCTGGGGCTTGTTTGCAGAATGACCTAAAGCTGAAGCCCCAGCTCAGGAAGGAGGGAAAAGAACTGAACACACAGATGCCCATGCAAACATATACAGCTGTATTTTCATGGCGTCCATTCTCTTGGTCTGACATTCTGGGGCTGTGGCGAAATTCTTTGCATTCTACCTATTCTCAGTCTTCGATGATTGAACCATAAAACACAAATTCTTTTCAATTTCTCACAGATTTCCTAAGGGTGCAAACTGCATAGTGTTTCCAAGATAGAAATTAAAGTTTAGGCTAGGACTTAACATAAAGGTAATGCAACTAAATTAAACTAAAAAAAGAGAAACAGAAACCTCCAAATTTGGAAAATGTATTCTTTTGTGTCCTATTAAAGTAGCTAAATCCATAAATATGGCAATATTATGAGCTTGTAAATTAGACTTTATGGGCAGTGAGGAATGTCTAGCAACTTGGGAGGACTAATGATCAGTTGTTTAGAGTCAGGGAGAAACTGCTGGGCATGAGATTTTTGAGAATTAACATGTTTGAAACAGTCTGGCGGTGGGAGGGGAGGATGGCAAATCTATCATTATTGTCATTATAGTCGGTTTGTTTGTCCTGAGCACATTGTGAATACTAACTTATTTACTCCATTGGACACTCTTATGTATTTATTTATGTATTTATTTATTTATTTATTTATTTTTTGGGTGTGTGTGTGTGTGTGTGTGTGTGTGAGGATTAAAAACACTGTATTCCATATTGTTTTCTTTTTTCCCCCCTTCTGATATTTTTCTCTTTCTCACTCTCGGTACATCGAGATTAATTCCACCTTCAAGTGGAAAATCTCCAAAGCTTTATAAGTCAGTTCATTAGAAAGGAAATTTTTAAAAACCAACCAGCCAACAGTAAAATTTTAACTATGTGAATCTATTAGTTAGCTATAGAATGATTAAACAAATATTTCTTCAATTGCTTCAAAACTTAGCATTTGTCATACATCTCAGAGGAAAGAAGTATAGCTTGCCTATTAACAAAATAATTAGGGGGAGATATGTTATATCACTTGAATAATTTAGGAAAAACAATTATAGACTTACTGTGATAAAAGCTAGCTAGCTTTATCAAAATGCCATTACAGTGAATTTGTATTGCTCTCTGTGAATTTTCATATGTGGGTAGATATGCACAATGGATGGGTAGAAATTGAAGCTCTTAAAATATACCTAAGAAGGAAATGAGATTATCTTCTTGTATTTAGAAACCACCCTTCGGTTTTTTCATTCTTTAATTCATCTTTGCTCTCGCCAAACTAGTGTTTCAGCTCTTCACCTTATCTGGCTTGGTTGATCTTGCAACTTGACTGCTTCCAGGAATGGCTTCGGAACTTAATTAGCTTTTTACATTTATTTTGTCAGGATTAATTTAGAGTATCATCAGGAGGTGAAGTAAAATATGGCAATGTGTAAAAGTGATCTCGTCCTTCTTCTTCTTTTTTTTGTTTTCCCATTTGGAAATGTTCTTAAGTGGAGCTTTAAGACAGCCAAGATTCAGATTCCTTGGTCTTAACTAGGCTGAATGCACTATTTTAATTGTTGTTAATGATTAAAGATTTTTCCTGTCTAAGCAATAACACTTCGAGGCACAAATAACTTCATTATTATTTTCTAAAGTTAATGAAAGGTCATTTTCCACTTGATTTTGTGCTTCAAGTGTGCATTTCTTTTTTACTCCCTATCTCATTTTCCTTTACATTTGTATTTTTTTTCCAGGTAACTGAATTTAGGATTATTTTGTCATTAGCTGTGGCTTAGAAATAGCCACAGCTTTTGGATACTCTGTAGTTTTATGTAAAGTGAATCACCCAGTGAGAGGAAACATGGTTCAGCAGCTTGTTTTGATAATTTTGATCTTTATCAAATATGTTTTAGGCTTCTTGAGTAACACTAAAATCAAAAGTGTCATTTCCTTTTTTGGAAGGAAGGGTTACATAATTTTAGCACAGTTTAGCCCAGGTAGTGAAGCCCTGACCTTCATTAACCTCCCTGGGTCACAAAAGCAAGCGGAGTGAAGAGACCGTGCACTTGAAGGAGGCATGTTCTCAAATGAACTTTTTCCAGGTCATATATTTCACCAAATCTCTTTTGCACTAAGCAGTTTTGTGTCCCTTGAAATGTTGGTGAGATGATTTGGCCTGTTGCCTCGCGGTAGAATTCAGCAGGTATAGCCTCATATGCCGACTGCACAAAATGATGTTGGCTGGTCTTTATTACCTATTCCATTTTCTAATTCCAAGGTTTATCATTATATTGATGGTTGTTTCTTACAGTGAATGAATTGATCATAAAATTTAACATTGAAAGTTTGACCTGAGTGGTGGTGGGAGTTTAATGGTTGAGTTGGTCTTTCCTGTATCTCTTGAGGCCATAGAGTCTTTGGGGGAAAATATTACAAGGTGCTTTTTTTATGTATGTCTTTTGATTTACTTAGTAGAAGACTTTAGTGTCTCCAGCAGATTCAAGGAGATAATTTCTTCTTCTTGTTATGTACTGTCGAGTCAGAACCAAAACATAGTTGGCACTCCAGTGGGTTTTCAGAGGCAGTTAATAGCAGGGGAGGAGATTGCCCATCCTTCTCCTAGAGCAGTTGGTGAATTCAAACCTTCTACCTTTGAGATTGTAGCACAATTTCTTACCAGTAGGCCACCAGAGTCAGTTGATAGAATTTGTGAATTATTCAGATAATTATTTTAGTTTGGCTATATTGTTATTTGGATATATTGAATTTTTGTTCACTCTAACTCATAATGACCCTATGTATAACAGAGTACATCTTTACTCAATAATGTGCTATCTATATCTGAATAGTTCAATAGTTTTATATGTGTATGTATATCTCAATAGTTTTTGTAAGATATATTTATATCTTAGAAATAAATACATATATTTATTAATATATATATAGTTACCACTTTTGCATAAAAATTAAATTTTAGAGTAATTTCATTGAAAATTACTCGTCTCAAGAAATTATTAATTGAACATCCCAAGATCATTCTCGTTCAATCCAACATGGTAGTTTTCTGGGAGAACCCAATTATTTCCTTACTGGAAAGTCTACCTATTTTTCAGTAATTAAAATAATCGTAGAAATAAATAGTAAGTAAATAAGTAAAAGTAATAGGAAAGTATGTAAAAATTTCACATCTCCCTAGACTTTGTTTCATTACAGACACACACACACACACACACACACACACAAATGTAACAAAAATATAACTGTAGTTGGAAAAGAACATTTTTTTTAAAAAAAAAGCATGACCTCTACAGAACAGTTTCTTAGAATAAATTGTCAACATTTCCAAATAAGAGGTCATCAGTGGAATTTTTGTGTGATCTGAAATGAATGGGATCCGTCCATTATCAATTCTTCAATCAGAGTAAAAAGGAAATTAAGTTCCTAATTAGGTGAATTTAGACTAAAGAGGGAGACTATTGAAGGGATGCGGGGAAATTGGGCGGTAGTTGATGTCATTTCAGGCTAATGATAGGAGAGGAAATGAAGATGGGGGTGGGTGGGAATTGAGCCTGAAAGGTCAGTGACCTTATTAGGACAAGGGTAGCAGTTGATCTTCAAAAGCTTTTACCTGTCACAGGTTGACAATGTGTCAGCTTGGGGATGGTCAAGGATACAAATAGTCGAGACAGAGGATGGCAGAAATTCGATTGCAAATTCTTATGAGAAAATATTTGACTACTAGAGAAAAGGGGGACAGTCTCTCATTTTTACCTTCTTTCCCTTACTGCATCAGTGTTTCTTTATACTATAGACTATTACTTTTAAAGTATTGAACTTATTTTAGTGTAGGATAAACAAGACTTCTTTTAAGGGCTAGGTTTCACTGTTGAAATAGTGAGCATTTAATATACATCTAGATTTGCTGCTGTTTCATTTATTCCAACGCAAAGCCACACTAAAGAATGCAGAACAGTCTTCTAGGATTTCCAGAGCTAATTGACCCAGTGACTTCAGCGATGGGCTCAAGTGTGTCAGAGGGGATGAGGATGGCACAGCCTGGGGCAGGGTTCAGGTCTGCTGTTCACAGGGTCACTGTGAGTTATACTTGACTGGACGGCACTGAACAACAGCACTTAAGTCTTTTTGGAAGTAGACTGTAAAGACGCATCTTTCTTCGGCAGTGCGGCTAGTGAGTTTGAAAGCAGCTTAGCACACTTTACCTGGCAGAGGAAATAACTGTGATCAGGACAGTGGTTTTCCCAGGGGGAGGTTCATCCTTTGCACTCAGGATGGTGTTGACCCCTGTGATTTCCCCAAATGTGGGAGACTCGACTGCATAATTTGTTGTAATGGGGGACTGCATGCATGCTATCTCCAGTAGAGATAAAAAATAAATTTTTGTTTTTTAGAAAAGAAAGTAGCTTAGCAGTCGAGCCACTCTGCCACCAGGACTTCTCTATGCTGACTACAAAGAAGTTTATAGACATGTAACAGCAGAAATTTATCACTATAGACATTAAGAGATAGCTATTTACTGAAACATGTTTTACATACAAGGGTGCATTTTTATGGGGATAGAACTTTAATTTCCCCCTTAATAAATTATCAAGCATCGTCATCATCAAAGCATGTAAAAATTCAGTCTGTAAACATCATGATTTAGAAGTTCTCTATTAAGAAGATTCACAAAGTGAGCACAGACATAGTAAGATCGATCAGATAATATATTAACAAAGCCATCTTTTCACTGATGACTTCCTGTCAAAAGAAAGAATGAGCAAATAATTCTGGAGTAAATATTTCAGAATGCAAAACAGAATGGATGAGAACTTTAAGTCAAAGATTAGGGCAGCTTTTAAACTATTTAAGAGAGGAATGGCGCTCTGGTGGCCTAGTGGCTAGAAGCTGCACTGCAATCCCAAAGGTATGCAGTTTGAATCCACCACATGCTCTACTGGAGAAGGAGGAACAATCTCCTCAAGTACCGTCACATCCAATTTGATGGTGCACACACACAAAATAATAAAATAAAAAAAATTATTTAAGAGAGGAAGGCCCCCCAACAAGATGGACAGACACTGTGACTTCAGCAATGCTCTCTAGTGTCTCAGACATGATGAGGATGGCACAGGATAGGACAGGGTGGGATGGCTGTTCATAGCGTCTCTGTGAGTCATACTCAACTCAGAGGCACCTAACAGCAACAATAGCAGTCCTGATGGCCTAGTGGTAAGAAGCTGTGCTTCAGTACCAAAGGCATGCAGTTCAAATCAACCAGCCGCTCCGTCGGAGAAGGATGGACAATCTCTCCCCATGCAATTTGCTGCCTCTGAAAACCTGCTTGAGGGTCACCTATGAGCTGGTTCCCACTTGACTGCACACAATAACATCAGCTCTGATGAGCAGTAACCTCCAGTTGAGGTTTACAGACTCAGAAACGGAGTGGAGGGTTGTTATAAGTCTAAACAAACTCCATGACAGGGAATGGAGAATTTTATGAAACGTACTTTCTCACAATTAATGCTTCTTATTGGGTAATATGGTTGTTTCAGATAGAGAGTTGATCTGTGGATTTTTATCCAGATAAGAAATTATTTCTCTCTTATTATTTTATAATTGTTGTTTGTGTACCAGTAAGCCAGAACCAACTCATAGCTGACACTTCAGCAGTTTTCAGAGACAGTAAAAGAAATATTCCAGATTATTTCAGTTTTAATTCTATCTCTGTGGGAAAGATACAGTTACAGACCTCTTATTACAGTATTACCCATTAGAAATATCGCAAGGACTAGGAACTCTTGTTGTCACGCTGCCAGCCTGCGCCCAGAACACCTGATGCCAACGCCTGATCCCAGGACCTGATGCTGCCCAGGGGCGACACCTTGATACCAAAGCCAGGTAAAGACACACTAAAATAGAAAACTATAGGCAATATCGCTCATGAACATAGAAGCAAAACTCCTGAATAAAACCTTGACCAATAGAATCCAATGATACATCAAAAAGCCAACTCACCAGGAGCTACTGGGATTCATAAGAGGAATGCAAGGATGATTCAACATAAGAGAAACAATCAGTGTCATTCATCACAGTAACGAAGTTAAGAACAAGAACCACATGATCCCATCAATTTGATGCAGAAAAGGCCTTTGACAAAATCTAACACCCTTCTCAACAAAATAGGATCAGAGGAGGATTTTTTCAACATGGTAAAATGTATATATACAAACCAGAGAGCCAACATTCTTCTCAATGGAGAGAGATTAAAGGCATTCCCTTGAGAACAGGAATTATCATATTCTAATATAATATTTTATTAGAAGTCTTAGTGGTAACAGTAAGAATAGAGAAGGAAATTAGAAGTATTGAAATTGGCAAAGAAGAAGTAAAATTTTCTCTATATGTAGATGATATGATAGCTTACTTAGAAAACCCTAAAGACTCAGCAAGAAAATTAATGGACATAGTTGACCAATTCAGCAAAGTGGCAGGATACAAGATCAACATACAAAAATCAATTGGATTTCTCTACAGTGACAAAGAGAATACAGAGCTGGAGCTAAGAAAATAATACCCTTCACAATAGCTAATCACAAGATTTGATACTTGGGAGTAAATCTGACTAGAAACACAAAGGATTTAGTCAAAGAAAATTATAAAACATCACTACAAGTAATAAAAAGGGACCTGAAGAAATGAAAGAATATACCTTGCCCATGGATAGAAAGACTCAATATTGTGGAAATGACAATACTACCAAAGGCAATCTACATATTCAATGCAATCCCAATACAAATACCAATTTCATTCATCAACAAGATGGAAAAAGCAATCTCAAATTTCATCTGTAATGGAAAGAGACCCAGAATAAGCAAAGCACTCCTGAAAAAGAGAAATATGGTTGGAGGCATCTCACTCCCTGGTTTCAAATCCTACGACACTGCCGTACTGGCACAATGACAGACACATAGATCAATGGAATAGAATTAAAAACCCAGAAATCAGCTCATCTACCTATGGTCAACTGATTTTTGACAAGGAGATTAAGTTAGTTAAGTGGGGAAATGACAGCCTTGGCAAAATTGGGAAAAACATCTTCAGAAAACTCAAACAAGACCCACACCTCACACCATACACAAAACCCAACTCAAAGTGACCAAGGACCTAGGGCTAAGACCAAGGACTATAAACTTCATTAGAGAAAGACTTGGAAGAACCCTAGAAGGCCTAATCCACAACATGAACAGCCATCCAAGCATCCTGAAAAACCTACAACCAGTAGAACATAAAATAGATGATGGGACCTTCTAAGAATCAAATCAAATCCCTATGCACATCCAAAAACTTCAACAGGGTAAAAAGCGAAGCCAGAGACTGGGAAAAAATATTTGGTAATGACATGTCTGTTAAGGGACTTATATCTAGAACTTATAGAATACTCAAACACTAAAAGATAAAGGTGAACAATCCAATTGAAAAATGGGCACAGGATATGAACAGTTGACTAAAGATGACATTCAGATGGTGAGCAAACACATGAAGTGTTCAGAATCCCTAGCTATAAGAGAGATGTAAATAAAAATAACTGTGAGAAATTGTCTTACCCCAGTAACAATAGTAAAATTCAGCAGAGTAGCAAACAACAAATGCTGGTGAGGTTGTGGAGAAATTGGAACCCCTATTCACTATTGGTGGGAGTGTAGAATGGTGCACCCACTCTGGAAGAAAGTATGCCACTTTCTTAAAAAGTTGCAGCTAGAAATGCCATTTGACCCAGTAATTCCACTACTGGGAGTATACTCTAAAGAAACCATAACTACCACCCAAGAAGATATATGTTTATAGCGGCCTTCTAGCCCTTTATGCGTAAGGACACAGACAAACATGGAGAGCCAGTTACTTGTCCAAGATCGGGGAGCTGACTCATTTCCAGGGTTAATCTTAGATCATATTCCGAATCTTCCCCTGAATCTTTTTAATTTTATTAAAGTATACTGATTTTGCTGACTTGTTATTGCTATGTCCATACAGTTGGAGCTGCCTCATAGCTGGCCCTCTAGTGGGTTTTCAGAAGCTGTAAATCATGCTTGAGGAGATTATCCATACTTCTCACACAGAGCAGTTGGTGGGTTTGAATTGGATTGGGACTGGATTTCCTTATTACTAGGCCACTTGAGCTCCCTATTCTGAATGCATCAAAATGTGGTGAAGTGTAAGAAAACAGGAAAGAAAGAAAGAAAGAAAGAAAGGAAAAACAAAACCAGCCAACCAAAACCAGAAATCATTGACTGCAGTCTTTGAAGGGTGTTCTCGTCATGTAGACTGTAGAGAATTTTGCTGTTAATCCAAAGGCCTTGTATCTCTGTTGTTTCGAATCCACCAGCTTTTCTTCAAGAGGAAGATGAGTAATCTTCTCCTGTGCGATTTACAGCCCCTGAAACCAAAGCAAGGATCAGCTTTAAGGTAATTCTGGCTCAATGGTAATAAATTTTTCAGTAGCCTATGAAATTCTGAATCTTGGAGAATTACCATTTTGGTCAAGGATTGCTTGTTACGGTTTTGTGTATGAACTGCATGTCACTTTACTAGAAGCTATCATCTTTTTTATAAATATATGTTAATATCTTAAAATCAGCCTAAGAGATGAGCTAGATATTTTTCTAATTTTTAATAACGTCAGTATCTGCTGGAGAAGAGTTTTGAATATACCAGGGACTGCCAGGAGAACAAACAGGTTCCTCCTAGAGAGGATTAAACCAGGCTGCTCCTTGAAGACAAGGATTCTGAGGCTTCGTCTTACATACTTTGGACATGTTGCAAGGAGGGACCAGTCCTTAGAGAGGGACGTCATGCTTGGAAGGGTAGTGGACGGAGAAAGAGAGCCAGACCATCGATGAGATGGATTGATACAGTGACTGGGGTAATGAGGGTAGGTATGTCAGAGACAATAAAGTTGGAACAGGATAGAGCAGGTTTTCAGGGCTGTTTTACATAGGGTCACTATGAGTCGCAAACGACTCATGGCACATAACAGCACAACAACATTAAGGACAATAAAAAGAGGACTTTTCACCTGGTGTTACATTTACACTGTGCTGGTACAATTTTTTAACTTTGATGGCTGTGATTGGAGTTGTTCGCAGAGGTGCTGGCTCACAGACTCAAAGGAGAAATCAAGATTGCTCATACTTCTGCATTTTTCTTCCCTGAGACAATATCTGAAACAAAGCCCCACCTGACAGCGTCAATAAAATGCCTCTGATTACAATTTATCTGGAAAGCATAAACAAGAAAGATACACAGGTCTTCTCTTTTATGGAACTAGCAGCTGAGGTTTATTGAACCTGAGCTAAGGTTCCCAAAGAAATGAGGTGTGGCAGTTTGAGTCATATGATAACAATGTTGCCATCTTGGGGAGCAGTCTCGGGATGAATCAGCACAGCTCTGTGAAAATTAAACATATGAACAGCAAGCGGATGCCACTGGGCCTCCCTCTGTCACAAGCACACGTACCTGTATCCTTGGAGGCCTCCTCACCAAAGTGCCAAATGGTCGGAACTTCTCTAAGCTGAGACTGGCCACCATCACCTGCTGGACAGGGTCTGTAATAGTATCGTCCTGTTTCCACTCTCCACAGCAGAACATTTCTACGAGGCTAACAAGGCATAGAGTAATGAGAAACATGCCACGTTTGTGTGTGTGTGTATGTGTTGGTTTTTTTTGTTGTTTTTTTTTTAAAAAGCGAGGGAAAGGAGTCTAACCTATGAACAGGAAACGAATGTGATCAATTACTCCAAGTGTGGAGCTCACAGATACCTTATCTTCGGGCTCCTTAAAATAAAAGCCTGATTGTTACCAAATGCGTCTAAGAAGCGAGGGAGAAAAACACATTTGTGGGGGAACTAGTCCTGGGGGCTCCGGGGCGGGGTGGGCGGGGGCGAACGTGACTACATTGATGGAAAGAATGCCATTTTACCCAGTGCTACTCTGTTGTCCTGAAGCATTTAAAGTAGTGATTGACGACCATCATGCCTTAAAATAAGTAGGATAATAGTCAATCACTTGATTACAGTAGCCAATCACTGGACTGCCTTTAAGCAAGTGATAAAAGCAGGCAATGTTTGAAAATTAAAAATACTCTGCATATGACATTGAGGTTGAGATGGGGGGGTGGCCTAAATACTGATATCTTGTGCTGTTAACGGTGTAGACCGTTTGAAATATTTACTCTTTTTCTACAGAATTATTTGGGAAACTATAGATAAGAAGAAGAAAATGCTTTGTGGCAATATGTGTTCATTCTTCTTAGACTGAATTGAAATACTCATTTTTAAGTTTGGATGCTTGGTAGGGAGTGTAAATTTTTAAAAAGTTTACCTATTCTATGAACTAGATGTAATAGTAATAGTAATAGTAATAGTAATAGTAATAGTAATAGTAATAAATAGTAATAGTAGAGTTGATGCTTTTGAGCTGTGGTGCTGGAGAAGAGTACTGAATGTACCATGGACTGCCAGGAAAACAAACAGATTCATCTTGGAGAAGATTAAACCAAGCTACTCCTTGGAGGCAAGGATTCTGGGGCTTCGTCTGACATACTTTGGACATGTTGCCAGGAGGGACGGGTCCTTGGAGAGGGACATCATACTTGGGGAAGACCCTCTATGAGATGGATTGATTTGGTGACTAGAGTAATCGGGATGGGTGTGTCAGAGGCGGTGCGTTTGGCACAGGATAGAGCAGGGTTTAGGGCTGTTGTGCATAGGGTCGCTATGAGTCGCAAACAACTCGACGGCACATAACAACAACAACAATAACAATGGTAATAGTAACTACAGTGTTGATAATCTTGTCAAATACTATAATGGTTACGCATTATGTACAATATTCGGATGAGCTTCCAGATTGATTCATGTTGGGAAGCAGGAGTGGCATCCACTCCCTAAACTAGATGCCTCTGGAAACTCTACAAATTCTCTAAACTTTCTAAATGTACAAAAACGATGTTAGCTATAGAATAGAGTTCAGGTCTTTTGTGCACCGCTTACTCTGAGTCATATTCGACTCAACAACACGTAACCACTGCTAAATGAGACTAGTACTGTTATATCTGGAGGAACATTCTTCCACTTTGCACATCACTCTTTGTCAATGTGCTGTATGCAGTAACCTGGGTTTGCTGTGATGCTAAACCTTGTACCATTGAGGTATTAAATACCAGAATGGTTTCCCATTGTGGACAGTGTTTGATGGAGCTCCCAGTTGTAAAACAGGTTTAGAAACAGGAATGGCATCCACTTCCTAAACCACATGCCTCTGGAAATTCTATGAACTTAGAGAAGTGATGATAGTTATGGAAAGACTTCAGGTCTTTTGTTTATAGACTTACTATGAGTCAACCTCAACTTGACAGTAACCAAAAAGAACAAGATGTAATAGTAACTACATTGTTAATAATATTCATCTTTGAAGGACTGCTTTTTCCTTTCTGTCTCCAAAGAAGGAACAGCAGAAATAATGAAAGAGGGGTGGGAGTGCACTGCCCATCCTCCAAGGAAGAAGAAAAGATGTCAGAGTCACAGGCTGGAGGAAGGACTTCCGGTCTGAAGGATCTTGGCAGCATACTCTCTGAAATCTCCCATTAGTGCAATAGAATTAGCGCTATCCCTTTCTTGGAAATCCTTGGCCAGTAGGTGTTACAGGATTGTGTTATGAGGTGTTACGATAAAGTAGTGAGACTGTTTTTCACACTCCACACCCCCAGAAACAGTCTGTTTTTACTTCAGCAGGTAAAACAGAATTCTTTAAAGGGCCTTTACCTGATCTGGTCCATAAACCTGAGGGAGTGAGAGTCTGTATGCAAGTACGAATAGAACCTGCAATATTCCCATTTTTCTTCCTTTCACAGAAACCACGATGACTTTCACAGGAAGCATTGGCCCAAACTCCATATGGAATAGAATGAGTTTTGTTGTTAGAAATTAATATTTTTTTTCAAGTTTAACATCTTGCTAGGAAGATGCCCCATAGATAAGCAGAGAGAAATAACCATCCATTATTAGAGGGCTTTCTCATAATGATCTTGCTGTCCTGCCCTTCCCATATTTTTCCAATTACGCTCTAGCCTGTTGGAGTCAAATGTCTTCTCGAGACGGCAGATTGTGCGAACAGGTTATTTTGCACACATATTCTGCAGTCTGCTTGGCAATTGGGCCTGTCAGTCAGTCAACGCATATTTATCAGGCATTTCTGTGGCCAATCTGACCATCCATCCCCTGCTCTCTTGTTCCTGCTTTCTCAAGAGCCTGCTGTCCACTTAGAATTTCTAATTGAGATGTACTTTCTGAAAATGCATTCACCCTCATTTGAATTACAAAGTGGGAAGGTGGGACTGCAGGACTGAGAATCTTTTTTTTCTTTCTTTTTTTAAAAATTATGGGTCATTTCTACCTAAAGTGCGGTAACTTCCCTTCACGCTGCTTCCTCTTGACTGACTCTCTGCTCCTCCTTACCTTTTTTGTGTATGTGTTTAATGCAATTGCGAGAGAAACACACTATGTACACATAGAACGTGACTAAGCAGATCTGCCTCCCACTCCTGACAACCATCGAATGTGTTCTGCCTGGTGATCCCATATGCAGGTCGACGGCCAATACAGATTCTTTTGTTTCCGTCTCTTACACATGGGCACTCTCCTTCTGGGACATTTACTGCCTCTGAAAAGCTGACTGAGGACCAGCCACAGGTCTGTGAATAAACAAGATTCAACAGCAAAATCAACAGCACACTCTTGTTGCTTGTCATGAAGTCTGAACTGACCCATAGCTGACCTTCCAGTGGGCTTTCAGAGGCAGTAAATCACACAGGAGGAGATTTTCCATCCTTCTCCAGAGGAACATCTGGGTGGATTTGAACTGCAAGCCTTTGGGATTGCAATGCAGTTTCTTGCCTCTAGGCCACCAGAGCTCACACTAAACACCTGCTTTTGGAGTTTACTCTTTTTCTTACTTTGCCATTTATCTTGCACATTTTCCCCTATCACCATATAAAGGCCCTCGTCGTTCTAGTTATATACATTACATAATATTCCAATAAATAGATGTACCGTGATTTGTTTTAGGACAAATTTCTTGATAAACAAGAAGGCTTGACTTGATGGTCAAGCATTTGATTACTAAGCTACCACACACTCAGAGAAAGAGGTGGCATCGACCACCTTAAAGATTTACAGCCTTGGAAACCCAATGGGCAGGGAGAGTTCTGTTTTATCCTATGAGCCTCGCTCGTAGAATCTACTCGAGAGCGAGGAGGAGTTTTTAGTTTGTTGCTGTTCTAGCTTGTGTCTTGGGAGCATTTTGAAGCTGGGTAAGAATCTCTGTAGGATAATTTCCTAGAAGTGAGTTGATGGGTTTAAGGGTATATGCCTTTATCCTTTTTTAAAGGTTTTACCAGTTTCCCATCATTGAGCTTTGCAACCATTACAGCAGCAGTGAGGACACAGGGAAATAACCCGCTTCCCCACTCCATATACCACCAGCTGTACAGCTGTGCAACTGGACCGCACCCACTTGATCAGAGGCAAAGAATGATGGCCCGTGTATTTGAAACTTATCCTTCTGATTTCGACTGTGCTTTAAGTGGTAAAGTTTCCCCCTCTTCTTCGGCTCGTTGTTACCAGACGACTTACAAATGTTTTCATATCTAACAAGTAGCAGAGGTGGGTCTAGGGTCCAGGTCCTCTAGTTAATACTTTATTCCTCAGTGTAGAACACAAAGGTGGTGTTTCCTGCCAGATGAATCCTGTGTTATTGCGAGGGCCTCATTGTTATGGCGAGGGCCACATGACATAAGTTCGAATGTGAACACATCTTTAAAGCAACAGCAAATAAGAATCATCAAAATAAAAGAGTTCTACAAAATGCAAAATAATGGTCCACTTAACTTGACCAAAAAAAAACCCAAAAAACCAAACCCCTGCACCACTTATCACTCATGAAAAGATGCCATTCTTTGTGAAAACAGAAAAAGAATGGTGCGACCTGGTTGCAGTCTGCGTAAGGTAAGGCAATTAGGTAGTTATGAGGCCGTCTGGACAAGCAGAGTCCTGATTTTACAAGCTTCGTGCTGACATGTAGGCCTTGGGTTTTTGGTTTTTGTTGGTTTTTTCTTCTTAATTCTCCTCTAAAGAATGGAAAATATTGTTCCTCCGCAGAATGAGGGCAGTATTGCTTCACTTAAAACTTCGTGAACCTCTGCAGGAGCAATTTGCCTTGCTTTTTAAGATGAGGGTGGGGTGGGGTGGAGGTAGATGGTGTTTGAAGTTTCCTAGGCATTCAAGTTGACTACCTACAACGTCCTTATCTGCATGTTACTGCTATCAGTGAACATTCATAACTCGGGAAAGATTGGCTTTCATTGTCTTCAGCAATGTTGGCTCCATGGCTGGAGCAGAGGTCACAACGTAAGCATACATTTCCTTCGGCACTTGAAGCAAAGGCATTATGTAAAACCCTTTCAAGGCATTTACTTTTATTTATATTTCATAGCAGCGAGGCACCCCGTTTATTAATTTTGCATGCATGTAGCCTAAAGACGTTAGTGAGCGCACAGTAAACGGCTGGCCTAACATCCATGTACAAAAGTGGAATTTAAGAGATTAACTTGCATTTGACCTACTTCAGCTCTCCTGGTAATGCCGGGTGCAGGGGCACAGAATTAATCTCTCTCAATTTGTGACTCTCAGGGGTGCTGCTAAGTTTTAGAGTGCTTGGATTTTAAAAGTCTCCTGTTGTGCGGAGAAGTTTTTTGTCACCCAGTAGAACTCTGTGAACTCTTGTTCGGGAAGTGCTAGTTTAATCGATTTGCAGATATTACAAAGATGTGTAAAGTGATTTAAGTACATAGTTTGACTCGGATAGTAATATGGGGAAAATTTGTGTAAGACCTGTTGAACTTGATACTCCCCCCCCCAAAAAAAAACACACCCCATAGATTAGCTAGAAATGGGGGGTGGGAGGATGGAGAGATTTCAGATTGCTTTGTAAATACATTGGAACTTGTCTTTATTGTTTATTCGTTCTCCAATGCTGAAATAATGCTACTGGGAAGGTGTATGTCAGGTTGATATGATGTGGATTGATTTGCTTTTAAAAGCTTTGCAAAGCCAGTGCAATTATTGCTGCAATGCAAGTCCCTTACAACTGTACTAATGCATTTAATGAACAATTTGACCAAGAAATTTATTTCTTGCCCATTTAACGTTAACTGTTAAGTGCCTTTGTATTCTGTAACAGTCATAGTAATGCTGTGATAACATGCGATGTTAGCAGCCAGATTAGACTCTGGAAGAATTTCTCATTCCCATTTCAGGCACAAGTACCTACTCTGTTCATATCAGTTTGTCTGAGTGTCACAGACTCAGTAGCAAAATCTGTGATTTACATTCTTTGCCTCTCCAGTTCCCTTCCCAACTATCCTTTACTACAGGTGAAAAGGGCCAGAGGTCAATAGCAAAGCAGGAGACCAGACACCAACAAGAACTGAATGCTCTGAAATCTGCATAAATGCTCCTCACCAGAGTGTGGTTTGGCCATTCGAGGATGCAGTGGGTTTTGTTTTAAAGGTACTTTGGTCTGCTTACATTTTTGTCAGCTAAACTAAGTGGACCATGCCCAGTCAAGTTGAAAAGAAAATTATCATACAGACTGTGAAACTCCTTTCAAAGAACATCTTGCCTCACCCTCCATTTACCCAATTAGAAGAGTAAACCTCAGAGAAGTTCAAGGTCATTTTTTAGTTGGTGCCCCCTCCCCCCAAAAAATATCTAGAATTCAGCCTTTCTTATTCTAAGGGATTTCTCTAAAACTCCTTACTGCAGAATCTTTATGACTATCCTATTGTTTAAACATTTCATACTTTTGGTTTTTGGGAGAAATGTGTAGAAACACTTAGCGTTGGATGTAGCTCTCTTTGAAATGGAGAAAATGTTTATAGTTAGCTCTTTATTTCTGAGACAGATTAGGAAAAGCTAAATGCCTAGAAATGTAGAAATGTTCTTTTTTTATCCTGTGACTTCAGGACACTGAGTGACAGTGTTATTTTTTATACAAACACATGCACATATGTAATTAACATGTTACAGCCAACACCAAGTACAGCACTCCAAATTAGGAACCTTTTAAAAGCAAGTAGTTACAAACTTACCCCAAACATAACATTTTCCTTTTTCACATTACAAAGATCTATCCTTTGATTTGTTTTTTCAAGTTAAGAGGGAATTACTAATGTTTATAACTTACCAAAATGTAGAACAATTTTTCTTTTTCAAAGTTTTCAAAAAGTAGACAATTGTATGTCTCCAAGTCAGAGAGGTTAGGTTCTTTTACAATAAGAGGGCAACATTGTACGTTTCTAACTGGATAATTTTAAGGCAAACTTAATAGGCAGTAAATCAGAATGTTGACATATTTAATAATTTCAAGGATGGTACTGTGAAATGGCCTGACTAATTTGTGTATTCAGACCACATATATTCTATCTCTTTAACATCTGTCAGGTTGGACCCTTAAAAAAGATTTATTGAAATTAATATGTTCGAGAGAGTTAAGTGCCAAATAGGGTCTATTTTTATATATGGAAAAGTAAACTTGAAATTGTGCAGTGTCTAGAAGATTCTGAAATGGGTGCAGAGATTGATTTAGGCCCTGTTTTAAATTGAAAATAACAGCAGCAGTACAATTTCATTTTGTATCTGTCTTGTTGTTAAAGAGCACATTTAAGAAAATGTGTTCTCGGAAGCCAGTACGTGGGCACTTTTAAGAATTATTTGTAAACAGCATTCCCTTTTAATTCTGGTTAGTCAGGAGGCACTGAGGAAGAGGGGCTCTGAGAGCAGCCTCCCTGCTCAGGTCAGAAGATGCTAAGCTGCTCCCTGCATTTTCCAAGCGGCTGCCACCATTGTCAGCACTGATCTGTCAGGAAGGATTTCTCCTGGCAAAACTCTGAAGCTACTTTCTGACATCTTCAACAAACTAATTGTTGTCTCCTGCCTCTGCGAGCCCTCTGAAGTCCCAACGAGTTAGTGTCTCCTCAAGAGATGAGAAAAAGGACTCACAAAATCAATTTATCAGGCTCTTAGGAATTGTCATCAGCCAAAACAAAAACTTGCTAAAGACAGGAGAAAAAGTAGAAGAAATGGGTCCCTGAGAAAAGGTTACAGAACATTCATCTTCTCTCCTCTTCTGATTGTTCCCTTTCTTTGCCCATTTTCATACCCGTTTCCCTCTGCTAAAAGACACTTTATGACAAGCATTGTAATCTCTTTAGAGCGGAGGGGAACCTCTTCTCTAGGACACAATCTTTGCAAGTTGTGAGTGACAGTGGGAAAGGGTCCAATTGCCACCGAGGACACCAGGCAATAAATCATCTACCCCTGGCATCAGCTGGCTGGACGAAGCCCCACTTCCTGAGTGAGTACTGGGGCCTACATGTGACAAAATGGCTATTGTCAGCTGCTAGTGGCCACATTTCCACTTTCTCTCCACTGAGATTCCAAGTTTACTTAAGACTTCCAGAAGTGCAGAGCATGCTGGGAAACATACTGAAATAATTGCCATTCAAAAAGGAAACTTAGGTCATTTCATCATCACAATTATTTGTTGAGGGTCAGTGATGGTATGGGAGGGAAGCTTCTGTTTCTATTTTATGTATCAACCAGCACTTGCCTTGTCAGCATTAAAAATGAAATGTCTTCCCATTTTTAAAATATTTTTAAAATATGCAGTGGCTCTCACCACAAATTTTTGAGAGCTATGTGCTACAGAGTAGGTGAAAAGGTTATAAATACTATGGATCTAGTAATAATTTAATAATCAGAAGAGTCAGGGCATTTTCAAATAAGTATTTACTTTCTTCCCAATGATTTAAGTTTTAGCATCAGCTTAACGATAGTGTGTGTGAAATAGATTACACACAGGCTTATTTCATGTATAAATAACAATCATACAAAAAGGTCAAACATAGAAGTCACTATTTTTGTTCCTAGAAAGCCTACAGAATGACCCCAAATTTAGAAAACAAATACATTTTGCCATAATAGAAAAATAGACATCAGCCCCCCCATACAACAATCATTGGAAAATTGGTTAACTCATAACTCACAAGGTATGATAGGATTAGTGTTGATATCCAAATTTTCAAATAGTCTAATAACTATTCAATTTATTTTTAAAATAATATAAAAAAATTATATAAAAATATGACTATAAGGTATTAATCTGTACTGTTTTGTATCATGTAAACAGCCCCTCTCCGCTCTTTATTGGTAAGATTTTATACTCTTAGTATCATTTTCTCAATGAGAAAGTAAACTGTAAAGAATATTTGAATAGTGATTTGACCAACTCCTGTTTAAAATGGAAATTCAGAAGTAAATGCCCTTTGTTTGCATAATTCTAAAAAATTTGGAAGTTAAATAAAAAAATATATGGTCTTTTACTCAATTTAAGGAATACTTTTTGATAACTTACAATGTCTATCTAGTGCTCAGAATGATTCAAGTATTTGTCATTATAGTAACACAATAATTGAAGAATTAACATACTTTTTTATGTTCACTGGCCTATTTCATATGGACACATCTCATATCTATTTCTTTCTGCAAAAATGTATTCTTGCCCAAGTTGCCTGTCAGTCTCTTTTATGATTATGAAGAATACGTGGCACAGAAGGTGATGGATTTCTTTTTTACACCCTAAATCACAGGGAGCTGTCACGGTCACGCGGAAGCACTTTGATTATCATAAAATCCACACCAGGCAGATGAAACGCTTCTTCCCAATTAAGTCCCAAACGGCTCCAGATAGTTTAAAAACACTTTAATTGTGAGGAAGCTGCACCTTGCTGCTTTTCCGCTCCCTTTTCCCCATGTAACAGGCAGTGATTAACGGCCGTCTTGTAATCCTGTTGGCTGCTGATGATAATGTCAAAAGCGTTTCTGGCATTGGGAATTCATTGTCGAGTGGTGTCACCAGCCAGACGAGATGACAGTTCATCTCAGTTCATCATCTTAACTAAAAAATAATCCCATCTAACTTGAAATCCACAGCAGGTAGAAGTAGAAAATAAATCCCAACCACAGCTCAGACTTGTAACCTAACAGCTATCATAAATAACCGGAGCCTATTTGAAGGTGGAAGATGGGACATTAGAAGCTATTTACACTACGGGAGTGATGCCATCGATCAGTAGCGGCAACCCGTAGATAAGACTCCTGTGATGTCATGGTTATTTATGATGGGCATTGACAGTAAAGCTACTGTGGAATTTTCTCAGACAGCTTCATTCATTTTTGTTTGTGATGCATTTCGTTGTTAAAGAAGCAATCAATAGCAAATCACGGTGATAAAAGTATTGTTAAACGTGTGAATAATGTACCTGCATGGAGGAACGTGGGACAAAAGAGAAAGAATTTCAAAATTCACAAGTAGTGTTTATTTGTTCCAAATGTAAATGCACAGTAGATTCATCTCAGTGCCTTGTGCTTTGAGGAAAAAAAAAAGTGGCCTACTCTTTCTTGCTTTTGAATCATATTCTCTTCTTGCAAAGCACGGTTAGAACATTCTGGAGTGGATGTGCTTATTTGGTGGGTATGGTAACTAATGTCACAAAACAGGTGGCCTAGTGGGAAGAAGCTGTTTTGCAATCTCAAAGGCACGTGGTTCGAATCCACCAGCTGCTCCATGGGAGAAGGATAGGCAATCTCCTCCCCTGCAATTAACTGCCTCTGAAAACCCTCTAGAAGGTCGGCTATGGGTCGGTTCTGACAACAGTACACAACACAACACAACACAGCAATATGTGAGTGAATGAGTGGAAAACCAATTATTTTTTTAAATTTTCACACACACAAAAAATAATGTTCTTAAGTGACTTCCCCAACCCGCATACCATGTATCTGATTTACACGGCATGGGATGCTCTCGCGGCCTTGTGCTAAGAAGCTGCACTGCAATCCTGAAGGTGCTGGGTTTGAACCCCCCAGCTGCTCCTTGGAAGAAGGATGGGCAGTCTCCTTCTGTGCAATGCACTGTCCCTGAAAACCCACCGGAGGGTCAGCTCTGGGTTGGTTCCAACTTGACGGTACAAAGCAATGTAAAGATTAACAAAATCATGTATAGTGAAGCAAACATCTACCACATTTCTACACAAATCTCTCTCTATGAGAAATGACTGGAATTTTTTTTAAAAAAAATGTTATTTTTACCTCCGCCACCTCCCTCCCTGGCACAGCTCTTCTTCTGCCACTCAGGATATGCATTTGCTGCTAACTGTTGTTGTTGCTGCTGGGTGCCATCAAATCAACTACAACTTATGGTGACCTGTGAACCATGGACGTGACCTTGTCCCGTTCTGTGCTCTGTACACACGCCACCGTGCTCAGACCCTTCTGTGCAGTCACTGTGTCAACCCATCTCTTTGCAGGTCTTCCCTTGCACTCCTCATACCTTCATCTTCAGTGCCTTCATATTCTCACACCTTCAACCTTCAGTTCAGCTGATCCTTGAGAATCAACTCTGGATCCTGTAGACCCGGCAGTTCATGGGAGGCGCCTGAAAGCTCATCTTTCCTTTTTTCTTATTTTTAAAAATTTTATTAATTTTGTGTGTGTGTGCTGTCAAATCGGGTCTGACTGGTACAGGAGGAGATTGTCCCTCCTTCTCCAGCACAGCATCTGGTGGATTCGAACCACGTACCTCTGGGATTGCAGTGCAGCTAATATTTCTAATAAGCTCCTAGAAGGTGTGAAGCTGCAGGTCTGTGCTCACACTTTGAATGGAAGAAATGCAGTCAGATGGGAATTTCCGTACCTTTCAGGCTCCCTGCTAGATCTCTGGCCTCGCTTCAGATGGGAGGTTTCCGCCTGCATAGAACTCACTGCATGGAGTCTCCTGGAGGACTTACTTAAACACAGGCGATTTCAGATTCTGGACGACCTGGTCCAGTGGCCCCAATCAAGAACGTGATTTCAGAAAAAGCTCGTAACTGACTACAACTTGAAAAACAGTGGCTGAAATGCTAATTTCCCAGTGATTCCTGAAACACTTAGAGCCCATCTGAATTGCTGACACAATGGTGAGCTGTGGATCAGACCATGGTGTGGGAAGTGGGGAGGGGAGAATTACCAAGTGTTGGCACACACGCTCTCTCTTAGAATCTTCCCTTCTCATAAGTCTTTTGTACATTTTAACATCCAAACAGACAAACACACTCATAAAAACACAGAGATACACATACACCCAACCATGAACGTCATGGTGACTTCATATGTAAGAGCAGATTGTTCCAAAGAGTTTCCACGATGTGACCTTTTTTTCTTTTTTTAAATTTTATCCTGGTTTGTTTACAAAGTTCATATACATTGTTTTTCACACCAGATCTTTCACATTTTCCTCACTGCCTCCCTCCACCCACCGAATTAATCACTTGGTGCGATCTTATGGTTAATACCCTTCCCCCCCCTCCTTTTTTCTTAATTATTTTTATTTTATATTAATTTGCAGATAAAATTCGTATACATTGTGTTTCATTTCTATACATGTGTTTCACACGATCATTCTCATTTTTTATAATTTTTATAAAATTAACCACTATTGATCCATGCCCACCATTACTCACCTTTCTTAGATCCTCACTGGATTGTTCTTACTTCTTTCACCCCCTTTTTCTGCCCCCTTCCTCTCCAACCTCCTCTTTCCACCCTTTACTCTCTCCCTTTCCCCTTTGGACTTTTGTGCACATCTTATTAGTTACTCTTCTGTTTTTACAATAATGGTATTACTCAGCATTTGTCCTCATGAGACTGAGTTAGTTCACTCACCACAATGCTCTCCAGCCTCTCCCAGGTATTTTTTTTTTAAATCATTGCTCCTGAGTGCTGCATAGTATTCCATCATGTGAATGTTCAAAATTTCTCAAACTACTTATTTGTTGATGGACATTTGGGTTGTTTCCAATTTCTTGCCATGGTGAATAGTGCTGCTGTCAACATAGGTGTACAAATCTTCATTTGTGTCTCAGTTCTATTTTCCTTGGAGCATATTCCTAGCAGTAGAATAGCTGGGTCATATGGATTTCTGTGTTCAGCTCTTTAAGGAAACACAAAACTGCCTTCCAGAGTTGTTGTACCATTTTATGATCCCATCCGCAGTGCATGAGAGTCCCAATTTCTCCACATCCTCTCCAACCTTTACTACTTGCTGTCCTGTTAAACTTTACTACTGCTACTGGGGTATCTCATTGTGGTTTTGATTTGCATCTCTCTTCTTGCAAGTGACTTTAAGCCTTTCTTCATGTGTCTGTTTGCCATCTGAATTTCCTCCTCTGTGTGACGTCCACCCTGTGACTTTGTGGAAGCTGATCTGGGGGGCTTCGACTCCACGGTAACTGACCACAATAATGAAAACAAGCATAATTCCCAAATATCTTTAACTATCAAGGGTGGAGGAGGTATGGGATTTAGTCAAAGGGGTCTTGGTTCTCAATCTCTTCAGTTGTTTCATGACCCCACTGAACGGCAGCTAAATCTAGTGGTTGCTATGAGATCTAGTGGTCACCATGAGGTGTCTGCAGGCTTCACTTAGGACGCAGACAGGACCAGGACAGAGCTGAGCTCTTCTCCAGGCGTTGACGATCTATGGTGAGGAGACCTGCAAGCAAAGACGCTATTTTCATATGGGGTGATAGTTACGACACTGTGTAAGGAGGAGGTGCTGGAGAACCTAGCTGTGGTTCTTGGATATCTGGGGAAATGTCTTGGAGGAAGAGAAATCTCAGGTGAGGTCTGAAGGATGAGTAGACCTTGAAGGGCGGAGTGGTTGGAGCTGTGAAGAGGGTTCAAGTTCAAGCTCCAAGAACAGCTTCTTTAACAGCCTGCCAGCCAGAGATAAAAGACGACGAAACTGGCATTGAAGATGTTCACGTAGCTCAGTGACTCGTGCACAGCCACCGTTTGATTAAATCACTCCAAGGAACTACCTACCACGTTTCAAACATGCATTTTATGAAGATGTAGCCTCTGTGGAATCTTTTGCAGTCTTAATAAAAGACTAGGTACTTTTTGTAAAAAAAAAAAAATATGCTTCTCTTTGGTGAACAATCCTGAAAAACAGTATCGGTCACAAAGGACAGATAGGTTGTCATGCCAGCTTGGCTGCTGATACCATCTTTTCTTTCCTGTAACAACTGGGTCGCGATGATATTAAGCATTAGTCACCATGTGAAAAACACACTCTGACACACAGACACATCTTTTCTTGTCTGTTTGTGTAGAAAGTTGGAGGTCAAGCACAGGGCAATATCTTGTTTTAACAATGTTCCCTTGTAAGGGTTTAATGCCGGGGCATAGCCTAGGTACCTTCTGAGTACATGGTATTTGGCGAGACTCCTGAGGGATGGGAAGCGTAAAGACGACAGAGACTTAGACCGTGAAGTGTAGACAATCCTAGTTAGAAGACAAGGTATCTACATATATGTTGTTCCTGCTGTTCTTAGATGCCATCAAGGAGAGTATGCCTCATAAAGGCCCTGGGAACAATAGATCTGAACCCTGACACAGCCTCTGCCATCTTCACACTTCCTGACACACTGGAGCCTCCTTGAGGCAGTCACTGTGTCAATCCACCTGGTTGAGGTCTTCCTCTCCTTCACCGACCCTCCACCCTTCCAAGCATCATGTCCCTCTCTAAGGAACAGCTCCTGTTAGCAACATGCCCCAAGTATGTAACACAAAGCCTCATCATCTTTGCCTCCAAAGAACGTTCTGGCTGCACTCTGACCCAGACATATTTGAATGTTCTTTCGGCCATCCGTGAGTTGTTTAGTGCTCTTCTACACCGCATGCCAAAGGCATCAATTCTTCTTCTGTCATTCCAGTTCATTGTCCAGCTCTGAGATGCACCAGACTGAATCAGACACACCTTAGTCCTCAGACTGATTTCATTCCTCCTCAATAATTTGGAGAGGTCCGTATCTGCAGACTTTCCCAGTGAAATAAGTCTGGTTATTCCCTGACTGCTGGTACCAAGAGTATGAATTGTGGATCCAAGTAAGATGCATATATATGCACATACAGCAACAATAACAACACAATCCACAGGGAATAGTGACCTCTCCTCTCCACTCAGGAGTTTCAATCAGCCACCAATTTTTCTCTCAAGGTTGTGATGTTTTGAGCTAAAAAAGGAAAAGGTTGTCGAGGTTAGTATTAATATTAGTTAAGGAGTTCTTGGAACTGGAAAAAAGATGTGTATGTGTATTATCAAGAGATCAATTTAAATCCCTCCCAAGTTTATGCTTTTGAACCATAGGTCTGAGGGAGTCTCATTCTAGTGTAAATCACAGAAAATCCCTTAAAGGTACAACCAAAGAGAGGTTCTGCAGTAGCAAGGGTATCTTCTTACTAATGTTCTTCTTAATAAAATGCATATACATACGGCTATACATACAGACACATAGGAAGGTCACGTGTACTGCGATTACAGGGCACTGGTGGCATATGTGTAATGTGTTGCACTGATGAAGTGAAGATCAAGGTTGGAATCCACCACTCCCACTATGGGAGAAGACAAGGCACCATTCTTGCTTAAAGATTTATAGCCTTGGGAACCCACTGGAAGGTTGCCATGAGTTAATATCGACTCTATCTGTGGTAGTGGGTTTGGTTTTGATTTATAGAGATTACACCTTAACAGTCATGATATTCTATGCTCCTACCACTCCCTCAGGTATTAGGTTTCATTTATCAATTAACTAAAATATTTTCTAAATCAAACAGTAGTTCTATATGGGTAGGTGTTTTCCATGGATGGCGAATCCTACCCATAGAAACAAAAGTACATAAAGACAGGTTGAGTTTCTGTTTCACTGAAATTTACTTAGAAGGTTCAAATACTTTGTTCTCTTCAAAATGTTCATTCTGGAAACATTTAGAATATCTTGCACAGACTACCTCTAGTAAAATCCTCCCTAGATACTGAAATAGTTTGATCCAATTTTTTTTCTGTTCATCAAACCTTTTTTGGGCCTCTGATTTAAAAAGAATGGTGCTTTTTCTTAGGTAGGATGTTATATTACTTTTAAAGTCTGCTTTTATTAAATTCATTTATTCTTGAGTAATACTTAATCATTTCCAAGGGCATTGTCAAGCTTGTAACAATAAATATTGGAGTTAATTTAAATGAGTCAAAGTTCATTCTCATTTAGCTGCCATCTATTTAAGCAAATCACCTGCCCAGTCATTCTCTTCTGTGTAGCAATAAATGAAAATGGCTTGAAGCCCATCACAAAACTTTTAAGGAAGAAATGCAGTGTTTTAATGGAGAATCTTTTTAAAAGCATAAGATAAATGGTCAGCAATTGGAGTGTATTAAACTTGTATTTGGCTTTGAACACTGATAAGTGAGCTATGTGAGATTTCTCCAGAGCTAATATTACCTTCAACACAACAGTAGTACAACTTTTATCTTTCACTGAATTGCTTTGAAACGTGAAATATTTTCTCTCTAGATAATGAGGTAGCCCTTGTGGTTAATTTGATGATAGTGAAACCTTGGTTTTGTTACTATTTCTCACACTTTATAGGAGGTTCTGACTTATCATGACTTAACGTGGTCTCCCTGGAAGCTCCCTAGATTGCAATCAGGAAATGTTATTATAAGACTTTCTGTCATAGTTTTTGAAAAGATGACTTCCTGTGACTTTCATAGAACAGTATGTGACTTCACTGGAATTTTAACATCTCTAGAAAAGAGCAAAGAGGTCAAGTGAGTCATATTATTTTTTATGAAATGATAGTTAAAGTACGTGACATCAAATACTAACTCAAGAAAGACATTTTGAAATCTAACAACCAAACACGAACAATATAATAAAATCTTCAAACCTATGTTGTCCAAGTTCTATCATTGTCTTATTTCTCTAAAATTACCAACTAGTTAATAAAGACATTCAAACTTTTTTTTTTCCTCCAGGCCTGGTTTTAACTGGTTTTGGTCAAACATTCTTCTAAGTGGTATAGCACTGGTCTGTCCATTTGCAGTACAGAGGTAACTTGTGGTTGCTGTGATGCTAAACACTGTGACACTGATATGTCAAACGCGATAATGGTTACCCATGGTGGACAGTGTTTGGTGGAGCTCCCCGATTAAAACAAGCTTAGAAGCAGGAGTGGCATCTGGAAACGCTACGAATGTGGAGAAATGATGAAATTTATACAAGTGTTCAGGTCTTTCATTCTTAGGGTCACTATGAGTCATATATGACTCAACAGCACTTGACAACAAAACCAGAAAATTAATTTGAAGGCATATGAAATAAAAGTGCATTTATCTTTTTCTTTTTTCAGATTCTTATATAGTACATACAATATTATAATACAGGGTCAAATGCCAGCAGAAGCTACCAATACGACTACTAACCTAACTATTTACTTTCTCTTCTTCCAAATAATTTCATATTAGCTTGGAGAAAAACAAAGAACATAAATGTAAGTAATGAGAACATAACAACAAAACTAGCATGTTTAAAAATTTCTTGTTTATCATTGTAGAGTTCTGAAATCTTCTTTTACTATGTACATGAAATACTTACCCTGAGAACTGAACTTTTAGACAGTTTAAGTGTTTCCTCTGCTTTAGTGAAACAAATTTTCCCCATTTGCTAGAGACTGCTGCTTAAGCTTCAAGGTCATGCTGAGCTCCCCTCAGGTTTTGGCATGTGGGAAGAACAGCTGGGGCCAAGTACTAGGCGACCGAGCTGTGCTCTGTTTCAGAAAAATGACTGAGGAAGACGACCATGAATTGGAACTATAGTAGCAGACACATTACCAAACATGCCATCTTTCCTAACTTGAAGAGGAGTCAGTGTTGTTTTCAAATGCAGAGCTCTCAGCAATTAGTTCCTGAGTCCTCTTCCTAGAACCATTCCTTTGCTGTCTGCTTTTTCTTCTCATCTGGCTTGTCTAATGTGTTTGTACAGTTCTGGGTCCCTGTTGACCCCAGTAACAGGCAGCACTCAGCATCTCCAGCAAAGAGTAAAGTGATCACCACTTAAGTTCAGGGAGAGATGAACTCCTGGTGAAATCACTCTGTTTTGCAAAATCAAACCAAAATCAAACACATTGCTATCGAGTCAACTCAAATCACGGCCATGTCACTGAGTAGAAGTGCTCCCTGGGATTTTCTTGGCTGTAATCTTGATGGAAACAGCTTGCCAAAGCTTTCTTCTCTGGAGACACTGGGTGGGTTCCAAGCTTTAGGTTAATAGCCCAGCACAAACCATTTATGCTATCCTGGGACCCTCTTGTATAAACTAGTGGGGCCCTTCCTTTCTTATCTGCCGCAGACCATCAGAACTGGAGCCCATTTAATATTTGTGCTGGTTAAGGTTCTATGTCAACTTGGCTAGGCCATGATGTTCAGTGGTCTGGCAGTATTACATAACCATCCTCCATTGTATTATCTGATTTGATCAGCCAATCAGTTGAAAAGAATATTTCCTTGGGGGGGTGGGTAGCCTACCTCCAGTATATCTGGGTGTTCAGGCATATCTCATGTCCTTCTAACTCGGAGTCCAGCTCACCTCTGGTCTTCAATTCTTGGGACCTGTATCTGATTATCAAATAAGCTCAAGCTTACCTTGCTTTTCCGTGCTTCTGTGCTAATCTGTAGTGAACAAATTAATATTTTTTTTTTACCTCAAAGAGTTTGCTTTTGCTATGACTGGGATCCAGTCTCCCCTAATACCACAGCACATTCTGACAAAATCAAGACCTCTTCAAATTTACAACTGCTGCAAGAACGGAGTACCAATAAGCAAAGTGAGTACAGACTTAGTTGTGCTTATTTGCTAAATTGTGATGAAGAGATTTGCTTCTGGGCTTGGGTGTTTTGTTTTGTTTTTAAACTATATCCTTGAAACCCGTGTGAAATTGTTCACTATAGGTTTGGATGTTAGCACAAGTGACCTCATACTTTCTTTGCTCATTTGGATAATGGCTCCTTGCTCAGGATGCAAGCCATCTTGGCTTTATTTGGGGTGTTGGCTTCACCAGCCCTATGGGCCAGCAGCCCAGTTTTACCTACTGATTTGGGGCTCACAGGCAGTTGGATCCACGTGAGTCAGAAGAAGCTGCAGCCTGACATCTGACTCATGGATTTGGGACTTCCCAGTCTCTACCACAACTATTTCCTGAGACCTCTCTCTGTCTCTTTGACTCTTTCCTTCAGGACACTCCCTGCATGGAGTTAGAGCCAGAAATCTCTCTCTCTTGCACAACACACCCCATCATGGAGTCAGAATCAACTCATGGCTGGCAATCCAGTGGGTTTTCAGAGGCTGTAAATCACATGGAAGGAGCTGACGGATTCAAACTGCCTGCCTTTGGGTTGACAGGGCAACTCCTTATCCACGAGCTACCATGGATGAATAGATGATATAGATGACAGATAGATACATATATGTTGGTGTGTTTATGTTGTTGTTGTTATTGGCTGTCAAGTTGGCTGTGACTCATAGTGACTCTAGGCACAACAGCTCTAAAGCCTGCCCTGTCCTAAGCCAGTCTCACTGACTCCAAGACACCTACCACCACTGCCTTAGTTATAAGAGTCTCATCCGAGGTCTTCGTTTCCTGCCCTTCCCTCCACTTTTTCAAGTATGATGTCTTTTTCCAAGGATCAGTCCTTCCTGGTCACATGCCCAAAGTATGTGAAACAGAGCTTCAAAATCCCAGCCTCCAAGGAGAAATTTGTTTTCACCTACTCTCAGATAGACCTATGTGTGTTCTTGGCAGTCCTTGGTATATGTTCAAGACTCTTCTTCAGCACCACATCTCAAAGGCATCAGTTCTTCTTCTGTCGTCCTTCATCACTGTCCAGCTCTCTGATGCAGAGCAAATACTTGAAAAGCCCATGGCCTGAATCAGGAAGGCACACCATGGTCTCTAGAATGACATCGCTGCTTCTCAGTACCCTGGAAAGGTGCCTGACAACAGATTTACTAATCCAGTTCATTTTTTAATTTCCTGACTGTTGGTGCCAAGAGTTTTGATTGTAGAGCTGAGCAAGCTGAAAGTGTTAACAACCTTGATATCTTCCCTATCCACCATGGTGCTGCCAATTGGCCCAGTGGTGAGAATCTTTGTTTTCTTGATGGTGAGCTTCAATCCATATTGAAGACTGCAGTCCTTGACCTTCTGCAGCAAGTGCTTCAGATCCTCTTGAGTTTCAGCAAACAAGGTTGTGTCATCTGCATAATGTAGGTTGTTGGTGAGTCTTCCTCTAATCCTGATGCCACATTCCTCCTCATAAAGCCCAGCTTCCCAAGTGACCTGTTCTGCATCTAGATTGAAAAGGATGGGGATTGGATACATCCCTGACACACTCTCTTCCTGATTTTGAACCAGTGTTTCCTAGTTATGTTATGAGAACTACTTCCTGGTCCAAGTATAAGTTTTGCATAAGCAAGTGTTCTAGGATTCCCATTCTCCGTAAGGTTAGCCATAATTTCTGTGATCCACACAGTGAAATGCCTTTGCATAGTCAGTTAAACACAGATAGATATCCCTTAGCTACTCTTTGCTTTCTGTCAGGGTCCATATGACATTGGCGTGTGTATGTATGTGTGTAGGGATGACCCAGGAGAGGAAGACCCTGAATGAGATGGATTGATACAGTAACTGGGGCAATAGAGGTTGGTGTGTTGGAATTAGTGAGACTGGCTCAGTGTAGGGAAGGGTTCAGAGCTGCTGTGCATAGGGTTGCTATGAGAATAGATGGTTTTGCCAGACTGAGACAGAACTAGAATACTATTTCTCTCCCACCCCCCTTTTTTAACTCTCTATGGGACAGATTCGTAGAGGAAGATGTAATGGGCTTGATAATTACATAATTAAACCCTGTAGTCAGTTTTTCATGCCTTATCTGAAGAATTGCATGTTCCCCAACAAATTATTCCCTTTCTCCTCAAACTCTTCCTTCAAAGATTTATTTGCTCTGAGGGGATCATTGAAATTATTTTCCTGCTTCTTTCCTTTTGTTTTCTCCTCTGATTAATCAAATACACACTTTTAAAATCCTAGGTGAGCTGGAAATATCTCCTGGCCCTCCCACTGTGCTGTACAGGAGGCATAACTTCCTCCCCGGCCTCAAGTTCCTTGTTGTTTATTTCAGCCATCTGCTCTGTTGGGGAAATTGGACTTTTGGGCCCAGATACACATTGGGATCAACTGGGAGGCTTAAAGGAATGCTAATTCCTAATGGTGAAGTGTGTTGTCCACTGGACTGTTAACTCATCATAGGTACTAGTTCTAGTCAACCATTCTATAAGAGAATAACGATGCAATCTTGTTCTGTGTAAGTAGTAGCCTTGCATTTACAGCCTTGGAAAGACAATCAAGGGTTCTCATGAGTCTGGCTAGACTTCACAACAGTGGGTTTGATTGGCTTTGGTAAATCTCATTCTGGACAAATTTATTTGAATCCACAGGCATCTAGGCATCAGTGCTTTTCAAAGTTACCAATTTGATCCATATTGAAAAATCATTGCTATTAGCTGAAAACAACCACACATTGCAGACCTCTGTTACATTATTTATCTCATTTTACTTATCTGTTAATTTTTTAAAAGAATATTTTTATTTTATGCAGATTTACTTACAAAGTTTGTATACATTAATCTTCACACCGGATCTTTCCTGTTTCCTTTACCCACCCTTCCCTCCACCCATCAAATTGTGTGACCCTATGATTACCTCAATCAATGAGCACTGCGTGGTTTGGAGTTGGGAAGGGAGTGTGTCAGGGGTATATTCTGTCTCCATACCTGTTCAGTCTATATGCTGAGCAAATTATCCAAGAAGCTGGACTCTATGAAGAGGAGTGTGGCATCAGGATTGCAGGAAGACTCATCAATAACCTGCATTATGCAGATGACACAACCTTGCTTGCTGAAAGTGAGGAGGACTTGAAGCACTTGTTGCAGAAGATCAAGGAATGCAGCCTTCAGTATGAATAGCATCTCAGTATCAAGAAAACAAAGATTCTTACCACTGGATGAATAGACAGTATCATGATGGATGGAGAGGAGATTGAAACTGTCAACAGCTTCATCTTGCTTGGATCCACAATTAAAACCCTTGGTATGAGCAGTCAGAAGATAAGGAGACACATTGCACTGGGAAAATCTGCAGTTAGAGACCTTTTCAGATTATTGAGGAGTCATGACGTCTGTTTGAGGACTAGGGTGCGTCTGATTCAGGCCATGGTCTTTCTGATTAGTAGTTATGCATCCAAGGCCTGGACAATGAATAAGGATGACAGAAGAAGAATTGATGCCTTTGAGCTGTGGTGTTGGAGAAGAGCAATGAACATCCCATGAACACCCAAGAGAATGAATAGAAACGTCCTGGAAAGGCTGCAGCCAGAGTGCTCTTTGGAGGCAAGAATTATGAGGCTTTGCCTCACATACTTCAGACATATTGCTAGGAAGCAACTTTAATTCCTTGGAGGACATGATATTGGGAAGGGTGGAGGGAAGGAACGAAGGAGAGGAAGACCCTCAACCAGGTGGTTTGACACGGTGACTGCTGCTGTAGGCTCTAGTGTGTGGGAAGTGTGAGGCTGGCTCAGGACAGGACTGATTTCAGATCTTTTGTTCACAGGGTCACTATGAACTAGACTCAATGGCACCTAACAATAACAACAACGATTACCTCTCCCACCCATCCTCACTTCTGCGCTGCTCTTCCCCTCCCTCTTGCAACCTCGTACATGTTTTACTAGTTATCTTTTTATTTCTACAATAATGAGCTTATACAGTATTCGTCCTGATTGGACTAAGTTCACTTAGCATAATGCTCTCTAGTCTCTCCCAAGTTAAGTAGTGATTTCCAAAATCATTGCTCCGGCATGCTGTGTAGTAGTCCATCATGTGAATATTCCATAATTTCTCAATCCATTCGATTGTGGTTGGGCATTTGGGCTGTTTCCATGTTCTTGCAATGGTGAAGAACGCTGCTATGAACATTGGTTACAGGTCTCCATTTGTGCTTCAGTTCTCATTTTCTCAGGGTATATTCCAAGCAGTGGAATAGCTGGGCCATATGGAATTTCTATGTTCAGCTGTTTGAGAAAGTGCCAAACTGCCTTCCAGAGTGGTTGCACCATTTTACAATCCCACCAACAACATATAAGAGTTCCTATGTCACCATATCCTCTCCAACATTGATTAGTTGCTGTCTTTTTAAACTTTGCCACTACTACTGGAGATGCTACCTCACTGTGGTTTTGTTTTGCCTCTCTTATTGCCAATGATTTTGAAGATTTCTTCGTGTATCTGTTGGCCATCCAAATATCTTCCTCTGTGAAAATTCTTTCCATGTCTTTCGCCTATTTTGTAACTGTTATCAGTCTTTTTCTTATGGAGGCCCAGGAGTATCCAGTAAACTTTTGAAATGAGACCCTTGTCTGAAATGGTGTTGCCAAATGTTTGGTTTTTTTTTTCCAGTTGGTAGGTTTTCTTTTCACTCTGTTGGAGGATGTTTTTGATGCACACAGGGATTCAATCTTTAGAGGGTCCCATTTATCTGTTAATTTTAATCAGTTTGGCTTATCCACAAAGAGAAAGTTCTTCATTGTGTTGCCTCTGTATGCATAGTTTTCTTCTGAGTAGCAGAATTGATGACAGGACTATAATAGTTTCAAAGGAGAAAGTCCACATGCATGACTACAATTGGGGTGGTGTTTTATTTGTAGTCAAGTCAACAACGACTCATAAAACCGTATAAGTAACAGACGTAACCCTTGCCCTATCTGGCATCCTCCACATGGTCTCCCATTGATCATTGGTGGCACCAATGTGTCAGTCCCTATTGTTTAGAGTCGTCCTCTGACCCTTCACCTTTCCTAGCACGATGCCTTTTTTTAAGGACTGGTCCCTCTTCACAAGAGGCCTGAAGTATGAGACAAAGCATCACAATCCTTGTCTCTAAGGAGAAACCGGATTGTACTTGTTCCAAGATACACAGTATTCTTCACCAATACTACAATTCAAAGTCATCAGGTTTTCTTTGGTTATCTTCATTCATTGTCCAACTTTCAGATATGTATGAAGCAATAGAAAATACCATGACTTCCATCAGGCATGCCTTACTCTTTAAGTCTTGACTCCTTAGTCTTTAGAACTTTGTAAAGATCCTTCACACGGTATATCCTTAATGAATCTTATCTTTTGATTTCTTCACTACTACTACCATACACTTCCTAAATAACATGCCTCCAGAAACTATGAATTTTGATAGATGTCAATAGTTGTAGAGTGGCTTCAGGCCTTTTGTTCATAGGGTCACTATGAGTCGTGCTCGACTCGAAGGCATAACAGCAACTACCATGGGAGTTGATTATGTATCCAAGGAAAAGGGTATTCTTGACACCTTCATTTTTTTACTCCCTCTTTCATAATGCTGTCTATTAGTCCAGTGGTGAGAATTTTTGTTTACTCAATGTTGAGATGTGGCTTATATTGAAGGTTGTAGTCTTTGACCTTCTGTAGTAACTGTTTAAAGTCTTCATCACTTTCTTCTGTAAGCAAGGTCATGCCATTTGAATACCATAGTTTGTTGATAAGTCTATTCCAATCCTGATCTGACATTCTTCATATAGTCTAACTTCTCTAATTATTTGTTCAGCGTACAGATTGAGGGGCTTCCCCCAATCATACAGATTGAATAAAGGGTGAGTGCAACCATGACACACAGCTGTCCCGATTTTAAATAATTAAGTGTTCCCTTTTTATCCTTGGTTTATGCATAAGTTTGTATGAGCACAATTAATTGTTCTGGGATTCCCATTCTTTGCAATGTTATTCATGGTTGCTATGATCCACGCAATCAAATGCCTTTGCATAGTCAATAAAACACAATTAAACATCTTTCTGGTATTCTCTGCTTTCAGCCAAGATCCATCTAACATTAGAAGTATTATCCCTTGTTTGGTGGCCTTTTCTGAATCCAGTGTGGATTCCAAATTGACTAGGGCTAGTTGAACATGGGATAAAAGGCAATTTCAAAGTCTTTACAAATATAAAACTATGAATTAACAAGAACGCTGAGTGTAATTGACCGAATAACAATTCATTAGTAGAATTTTTTTTAGTTTTTTCATTTTAATTATTTTATTAATTGATATTTTAACAAAAGTTTACAGAAAAGTTGGATTTCCATTCATTCATTGGTTGCAAATTTTCCTCTCTACCCTCCCCCAACCCAGTTTGCTTTTCGCTTTAAAAAGATTCTTTCATTGCTGGGCAATTTCCTCCCCCCACCCCAGGTCAACCTTACTATGAACCACTTATTCTAGACTGTTGTAATAATACCTAATCATACATTTGTTTTAGACAGTTTTTTTCTCTCATCTATTTAAATGCAGTGTTTATTATTTATCACCTTTTTTTTCTTAATTTTGCCCAGCCCTAATGTCAGTCCTGTTTTCTAATAGTGACATTATGCAGTATTTGTCCTTTCGTGACCGAGATACTTCACTCAACATAATGTCCTCCATGGTCACCCTTTTTGTATAATATTTTATGAGTTCCTTATTTTTCAGTGCTGCATAGTATTCCTTTGTGTGAATATACCACAGCTTCTCTATTCATTTGTTGAAGGGCACTTGGGCTGTATCCATCTCTGCTATTGTGAACAAGACAACAATAAACATGGGTGTGCATATATCTGTTTGGGTGGCAGTTCTGGTTTCTTTTGGGCATGTTCCCAATAGAAAAAATGCTGGGTCAAATGGTATTTCTATTTCTAACTTTTTGAGAAAGTGCTATACTGCCTTCCAGAGTGGTTATGCTATTTTACATGTCCACCAAGAGTGAATAAGGGTTCCAATTTCTCCACAATCTCACCAGGATTTGTTGTTTGCTGTTCTGTTGAATTTTGCTATTATTACTGGGAAGAGACGATATCTCATAGTTGTTTTGGTAGAAATTTTTTAATAATTAAAAAAGAAATCTCTTTTCCAAAGAGTACAGGTTAAAATATTTGGCTTGGTTGCTTTGCCTTGATTTTGTCTTTTCTTTACCTGAAATAATTGTTTCTTAATATTTTATCTTGTTATCAAATACTTCATAAGTTAAATAAGGAAAAATGAAACTTTCTATCAGATAGGAGAATAAAATTACTTAGACCTTTATTGGTGTTGGCAGTGAATAGTGAGTTGGGGTACTTATGGGCTGCTAGGTGAACAAATCCTCCTTGGAAGTACAGTCAGAATTCTCCTTTAAATTGAGAATGGTAAGACTTGATTTCACATTGAATGTGCTCTCAGGAGGTGACAACACCTTCCCTATCATGCTTGGTCAAGTAGAAGACCATCGTCAAAGAGGAAAGCCATCCCCAAGATGGACCGGAGCAGTGTCACAGCAGAGACTGGAGGATGGCACAGGACCGGACAGTGTTTGGGTTCTGTTACACGTGGGGTCCCTGTGAATTGGAACTGACTCAGTGGCACCTAAACAGACATGTCCTTTTCTCAGCAATCAGTGAGTTAGTTTTCATTGCTTAGATCTGGTTGTGGTAGTGGATGTAGCTGGTTTTGTGATCTATATACCTCCAGATAAGAAGAGATCAAGCTGGGAGACAGCAGCGAAGCAAGTGTTCAAGTGAAAATCTGCCTTCTCTAAACATCTTAAGGTCCATGGTGGGTAGTCCCTGTGTTGTTGATCTTTTATTTATTGTATACTTTCACTTGAGCTCTGGTGGCTTAGTGCTAAGAAATTGTGTTGCCAACGTGAAGGTATGAGGTTTGAATCCACCAGCTAGCCATGGGAGAAAGATGGATAATCCTCTCCTGTGCAGTTTACTGCCTCTAATAGCCTTGTTTTGGTTGAGGGTCATTGTTGAATGTTTGGCATTTGTTTATTTGGTTTTTGGGTTGTTTGTGGATATTATTATTATTATTATTAAAGCCTCTTGTTTAGAGTCAACAAAACCTTCTAGAGG
>NW_006399838.1:8823600-8963023 GCF_000299155.1 Elephantulus edwardii
TCAGTTTGCTGTGCTGAGGTAATCTGGGTTTGCTGTGATGCTCAGCCTTTTACCTTCGGGGTCTCAAATGCCATAATGGCTGCCCATGGTGGACAGTGTTTGATGGAGCTCCCAGTTTTAAGAGAGGTTGGGAAGCAGGAGTGGCATCCACTTCCTAAACCACATGCCTCTGGAAACTCGATGAACTTGGAGAAAGGATAGTTACAGAAAGGGCTCAGGTCTTTTGTTCGTGGAATTGCTAGGAGTCAGACACGACTTGATGGTCATCAACAACAACAACAACAGTATCCTGCTGGAGAGTCAGTTGATTCTGACTTGATTCACAGCAACAACAATAAAAACATACTTTCATTTAATTCTCAAGAGATCAAGGCTGCTTTTCAAATTGGGTTGACACGAGTGACTGTGACAGGATGTGATCCCTGGAGGTGATTACATTGATACATCACTTCTTTTTGTGTCTTGGCCCATACACTCTGCCTCATTTTACCTAATACTCCCTGCACGCACTTGCTTCCTAATTGCATTGAAACTGGTGAAAAACCGACATTACATTTGTACGTGAACCTGTACAATCTCCAAGCACACCCCCTGCCTTATTTTGGTGGTGAGACATAAAGACAGAGGATGTTGTTAATTTTAACTTAATAAAATGGAATGCTATAGTATGCTTTTATTTGAAGGCCGTATTTTTTTCCAGAACACTTTTGCTTTTGCTTTAAAAATTTCTCCCCTTAATAACATGCTTCCCCCCCTCTTCCCTCATTGTTTTGAGTTTTAATGACATTCCTTACTAACCTTTCCCTCTTGAGTTTGATTAATTTTCCTTGACAGTGAAATAAGTCTATCACTAGGTCTCAAATCTAAATTTTTGGAGACAAAATATAAATACGGTGTGGGTAAGCAATAAAAGCGTTCATTGGCAACGCCTTTTGCTTTTATGTATGTAACAATATCTGAGTTTTCTCTTAGCATTTTTTGAGATGTTAAATAGGAGCGCAAAGTCCCAAGTTAGGTAGAGCTGCATGTGGCTTTGCTGGGTGGCTCTGTGCACACGGCAATCTGCTACAGGGTTCATCCTACTCTCTCTGCTATTATGTAAGTCCTGCACATACCACGACAGTCTTCTACTTGTTACGTCCCTTCCTCATGCATGCTCATTAATCACCGGGCCCTAATAACACATTTTTTGTCATGGTACAACAGAAATCCTGGCGCTGACTACTGTTCTGGCTCATTTACATTGGCCTGCCTGTCAGTTCAAAGCTTCAGGGAATTAATATTGGGAGATTAAAAGGTGAAGCTCCTCAAACATCCCATCTTATAAACTTGTGGTTAGTTTTGCAGGGAGGAAAGGGGGGGGGGAATGAAGTTTTCGAAAGGGGAAGGGGGCATAAAACTATTCTGACCAAGATTTACCCTTTCCTGCTTCTCTCTGAATCCAAGAAGCCCAGACCCTCCACCGCAGTGTCCTAGGTCTGTGGACGGCTTCGTTTTAAGGAGTTATCTCATGGGAAATGTGGTTCAGCTGTGATGAGTTGCTTGATTATTTTGGATGCTGTTCTCCTTTGATTTGCACTCTTTGTCCGTCTGAGGATAAGAGTCTGTAGAAACACCTCAATAATCCATTTACTTTTTTTACATATAAAAGGAAACATTTTCCATAACCATCTGGTTTCTATGTAAATGGACGGAGGGATGCTGGAGCCATCCAAATCCCAGTACGCATCTCACTTGCTCTCAGACTCTTTTTTTTGGTGAATCAGAAGAAGAATCAAAAGCCTCTTTGGGGATTACAGAAAAGGAATTCCACATGTGTTAGTGTGTGCGTGTATCGGCAATTTATTTTAGAGCAAAGCTTGGCTAAAATAAAATGAATATAATCTAAACATGCTTTTAAAAGATTAAAATAAGAAAAGAAGAAGAAATGAATCTGGCAAGCCCTTTGAATTTTTATAGTAGGGTCAATTTATGTGGTCCATCCTATGTATTTTGAGACCAATTTTAAGGAAGACTTCAGATAAATGATATTTTAAAGTCTTTCCGTAGTCTTCCAGTGTGTCAGGACTCTTGTAAACCTTTAAGAAAGATTCTTAGTCAACTATCCCTGCTTCTATTATCATTTACTCTAAGTTCTTTTTTGTCGATGTGTCCTGACTTCAGGCTTTTAGTACATAAATCCTTTTATCACCGCTCATGAGGCTAATAATTAATACTTAAATGGCTGGACTGTATCCATTAGCAGCACCTTTATTTACAATATTAAATAGAGTATTGAAAATCTCCCTGTGATGTGACTGCTGCTTCTGTGTTTTAGTTGAGAACATAGCCCGGTAAGGGGGAGTTTGGAGAACAACTTAATCCCAGGATGTGATTGGCTGGCCTGTCTTCTTTGTTAGCTCTATGGTCTTAGACTACTTGCTTAACCTTTTTAAGCTTTACTCTTTTTATTTGTAAAATGGAATATATCACTTGGCAATACTGGTAAGGGGTTTAATATAATACAGATCTTTAATGCCTGGATGCAAGTACTATTAGATGTTGTTATGCCCTGTTGGCTTTGGAACCAATTCATAGCTGACTCTCCAGGAGATTTGCAGAGGTTGTAAATTGCACAGAAGGAGATTGTCCCAACTTTTTCCTCTCAAGCAACTGGTGCGTTTGAACTACTTGCTTGGTTAGGAGAGGTTTAGTAGCCTAGGGGTAAGACGCTACACGGCAAACTCAAAGCATGCGGTTTGAGTCTCCTCCTATGCAATTTACTGCCTCTGAAAACCCACCAGAGGGGTCTGCTAAGAGTCTGCTAGGGTCTGACTTGAAAACACAACAACAACATGCAAAGTGAAAATAGAAGATAAATGCTATGTTATCAAATTTTAGACCCAAAGGGACTCTCATTGAGTCCATTCTTTTTTTTTTTTAAAAAAAAATTTGTATTTATTTATTTTATGTGTGTACCATCAAATTGGATCTGACTGGTACAGGAGAGGATTGTTCCTCCTTCTTCAGCAGAGCATCTGGTGGATTTGAACCGCGCACCTCTGGGATTGCAGTGCAGTTTCCTGCCACTCGGCCACCATTGAGTCCATTCTCACTCAAAGCAGGCTGCCAGTGAGTTTCTGAGACTGCGTATCATAATAGAAGAGACTGCCTATCCTTCTCCCGTGGAGCTGCGGAGGGAGCCCAGCCAAGGGAGGGAGGCAGGCTTTGTGTCAGCAACACCACTCACTGTGGACCAGACAGACAGAGCTCCCCTTAATTTGGAACCAGAACAGCCAATGAATTGAAGCCACTGCTTAGCTGATTCAGACGCCTGGTGAACCCATGGATTATGGCTGAGAACTGCTCCATAAGATTTTCTTATTTGTAATCTTTACAGAAGGGGATCACCAGCCTTCTCTTTCAAGGCAACATTAAGTGCATTTGAACCACCAATCCATTGGTTAATAGTTCACAAATCTCCAGTGCCACGAATTCCTCACAGTGAAATGCAAATAATCCAGATATTGGTAATGTAAAATATAATTTCTATGAATTACGAGTTGTTGGTTTGTTTGTTTTTTTTTAAATTAAGCCAAAAAAGGGAAATATTTACTGCCCTGGGACTTTATGGAAATAGAAAAAGAAAATTTATATTTGTTCAACCATTTCAAATGTCAGTATATTTTTGCATAGAATCAGACGTGAGAAGAATTATGAGTATAAACTATTACTATTACGCTTATTATTTCTTCTTGAATAATCATTTACATAGAATTACCAAAACAGAGAAAGGTTTTGTTTTTTTTTAAATATAGGAGTTCCGCTTTCCAAGCAGGTGCTTTGTTTTGTTTTTTCAACTCCGTTTCATGTTTAGACTAAATGTTCTTCCTTTCACTGTTTTCAAAGAATAGTTACATGTGTTCAAAGCAGAGTCTTTACTTATAATGCATTTATCTTCCTTTAACCAATGACTGTCCATTAGCCTTGCATAAATTCCACTGCACATGCCCTCTTTAAGAAGTCTTCTTGATTCTTGAGGTTCACTTGAACAGTCCCCTCTTGGTTCCAGACAATGTCTTCCTATCACAGCATTTTTCATGCTGTTTGGTAATTCTGTTTTCTTTACTCGTCTTCCTCACTAATTAATTTTCAATTTCTTGTTGGCAGTTACATCTTCTGATTCAACTTTAAATACTCATTGCCTCACATACAGTAAAAAACTCAGTAATTGTTCATGTAATTAATGAAGGCTTTAGCAATTTCCCCGAATTAAGAATTTTTCAGGATTCTAAATAAAAATAATTAAGTTCTCTCTCTAAAAATTTTGCAACAGCTTTTTTTAAAGTCCTAGTATACTGACAGAGGAAATATTGGACAGGGGAGGCTCAAAAAATCCAACCTCACTGTGAATAAGAATTTGCTTGTAAAACCAACCATTTTCACGTAAACTGAAGGGAAGATGTTATTGATTTCCTTCGTCAGAATTTTATTAGCTCCTTAGAACTAAGGCATCCTCAGAGCAGGACCTACCAGTGATGCAATCCTTTCTCTACCAAGCACATCCTTACCCCCAGCTCCCTTTATGGCGTTGAAGTTAAAAAAGATCCAAGTATGTTGAGGTAGCCTGTTGAATCAATTGACACTGTATACATTTGACATTGCATTTGGAACAAATTAAGAAGAATATTTTTTCCTCTCCACATGTTCATAAAATCAGTATGAGTATAAAGTATTGAACATAAATGCTGTTTTATCTTACAGATTAAAATTTGTGTCATTACTTCTTAGCTCTCTTGTTAAAATCTTTATTTTATTTTATTGTTTTTATGTGTGTACCATCAAATCAGATCTGACTGGTATAGGAGGAGATTGCCCCTCCTTCTCCAGCAGAGCATCTGGTGGATTCAAACTCTGCACCTCTGGGATTGCAGTGCAACTTTTTGCAACTAGGCCGTGTCTTAGCTATCTTAAGGAACTAGCTCAGGAATATCTTTTCCGGTATAATTAGGGATCACGATCATCTGAGACAAACAGATGTGTATATGCAGAGGTTGATGGAAATGTTGTCTTCAGAATCAATGCCATTTTACACAGGGCACTAACCAATACATTACTAATGTTGGACAGAAAATTGAACATACTTTAATGACGCTGAACATTTCCTTTCTGTCCACCATTTATTATTGTCTCTATCTTCAAAGTTTCTTAGAGTTACATGATGAGCACTGAATTCCGCTATCACACTTGGGTTTCAAACCGGAAGGAAAAGTAGGAAAGGGAAAAAAACTTCCTGTCAATTTTCCCAGGATATCCCATATAAGCATTTCTGCTTACATTTTCTTGACTAGATTTTAATTCTACCATCCTTGCCTGACATACTTTGGACATGTTGTAAGGAGAGACAGGTCTTTAGAGAGGGACATCATGCTGGGTAGAGTAGAGTGACAGCGCAGGAGGGGAAGACCCTCTATGAAGTGGATTGATTCAGTGACTGCGGTAATCGGGATGGGTGTGACAGAGGCAATGAGATTGGCACAGGATAGAGCAGTTTTGGGTTGTTGTACATGGGGTCGCTATGAGTCACAAACGACTCGACGGCACATAACAACAACAACAAATGTGTTCCAGGATGCTACTAGAATTCTTCTTAATGAAATGGATAGAACACTGTGACAGATAATAGCCATTTCTCCAGATCACTGGCCATGATACTCTAAATCAAATATGGATTGGAAAGCAACTGATACTTTGTTTTCTTGACATTGAGATTTAATCCATCCTGAAGGCTACATTCCTTGATCTTCTGCAACAAGTGCTTCAAGTCCTCCTCACTTTCAGTAAGCAAGGCTATGTCATCTGCATAGTGAAGGTTATTGATAAGTCTCCCTCCAATACTGATGCTAAACTCCTTTTCATAGAATAATTCCTCTTTTTGAATAATTTGCTGAGAACACAAATTGAATAAATATGGAGAAAGAATACAGCCCTGATGCACTCTCTTCTTAATATTAAGCCATGTAGTGTTCACTTGCTCTGTTTGCACAAAAAACTTTCTGGTCTAGGTATAGATTTTGCATGAGCACAGTGAAGTACTCTGAGATTCCCATTCTTCTCAGTGTTAGCCAGAACTGGTTATGATCCATATAGTCAAATGCCTTTGCATAGTCGATAAAGCATACACAGTAGACATTCTTCTGGTATCATTTACTTTCAACCAGGATCCATCTGACAGCAGCAGTGACATCTCTGTGTCATAGCCTCTTGTAAATCCTGCTTGCACTTCTCTCAGTTCCCTATCTGTTTATTGTTCTAGCCATTTTTTATGACCTTTAGCAGTATCTTGCTTGCATGTGATATTAACGTGTTTTATAGTATTAACTGTGTTTTATAGTTTTCACACTCTGTCAGATCACTTTTCTTGGGAATGGGAACAAATACAGTCCTCTTCCAATCTCTTGGCCAATTATCCTGAAAATTTCGTGGAACAGACTGGTGAACACATCCAGGGCTGTGTCTGTTAATTGAAACAAGTCAGTTGGTATCCATCCTATCAATATTGGGGCCGTATTTTTTGGCCAATGCCTTCAATGCACCTTCCACTTCCTCCTTCATTACCATCGGCTCCTGTTCATACAGTACTTCTAAAAATGTTTCCATTTCAGTCAGTCCTTTTTGGTACTCTCTTCATCATCTTTTGATGCTTCCTGGGTCACTGACTGGGGTACAGTAAATGACAGTTTCTGGGCTGGTTGATGACTGACTGACTGACTGACTAACTGACTTTAGGTATTTTGGGAATCAAAGTAGCTCTTCCTTTTGGTTCATTAAATCAAACCTAATAAGATAACTCTCCAATGAAAAAAAAATAAGTGTTAGGGTCTAATACCTATTTGGAAGCATCCACTTCCTAAACCACATGCCTCCAGAAACTATGAACTTTGATACATGTCTATCGTTGTAGAGCGGCTTCAGGCCTTTTGTTCGTAGTGTTGCTATGAGTCGTGCTCAACTCAAACGCAATCAACAACAATAACTGTAAAGAAAAATTTCTCTCTTTCTCTCTCTGTGTGTGATGGTGCTTTGTTTTGTTTATTTAAAAAAAAAACCAAACACACAAACCCAACCTGTGTGTAGTCACAGCTATATTTCCTTGTTGATATCAAGTCACATTTCCCTACCTAAGATTGAGTATAGTCACCAGAAAGGGATTCTGTATGGCCTTTGGGATGTTAATTAAAGAGATAGAGATCCAAAAGTTGCTCCCATTCTGTGTTGAAGATAGGAACCTTGTTCAAAGTCAGATATTTAGACATAACGATCTTACACACAGCCTTTTATGTTAACAGGTTTATCATATGCATTCCATGAGAGAGTTTAGAAACAAGTGATCATGGCTTCAGGAAGCAAATATAGCCATCGTCTATCTTGTGGGTAGAGGGGACTGAATTTGGATGCTAGGCTCTTGCTTTTAGGGGCTATCGAGTCAGCTACAATTCACATTGACCTTATAAACAGAGCTGAATATTGTCCTCTCCTGCGACGTCCTCAGGATCTGTGATATGCTTGAGCCTGTTGTTATGGTCATGGTTTCAATCCATCTGGTGTGGACTCTTAACATTAGCATTTTATGTTAGCAGGTGGGCACCTTCTCACAGCTGTACGTGTGTGTTCTCTTCACCACTGAATTCGTGTGGCATTCAACACTTTAATAATTTTCATTCCAAACACACTATACTTGCATAGACATTGGTTGAATACCTATCAAATGTAAGTATATTTTAACAAACTAATAGCTTCCTTTCCCGTAGGAGAGTGTTGTAAAACATTTCCACGGTGCTCAATAATTTAGTTCGCCTATCTGATGACAAGACTAAACAAACTTTCTCTGAGGTTCTGGGCTTTTCATTTCGTTACTTTGCTCTTAGCTAGCAAACAGAGATGAGCTGTGAAATGTTAGGACTTTGCCTTGAAACACGATCTAGTTGACTTATAAAATCCGAGATGTTGACAAAATGTGCAGTCAATATTCAAATAAATGCAGTTACTTCATTTCATGTCAACAGAGAAGGTGAAAAGTGCAACTTAACTTGCTTGGTGAGGTTGGAAGGAGGGGCTGGGAACGTTCAAGAGACCACAAAGAGATAGTTGGTAAGATTTAGTGACTTTCTTCAGCAGGGGTGTCGAGAAGACAGTGTGACAAAGTTCAGGGAGGTCAAACAAAGTGCAAAAACTTCCTCCTCGACACTGAAAAGAGGGTTCTAGCACAGACATAAGATGTTCAGCTGCAGCCTAGAGACTGCTATTATGATCCCTGATACACTGCTCCTGCCTAATCCTGCTGCCCCTTTTGATCCAGGAAGTAGAAAACTCACCTTATCTCTTGTGTAGTAGGATGATATAATTAAAATAGGACATGTGTTTGAAGTGAGGCATTTAAGGACTTCAAAGAAGATGTAGAGTGTTATGGGATCAGTATACGTCTCCTTCTCAAAGGTGGTTATGAGGACACATTTATTTAACAAAGACATCCTTTTGAATGGACTGCCTCACTAATGATAAAGTGTGTATGTAATGTTTATTGCCATATATATATATAGAGAGAGATATCTATATCATCTATATAGCTATAGCTATATCTATATATCTCTAGCTTAAGAGATAAGCAGTTTACTTCCTGACCTTGAACCTGGGGAGGAAAATATAACCGATCAATGTTTTACCTTTTCTTTTTTTTTAACTAAGAGATACATCATTTAATTGGCAAAAAGATGCCCTCTTTTCATTATGCTCCCAGTCAAGCTGTATCAGCACATTATCATAAATGCAAACAAGTGAATCACTTCTCTTTGATAAGGGAGAGCATTTGTTCAGATGAGCTGATGTCGGTGGCTGTGCGTATGTGGCTGCCCGACACTACTTTCGTCTCTGACCCTAGCATTGACCTTGAAGGTGGCTTACTTGAACCATGATAGATGTATCAAGAGATTTATTTTTTGTCATCCAAGAGTTGAGCCTTAGGCAATTGGGAGCATAAAAACTGCTTATTGAAAATAGGCTTGGCAAACCTTTGCTTTCAAATAATCTTCCAGAAGCTCATCTAATTTTCCTAATTAGCAGGAGATAAAATATACCCACATTGTCCTTTACAATGACTTGAACTCTGTGCCCTTCCTTGATGATAATAGTATTAAATATACGTGAACCTATGGCATTGAATATTAATTAGCCTGGACTGAAATGAGAATTTTGTTGTATACCTATAATATAGTAATGAAATTAGTGTTAGATTTCTCCAACCACATTGATAGCATTTTAGAATTTGGTAGAAAAAAATGAAGGTAACATTTAAACCTGCTGATCTACATTACAAAAGTTTAAATAAACTCCCATTATTGAAGCCTGATTTTAATAAATAACTCAAGAAGGAAAGCCCATCATTTCTGTGGGAACCAAAGAAGGCCCACTCAACGAGCAGTGACCTTGTCACTGAAAATTAAGCTCTTTCTTCAAATCTAAAAATCAAAGCTTAAAAGGCCACTCTCTCCATAATATTTCATTAACTTTCAGAAATGAAATACCTATTGATTAGATTTCCTTCAGATAATAAATTCTACATGTCCGCTCTGTCACTTCAATTACTGTATTTACTTGTACACAAGGAAAATGCTTTTACATCTGAAATTAATATACTTTCTCAAAACAACACACAGTCAAGGTTTCAGTGGTGTCACTCTTTACTTTGTCTGACTAGACTGTTGCTCCCTACGTTCAAGAGCATCTTTTCTTCCTCTTTTGTTAACTTGCCTGAGCTGTTCTCTGCCTGGTGAGCTTTTTCTCTTCTTCACAGATTGCCAACAAACTAGTATTCTTCCTTCAAAGCCTGGTTCAAGTGCTACTTCCACCGTGTGTGGCCTTCCTGAGCTCTTTCCCCAAGCAAGACTGATACTTCCCTTTCCTAGCAGCTGGGACAGAGTTGACACACTGGTGCGGTGGCCCCTAGCCACGCTGGAGTTCTTTTGCATGCCTCTGTTGATCCACTTCTGAAAAATCAGCCTCTCAGAAATCTGTAATATGCCATTCTATTCTGACACACATGGGGTTCTCCTGGATCAGAATTAACGGCAAGTGATTCCGTTTCTTTTCAATGCTATGCTCTCCTCTAAGCCACATCAGATTTGTCATTGTCATCTTGTCATTTCTGTGGCCTTCCCTGTCTTGCAAAAGGCGTGTAAGGTGGTAGAACTGAATTTAGGGCCAGCGGTTTTGGAAGTCATAGTGTGTGTTTGAATGCATTGGCTTCTACTTTTGCTTTGTAGCAATTGAACAATTTTAGGAATCCTTATCAATTACTCACTTACTCGATGGTTCTTGCACCTAGCAGCTCTCAACCCTAGAAACTTACTCTCTTCAGACCTACTCATAAATTATAAAGTAGTTATTTCTTTTATCAAAGTCACGTGAATCAGAACAAATTGTGGCTGACTTTGGGAAGAATGGGAATCCCAGAACATTTGATTGTGCTAATGTGAAAACTATACTTGGACCAAGAGGCAGTCATCAGAACAGAGCAAGGAGACACTGTTGTTGTTGATGTTAGGTGCCATCAAGTCATAGACGACTCCTAGCAACCCTATGAACGAAAGGCCTAAGCACTGTTCATACATAGTTTCCGGAGGCAAGCCATTTCAGAAGTGGATGCCGCTCCTGCTTCCAGGCTTGTTTGAGTCGGGAAGCTCCAGCAGACACTGTCCACCATGGATAACCATTACCACGTTTGGCACATCAGTGTCACAGTGTTCAGCATCATAGCAACCACAGGTTACCTCTGTACAGGAACACACAGACAAGTGCTATACCACCTAGGAGAATGTTTGGCAGGAAAACAATTTGAACCCCACCTGAGGGGTGCAGATTTAAATCACCCACCTTCGGCTTGGTAGCATAACTTTCTGTCCACTAGGCCAATGTAGCTCTCTCTATGTCATCGAAGGAGACACTACATGGTTCAAAATCAAGAAGGGGGTCTGTCAGGGATGTATTTTGTCTCCATACCTTTTCAATCTTTATGCAGAACAGATCATCTGAGACGCTGGGCTGTATGAGGAGGAATGTGGCATCAGGATTGGTGGAAGAGTCATCAACAACCTGTGTTACACAGATGACACAACGCTGCTTGCTGAAACCGAGGAGGACCTAAAGCACTTGCTGCAGAAGGTCAAGGACTGGAGCCTTCAATACGGATTGAAGCTCAATATCAAGAAAACAAAGATTCTCACCACTGGGCCAATTGGCAGCATCAGTATGGATGGTGAAGAGATTGAGCTCATTAACAGTTTTAGTTAATTTGATTCCACAGTCAACACTTTTGGTAATAGCAGCCAGGAAATCAAGAGACGAATTATGTTGGGAAAGTCAGCTGTGAGGGACCTCTCAAGAGTACTGAAGAGCAGTGAGAGCTGGAGACTAAGGTGCGCTTGATCCGGGCTGTAGTCTTCATAATTACATGCTATACATCAGAGAGTTGGGCAGTGAGTAAGGATAATAGAAGGAGAATTGATGCCTTTGAGCTGTGGTGCTGGAGAAGAGTGTTGGATATACCACGGACTGCTAGGAGAACAAACAAGTTTGTCCTGGAGAGGGTGAAGCCAGAATGCTCCTTGGAGTCAAGGATTCTGAAGCTTTGTCTGACATACTTTGGGCATGTTGCCAGGAGGGACTGGTCCTTGGAGAGGGACATCATGTTTGGGAGAGTGGAGGGACGGCGCAGGAGAGGAGGACTGTTGATGAGATGGATCGATTCAATGATTGAGGTGGTGGGAGTGAGTGTGCCGGAGACGGTGAGGTTGGCACAGGATAGAGCAGGGTTTAGGGCTCTTGTACATAGGGTCAGTATGAGTCGCAAGCGACTCGATGACACATAACAACAACAACAACGTGCAAAAAAAGGACACTGTATTTTGTAGACCAACTTCCAGGAAGGAAATTAAGGCCACTCAGAAGACTGCTTATGTTAGCTGACACAATGCTTTCAGAGTTCTTGGAGCATAAGAAACTAAGCTAGTATTTAACTCAATTTTCCATCTTCAATAGTGTCTAAGCTCAGATGCAAAGTTTATCATGTTAGGGCTCGTGAAGAATGTCTTCGAGCTGATAGTCCTTTCAGACACACTAGCCTCAAGTTGAATTCTGTGGGAGACAAGCTCCATTCTCAGCTAATGCACCTGGTGCCGCCCCTACTTGTCAGTGGAGGCTTGTGCACTCCTACGATGCTGAACAACGAAGCTTTCAGGATAAGATGCATGATGAAGAAAGGCTTGGAGATCTACTTTCAGACATCAGTCAGTGGAAGCCCTGTGGATTGCAACCATTCATAGCAATGACAAGGATGGAATAGAATTCCCAGTTTTCTCTTCATTGTGCATTGGATGACCATGAGCTAGGAGCCAAGTGGATGGCATCCAACAGGGCTAAATTTACCCTTCAGAAAAAAGAATGGCTTGACCAATAACTACTTCTTCAGAAGGGAGAGAGAAGGACCAGTGCTATTTTCTGGTGTTCTGACTCCTCTCACAGAGGGCAGGATTGATAAACTTTCCCTTGAAATCTGGCCAGTAGAAGCATAGATCATTGGCCCAAAGACCATTCCTTTCAGAATGTAGGGGTTGATGGACACAATTCAAGTTTACCTCCAACAGGTGAAACAAACTGGCCCTTCGTGGTGTCCTGTCCTTGCTTTGTGAGCAGACTCCTGCGCTGTCTACCTGGGTTGGGGGCTTCTTTTTGCTTCCAGCCCAGAAGTAAGGCAAAGACTTTTCATCATTCATGTGGCAGTTCTCAAGGTCATGCTGTTAGACCCTGTACTCTGGTATCCCTTGTTCTGGACTTGGTGGTCTGCTGCCTGGGGAATATAAGCTGTGAGTATTGTGAAGAGCTATTACTGCAGGACCAACAGTCCATGAGCTAGCTCGAGCTGTTCCAAATGGGCCCTGGTTCTTCTGGGAGGAAGGAGCTGGTGGAGAAGGGGGAGGGAGCAGTGGAGAGGTGGTTACTAGGTGCCTCCTGGAAATACCCTCAATAAACATCTTCACAGTTGATTCTTTAGTTGTCAGACAAGTTCTTCCTGGCAAACTGGGTGACTTCCCTGAACTCTGGCCCACTGTCTTTCCTCTTCTCTTGTACTAGAAGTAGGGAAAGTTTGGGCCCAAGTTTCTATCATGTTCACTAATAAAATAAAGTAGAAGACACCACACTGAGAAACATTGGAAGAACTCCACAGAGTGTCTGTCCTTCCACTCATTAAAGTGACTTTGGCAATTTGCCCAACTCTCAGTAGGTCATTTTTCTCACTTGTCAAATAATTAAACCTCCCACCCAGAGCATTTGAATTTTTTAAATTAACTTTTGAGAGATATTATCTACAAAAATACTTCAATAGCTATAAAAACCTGTATTTTTTTTAAAAAAAGTATCCCAATATGTAGAGTAGAATATGTGAGTTTCAAAATTCTAAAACTTTCCAGTTGCAAAGTTTTTTTATTTTTTTTCTGTTTGTTTTTGAAGAAATAGCTATCTGTCATCCGTATCTGAAAACCATCAGAGGGGCAGCTATGTCTTTGTTCTGACTCAATGGTACATAACAACAACTCTATTTCTAGAGGCAGGTTGCTGGGGGCACCGTGTTTGGGAGCACATGGAGTAGGCCTGGTTTTCTCGTCTTTTAAGTGGGGAACAATGGGCCTCACCTCCCAGGGTTGTTGCAAGGACGGAGCAAAGCAATGGGTGTCAGCACAGGACACTGTGGGAGTTAGCACAATGCTAGGTCCCACACTCCTTCCCTCTCCACCCCAAAACCTTCTGCTGGATTGAAATCAAATCCTCCTTGTAGAACTCAGGAAGTCCAGGAACACATTGCTGCAAGCCATGGAGGAAGGCAACACTTCCCTTGGTCCTTTTGGAGAGAGCAGGGCTGATGTCATAACTGTGCTTCTGGAGGCTTTTTTTTTTTTATTTTTTAGGCAAAAGAAACCTTCTTGAGCTGAGAAATAGCCAAGGAGGAGCTTATTTTTTTTGGCCAGGAGAGAGAAGACATCTTTTGTCCATTATCCAAATCTTCCTTATACAGATTACTGTCAAAAGTGAGCACTTTATTAATGAAAAAGTCAATATGCTCTGATTATCTGGCGAATAACCATGGTGCTGTCAGTGTGGAAGCACACACATCGAGTATGAAAACAATCTTCATTTTTATCATGCCTGTCACAGCTGGGAGGACACAGGACAAGGATGCTTTGTTCAAAGGAAAGGCCATGGTGGCAACACTCCTGTCCTTCAGGGGCCTCCCAAGCAGAGCGATGGTGGCCACGTTTGGTGAACAGTTACCTGTTCTTTTAGAGAGGGACATCTGTTTTGTCATCCATTCATTTCAGGGTCTCATTTTGAGATTTTTGACAAGTGATTGCATTCAGGTAAGCGTTTTCATGTCTGTCTGGTCTCTGTCTCTCCCACCCCCTGTAATTCCAAAGCCTCCCAGATGCCTGACTGCTTTCACAGTGTTCACAGACAAGCCTAGTGGCTGTGTATCCAGAACAAATCTCTGTTCAGTGGCAGCTTGCTGATGGCCTCTTGCTTCCACTACCAAAGCGGCTGTAGTTGTTAGCTGCCATTCAATTGTTTCCAAGTCACAGTCATTTCATGCCTGGCCGCGTATCACCCCTCACAACTGGCGCTCTGCTTCTGCCCCGTTGTTGCAGCTGTTGTATGAATTCACCTTGTTGAAGCTTTTATTGTTGAGGTAGATGTTCTAGCAGAACAGTGGGGCACTGCAAGGTTTAAAATCAGAAAATGTGTGTATCAGGGTTGTATCCTTTCAACATACTTATTCAACCTGTATAAAGAGGCAATAGTCTGAGATGCTGAACTAAATCAATGCAGTGGAATGCAGCTTCAGGATTGGAGGAAGAGGCATTGACAACCTGTGATAGGTTGATGACACAGCCTGGCTTCCTTAAAAGAAAGAAGACTTGAAGTGCTTACTGATGAGGCTCAAAGACTCCAGATTTCACTATGGATTACACCTCGCCTTTACCAATGGCAGTTCCTAAATTCAAATTTCTGCAAAGACAGACCCTTCCTTACCTCAATGTATAAAAGGTGATGACTTTTTACTATGTACCTGTTTCTGAACTCATCCAGGTAGTTATTTCTAGGGTCAAGATGGAAACTACAGATGATATTTCTTCCTCTCTTAGTTAAAGCTGGTAATGTGTATGATGACTCCGAAGGTCGTGAGTCTCACCAGGTTGAATCCAGAATATCACAGCTTTTCCCTAGAGAGCCATTTCTTTTCCTCTATATTGTGCTCTTTTTTTTCCTCATGGACTTCGTAATGAATTATTCTGATATCATCCATTCTTTTGTAGCCATTAATTAACCTTTGCCATTTTCAAAGAGTTTTAAACTTGTCTTTAGTATATAGTGAGACATTATTCTAGAAAGAATTAAATCTGTGACTCTTCACTTCTCCATGAGGGAATGTATTGAGTTGTTCACTTGATTTTTCCTAGTCAGGCTTGGGAAGAAAAGCTTTTAAGTAGCTTTGAAGAAATACACTTATGACTCCTAGAGCTTGTTGAGAGCGTCTTGAGCTACCAGGGTCTACAAAGATGGTGAGTAACTCAACTCAATGCCATTAAGTTGGAACCAACTTAGGAGTTCACAAATGGCGAATGTCTAGATCCTCCTGGTGAGTGCATAACATTGAATGATAGATGGCCTTTGTAGCTATTCCCCATTTTTGCCCCATGAGTGTTCTTTTATCTTTATGCCCCTATTGGTAAGTTTCATCACACTGAAGTAGAGAGGAGGGAAGGAAAACATTTGGTAACAAATGGCATCGTAAGATAGAAATACTTTCAACATGACTTAGAGGAAACATACTGTATGTTTCCTTTCAATGGAGTAAAGTCAAAGGCAACCACTGCCTTCAGGTTGATTCCTAATCATGGGAATAATTTTCTGAAATCCAGGACTTTCCATATTACTAAGAAGAGACTGCCCAACTTTCTCCTTTGGAGTCACTGGTGGATTTGAACTGCCAACCTTTCAGTGAGCAATACGACATGCAATCCATTACACCACCAGGGCTCCTTGAGAGGAAGTACGCAGTAGACCCAGATAATTTTTATGCTAAATATGTGCGATATCATAATCTCTGAAACTCAAGGGTCTTCTTATAGCAAAGAAATAAACATTTGTGTTGATGGAGAGTGATGGGTGTGGAGAGACCAACGTTGTGGAAGATCCTGGAAACAAAGTTGAAGGTATTTGAAGAAATGGTCTTGGACTTGAGTAATCCTTGCCCTGAAAGGACAGACTTCAATGAGAATAAAAAACACATCTCCAGCAGCTCCCTGTTTTCTACAGAGTGAAGCTCAATCACTTTCATTTGGAATTTAATAATGATAGTCACTCTTGGGAGTGGTTTTCCTCTTTCCTTTCCAGTTATGTCTCCTCAGCTGTCTGCTCCAGCCACCCACACCTCATGCTCTCATTGTGCAGTTTTCTTGTTTTTTCCTTTGGTCTCATGTTTCCCCAAGTCCTCCCTTCACCACTTCCCCCAGTCAACCTTCCACAAAGCTATGGGCTTGCCTCTCCTAGACCACATCGTTGCCTCACTCGTCGAGGCACGGGAGAGCTGCCTTCTCTGCTCTGACACATTTTCAAATCACACTGAACTAATTAAACCATATTTAAACGTCTCGGTCTGTCTCTCTCTCACCTCTCTCCCCTCTCTCCCTCCTCTTTCTCTTCTCTCTCTCTCTCTCACTCTCTCCTCTTTTTCTTCTCTCTCCTCTCCGCTCTCGCCTCTCCTCGCTCTCCTCTCACTCTCTCAATCCTATTTAGCATTTTAGATTTTTCTTTGAACTTTGAGGTTTGTGAACTTTTTCATCAATACATTTTGCTTCTTGAACACATAAACATTAACTATATTTTACCTATGCACTAGTTCGAGAGGGGCTCAGTGACTGTTTATGGAACAGCACTGAAGACACTCTGCCTTCTGACCTGGCATCGTTCTCTTTATCAGAGAAAGACCACCAGCTTTGCAGAACAGATGCTTAGCCCAATTCCCTCACCATCACCCACACAAACCTGGGCGATGGCTGTACGTTGTTAGCTGCCTGAAGTTTTCTCACTTGATCTGAGTTGCTGCTTTCTCATCAAGAAGTTGCTTATGAGGTTGTTCATGTTGTTGTTAAAGTGCCTTGAAGTTGCTTGCGACTCCTAACAATCCTCTGTACAACAGCTCTGAAGCCTTCCCTATCCTGAGCCCGTCTCACTGACTCCGACACATCTCACACACACACACACACACACACACACACACACACACACACACACCCCCAATCTCCCCAGTCACTGTGTCAATCCATCTCATGGAGTCTTCCTCTCCTGTGCTGTCCTTCCACCCTTCAAGCATGATGTCCTTCTCCAAGGACCAGTCTCTCCTGGCCACATGCCCAGGGTATGTGAGACACAGCTTCAAAATCCTAGCCTCCAAGAAGAAATTTGGTTTCACCCTCTCCAAGACAGACTTATTTGTTTTCTTGGCAGTCTGTGGAGTGTTCAAGACTCTTCTCCAGCACTACAACTCAAAGACATTGATTCTTCTTCTGTCATCCTTAGTCATTGTCCAGCTCTCTGATACATAAGAAGTAATTGCAAAGACCATAGCATGGATCAGGTGCACCTTATTCTCTAGACCGACATTGTTGCTTCTCTAGACTTTGGAGAGGTCCTTGACAGCACACATTCCCCTTGTCATTTGTCTTTTGATTTCCTGACTGCTGGTGTCAAGAACGTTGATTGTGGAGCCAAGCAAGCTGAGATTGTTTACAAACTCAATCTCTTCTCCATACATCATGGTGCTGCCAGTTGGCCCACTGGTGAGAATCTTTGTCTTCTTGATGTTGCGCTTCAATCCATATTGAAGACTACAGTCCTTAATCTTCTGCAGCAAGCGCTTCAGGTCCTCCTCAGTTTCAGCAAGTAGGGTTGAGTCATCTGCATAACAGGTTCTGGTTTCCAATTCTGATGTCATATTCTTCTTCATAAAGCCCAGCTTCCCAAATGATCTGTTCTGCAGATAGATTGAAAAGGTATGGAGACAGGACACATTCCTAACATACTCCTTTTCTGATTTTGAACTATACAGTGTTTCTTTGCTCTGTTCTGAGGACTACTTTCAAGTCTGAATATAGGTTTTGCATGAGCACAATCAAGTGTTCTGGGATTCCTATTGTCCTCAAAATTAGCCACAATCTGTTGTAATCCACACAGTCAAATGCCTTTGCATAGTCAATGAAACACAGTTAGACATTCTTCAGATATTCTTTGCTTTCTCCCAAGATCCATTTGGTTATGGTTGTAATGTCTCTAGTACAAGGCCTCTTCTAAATCCAGCTTGTGTTTCTAGTAGTTCCCTGTCAATGTACTGTTCCAGTGATTTTTAGATAATCTTCAGCAGGATTTTGCTTGTGTGTGATATTCGTGATATTGTTCAATAATTTCCACACTCTGTCAGATCACTCTTTTTTTTTGAAATGAGAATAAATACAGAACTCTTCCAGTCAGTTGGTCAAGTAGTTGTCCTCCAGACTTCTTGGCACAACCTGGTGAGCACGTGCAGGGCAGTGTCTGTTTGTTGAAATATGTCAATTGGTATGCCATCATTTCCTAGGGCCTTATGTTTTGCAAAGCCCTTCAGAGCAGCCTGCACTTCCTCCTTCATCACTATTGCCTCTTGAGCATGTTACTTCATTAATTCTTCCGTGTCAACCAATTCTTTTAGGTACAGTAACTCTGTATAGTCCTTCCATCTTCTTTTAGTGCTTCCTGGATCATTCAGTATTCTGCCCATTGAAATCGTAAGTATTGCAACTCACCACTTGAAATTGTTCTTTTAGTTCCTTTAGCTTAAGAAATGCCTGGCGAGCTCTGGTGACCTAGTGGCAAGAAGCTGCACTGCAATCCTGCAGGTGTGCGGTTCAAATCCACCAGATGCTGTGCTGAAGAAGGAGGAACAATCTCCTCCCTTACCAGTCAGATCTGATTTGACGATACACACACACATATTTAAACAAAAAAAAAAAAAAAAAAAAATGCTGAGTGAGTTTGGCCCTTTTGATTTTCTGACTCCAGCTCCTTGCACATTTCATTATAATACTTTGTTTCATGTTCCTGAGGAGCTCTATTCTGTTCGGCTCCTTAACTTCTTCATTTCTTCCCTTTGCTTTGGCTTCTCAGAGCTCTAGTGCAGTATTCAGAATCTTTTCTGACATCCATTTCAGTCTTTTCTTCTTCCCATGTCTTTGTAATAACCTGTTGCATTCATTGATCATATTCTTGGTATCCTCCCACAGCTCATCTGGTCTTTGTTCATTAGTGTTCAAGGCCTCAAAGCTGTATCTGAGTTGGTTTTTAAATTCAGGCGGGATGGACTCAGATTAGTTTTTAATTTATGTGGATTTGATTTGACCTTCTTTAATTTGAACTTGCATAGGAGTAGCTGATAGTCTGTTCATCAATCGGCACCTGTTCTAGTTTTCTCTACTTATATTAAACTTCTCCAGTGATTCCTTCGACAGATATAATCTATATGATTCCTGTACATACCATCAGAGGAAATCCATGTATATAGCCTGCTTTTATGTTTCTTATAAAAATCTTTGCTTGTGTAGAATTCTATCATTCTATCCCCAGGCTCATTTCTGTCCATGTTTCCCTTTTCCTGGTTCCCAACTTTTGCATTCCACTCGCCCATTATTATTAATGCATCTTGGTTGCATGATTGATTGATTTCTGACTGAAATGTTGATAGAAATAATCTATTTCCTTTTCTTTGGCTCTGATTGTTGGTACATAAATTTGAATGATAGTAGTATTAACAGGTCTTCCTTTTATGGGTATGTATATTATCCTGTCACTCACAACATTGTATTTCAAGATGGATCTAGCAACAGCCTTTTTAACTATGAAAGCGGCCCTCTTTTTTGGTCACTTTTTCATCTATGGAGTATGATAGATCATATGATCATCCGATTCAAAATGCACCGTGCCAATCTATCTCATCTTGCCAGTACCTAATATGTCAGTATTTATGTGTTCCATTTCTGTCTTAATGATGTCCAGTTTTCCTACATTCATGCTTCTCACAGTCCACTCATTAGTTTCTTTTTAGAGCTGTTCCTCTTCCTTTGTGTTTCCAAATTTGAGGGCTCAGCCTCAGTTGCCACATCTGTTATTTTACTCTTAAATATTGCTCTATTAATATTTTAATTAATATATTAACTAGCTATAAATATATGTCTATTAATGTTTTAATTAGCTCTAATAACATGTGCTATTTTATACAAAGTGATTTTTAAAGGCCTATTATATTTGGGAATATTTCTTCCTTGTCTGTCGTAATTTGGATGCTTAGCTTTCAAACATATCTGACAGACAAGCATTTTACTGAAAGGAGCAAATGAAAGACATTTCCACGTAGAGAGATGACTAATAAATTCAGTGCCTCCCAGCCCCTGGCATGTATATCTTGTCCCCTTTCTTTCCCCGCTAAATCATCATTGCCTTGCCCTCCCACCTACCCTATCCCTAGCCAACCCTTGATATGAAGGCTTAGGCCATGCATCACTTCTGTGACAACTTGCACCTCACAGGTGGCCTCTCAGGCTGATTTTTGTCTCACATTTAGGCGGATTTAAGTCCAAATCCCATGTACTGGCTTCATGGAGGGTTTTTGTTTGAGACAGTACTGGGGAAAGGTTCTTTCCCATCAGCTCTGTGCTCCAGAACTGTCGTCTTGTGGCTTTAGTGCCTCTGCTCTTCCTTTCACACCACTCACCTGTCGCAGTATGATCATTTCCATGGTGAGGGCTATGTCTCCTTTAGATCCAGCATGACAGTTGTTGATAGAATATTTAAAATGCATACACATGTGTGTGTGTGTGTGTGTGTGTGTGTGTGTGTATGTATGTGTAATTTTCAATTGCTTTGAAGTATCTTCAAACTCATAATTCTAAGTGTGTCTGGGTAAAACTTCGTAAAGTTTGCAATGGCTGTTTTGTTTTGTTTTTTTCCCCAGACATAATACTCAGGTCTTTCTTCCTAGACAATGTGAGCACGTTTACAATTTGCCTTTCCCAGAGCCTCCGAAACTCAGTAAAAAGGCCTCAGACTCAGAAGAAAGACCTGTTGTTGTTAGGTGCCATGCAGAATGACTCCTACTGACCCTACGAATCACTGATCCGGGCCCTGCTCTACCCTGTACCATCCTCCCCATCTCTGACAGAGAATTAAGACCTTTAAGATAGAAGCCATTCAAAATTCAGATAGAAAAGCAAAGTAGGGACTTGGGCATCGAACGACCTGAACACCATTCATGAGAAGGCTGGCATACTGTGAAAAATGTAACTAATGTCGCTGAACAACTTGTGTATGGAAACTAAATTTTCTTTGTACACTTTCGCCAAAAACATGATAGGATATTATTTTCTAAAAAATAAAAAAAAATGATACAGCACATTATTTCACCTTGACATGCACACATGTTGTCATGAATTATTACATATATTCATATACGTGTGTGTGTGTGTGAGAGAGAGAGAGAGAGAGAGAGAGAGAGAGAAAGAGAGAGCAAGAGAGCGAGAGAGATTGTTAGCACAAAGCCTGGAAAGTAATAAATGTCCACCAAAAGGCAGCTGTATTTCTCTGTAAATCTAGAAAAATTTCTCTGTAAATCTAGAAAAATGTCGGGCACAGTTTTAGCCAATGCCTTCTTATGACAACAAAACATAACCTACACTTCCTTTGATGTTGTTTATAATTTCAAAATAATTGTATGTATCCTAAAGAAAATATACTGGCTCATAAGTACTAACTATGGTTTGCAAACTCTCATTTCCTCCTGGGAAATTCTAGGACACATCCTCTAAAGTGAATGCTTCATTTCTTTCACTTCCCTTCTCTGTTAGAGTTGGTGTAATAAAAGATGAGCACCTAGGAACAGAGATGGATTTGACTTCAGAACTGTCTAACCCACGAGTAAGGGTTAACTTCATTATTCTTGCCTTCCCTATGCCTAGAGTTAGACCCCACCCTCTCCTTACTCCCCAGAGATCTTACTTTATAAGTTTTTCTTTCCCTCTTAATATATCTTCAAAAATCTCTCTTTATCCTTAAGGTCACCAGACTTCCTGGTTTCTCTGGGACAGTCCCAGTTTAGGTCTATTGTCCCAAGATAATTATTAATAGCATTCACTTTCACTCTCACAAAATGCCTGATTTGGGCAATAAATAATGTGGTCATTGTATTTAGATAATGACCTTGACCTTCAGCCAAATAAATGTTCCATCATGTTAGTTCTAAAGACGTACTCAGAAATACACATCTCAAAACTCATACAAAAACTTGTGTTTATCTAGCTTTCCCTTTCTACCTGGTCAAGAGCTACACTTATGAAAAATATGGACTAGATTAACTTCTTGCATTTTATCATCTTTTATACCACTAGATAACTGTTCCTTTTCCCTCCAATATTTTATTCTCTCATTAATGTCTTTAGTAATCACTAATTGCAAAGTTCTTTGGACATCTAAAAGATTCTGAATAGGTTTATTTTCTAATCCTGATAAACTGTTACACCTTTGAATAATATATTTCCTGACTCTTACTAGTTAATTTATGAAAGTTCTATGTCCCGTGTACCATACTCCTATAACATGTAATCTAGGCATTATGTCCCCACTTTACTCATAGGGCAAATAAAAGAGACAGAAATCTTTACTGCTTCCTCATAGCTAGCAAATGATGGAACTGAAATTCTAATTTTTAAAACGTATCCTGTTCTCTTTCCACACTATGAATTCGCTTTTCTTCCTTACAACCTAATGTTATTACCAGATTTTGTTTGACCAGCTCATTGCAGATACTGAGGACTGGTGAGTAAATATTTTAAAAATATGTGGATTCTGAAAATTGGACCCACTAAGGGTTAAAGCATTGTCCTGTGGTTTACTCCTAAGGGTGGTGACAGTTCGGGATATTTAAACCAGGATAAGGGAAGTGGCTGTTGCTATGTAAGCGGTGAGTTTCTGGATTTCAGTAAAATAAACCAGGATTTCGTTTCTTGAAGTAATTATACTCTGGAGAGAGAGGAAAGAAGGATGGAGACAATTATGAATGACCTTGCATCTCTGAGATGTTGAGGACTTCTGGATCAGTGGCTAATGTTTTCATAGCCTTTTCAAGTGAGACCTTTCAGTGACGTTTCAAGCCACAGACCACCAGTTGACAAAAGAATATTTTTTTTCCTGCTGCAGGATATTAACCTTAATTTGACTGTCATATGATGATTGTCCTTTTAACAAAGGGGAAAAAAATAATCTCCAGCTTAATTTTCTCTCATGTGTTCTGAAAATTTTGAACATTATAATTTTTCAATACCAATCACATCTTTGTTTGGTTTGGGTTAGATAGTGTCTTTTGAATAATTTCATCTTAATGTAAAAATTGAGAGAAAATTGCTCCACAAATGGAAAATTCTAGTAATGTAAGTCAATAAATTGTCTATACCATTCCTCTTCTCTGAATTTTCTCACTATATGGATAGTGTGTAGTTTTGAAGAAAACTGTATAATAAACCAGATTCTTGAGATGAGGGGAAAATAAGTCCATTTCTGTATCTCTGGACTTATGCCCTTTTTTTATCTACCAAATAGTCCGGTTGATGGTGTGATACAAATATCAAGAGAGAATTTATAAGGAACGCTAAAATAAAAGATATTCATTAACATTTTCTACTGCTGATCAAAAAGGTTAGTAGTTCAAACCCAACTATCATTGCACAGGGGAAGGATGAAACAGTCTGCTTCTCTAAAGATTACAGCCTTGCTAACACTATGGGCAGTTCCTCTGTGTTCTATGGGGTTACTTTGAACTGGAATGCGGTCAAAGGCAGTGAGTCTAGGGAAACGTATAAAAAATGAAGTCATCATGAACATTATATTTCTTAATGTTTGCTATATATGGATATCTATATCTATATCAATCAATTGATGCATAGATATGTAGATTGATATATATATTTTTTTCACCTCTCTGTGTGACGTTGGTGTACAATGCCTCATTTACCTAGTCATCAATATATAAGTTCATCCAACTCTTTTTAAGTTTCACTGAATTTCACTTTTATAATTTAAAAAAAAAAGATTTTTTGGCTCATTAAGGCATCCTGAGAAACGCACAAATATTTATTTTTTATAATGTGACTGTTTTATGTCTGGCTGGTTTTGGCAGGCTGTTTGTGAATATTGTCTCCCTATTTGGGGCCACCTTTTTTCTTTTTTGCAAGAAGTAAGGGGCACTTTAGCTGTTCTGTGTTGTTTTTGAGTTGTATATTTACTTAACAACTTCACTCTCTGAGCAGTTGATGAAAGAACAGGAGTTTGTAACTTCTACAACATTAACAGTGGTTGCCATCCATGGCTTTTAGCCCAGACTCTGTCAGAGAGTGTTCTATTTCCTGGCGAGACCTTGAAAATTATCATGAATTACAGAAGTGTTAGCATTTCTCCATATTGTTTGCTAATTAGTTTCTAAAACTCTTAACTTTAATTAAGAAATGGCAAACACTTGTAAGATATGTTGGAAAACTAATTATTGATCAAGGGACAAATAACTTGAGTAGCCTTAAAGAGTGAGGTTCATGTCCTGTGTAGGACCATGGGTACATCATGAGGCTATTTCTTGCTAACATCTGTCTATACTGGGGGGTCACACATTGATTTAAACTCTAAGTTTTCTGTAATGTCTGTGACTACCTTAAACATTGTATTGGTAAGGGTTCCAAGGCTTTAACCTAGCTTGGTAATTATGTGTTGAGATTAGTCAGGTAATTATTGTTACTGATATTACAGAAAAATACGGCCACGGATTTGTTTATGTGTATACCTCCGTGAGTGTTGTCCAAACAACAAACAGAAAGACAGCAGGCTGAGAAAGAGGGGAAATTAGGCAACCTTCTTAACATACGTACAGAAAGATTTTTATCTACACATCCATTCTCCATTTAATTATTCATCAAACATAACACCACTGGGCTGCAATCCCAAAGGCACATGCTTCAAATCCACCAGCTGTTCATTAGAAGAAGGATGTGCAGTCTCCTTCTCCGTGATATACTGCCTCTAAAAAACCTGCTACCAGGTCAGCTCTAGGTCAATTCCAACTCCACGGCACATAACAACAGCAACAATACGTGTGAGGCAGTGGGCACAGTATATAAACATAATCAACTCCTAGAGGAACTACAAGAACACAGGCTAGTGTGGAAAGGAAAGAACTGAAGAAAAAGCATAACAAAATTAAGGAAATTAGTATAATACAGTGGGAAAAATAAAAAGAGGTCTGTGCATACAGTATCTGAAAGTCCAGAGGAAAAGGGGGTTTATAACAATTGTGGGAATCTGAGCTTTTTGGAAATTCAACTGCACAAAAGCTCCTGGCTTTTTGGATCATTTTTCTTCCAACCATTAGTCAAATGACTACATTCTTATCACCACTCAGAAAGAAGCAAGAGTATCTGTAGAAAAGGTTCCTGTCTGTGTACTTCATTTATCCACTATGAGGACAACTGCATTTAAAAAAAGAATAAACAGACATGCCGAAATGAAGTGTCAAAGAGGCAGGCAGGACAGTGAGAGTCTTGGATGAGTGTCTGGCACCCATCTGCTTCACATTCAGGTCCTGGGGTCATTGCACCCCAGCTGCTCCTGGCCGCTCTCCCTTCGTCCCGTCTCAGTTTTCCTCTAGCCTTGGCCTGGGGAGCATGGGAGATACGTGGAAGCCCTGTCCACGGGCTAAGAATCCACCCTGCTCTTCGCGCTCCCATTACAGCCACCCTATAGATGGCGAGGAGGTGAGCCATGGCCAGGTAAGAGCAGGAGTAGGTCTGGTTCGAGTGGAAGCAATTCCACGCACTAACTTGGGGGGTCTTGACAAGATACTAAGGTCCTCAGTTTTTTTCTTCTGTAAAATGAAGATGGTAGTTCTGACTTTAAAGGTTGTTGTAAGGGATTAAAATGCTGGTCACAGTGAAGGGCTGATCAATGTTTTTCTACATAATCAATACTCACCAAATATTGACTACCAATACTATTCATAAATATTTATATTTATTTAAAGGGAGTGGGGAAACGAAGTGTTGCAGAGTTCACCAGCCTCCTCCTAAACTTTCCGACTCCCTAAGGCATTTCTTTCTTTTTTTTTTTTCTTTTTAAATTTTTATTTTTTTGGGGGGGATTCCATTCATTCATTGTTGCACCCCCCTCCCCCCATTTGCTCCTCTCCTTGAAAAGCAAAACTCCCTCATTGGTACACAATCCCCCCCGCACCTTCCCAAACCCCACCCCCTACCCCCAAATACAATCCACTCTGCAACCCTCATTGCATACTCTAAGGCATTTCTTTATTGCCTGTGGCCGCTGCCTTTCCCCCTCTCCCCTTTGGCCCAGTGCTTTAATTCTTTCTCTCCGTTTCATCTTCTCTATTTTCCAATCTGCCTGTTTTTCCTTCCTTCACTATCTTCCTCTCCCCCACCCCCCACCTTCTTTTATTTTCTCATTCTTTCTACATGTCAAGAAGTATAATTCCATATGACCCAGCTATTCTAGTACTTGGAATATACCCTGAGAATATGAGAACTGAGGCACAAACTGAGATTTGTACACCAATGTTCATAGCAGTATTATCATTATCCCAAGAACGTGGAAACAGCCGAGATGTCCAACCACAAACGAATGGATTGAGAAATTATGGTACGTTCACACAATGGAATACCATGCAGCACGCAGGAGCAATGACTTTTTATATTATTACCTAACTTGAGAGGGACTGGAGAACATTATGCTGAGTGAACTAACTCAGTCCCACAAGGATAAATATTGTATAAGACCGTTATTGTAGAATAAGTATAAGGATCCCCGAGGGGTGAAAGAGGCTGGAAGTGGAGGGATGCGGATGTACAGAGGGAGGAAGGATTAATCATTGGATTGTACAATTTGATGGTGAGAAAAATGGAAAGAATTTGTTTGAATTTGTATTCGAGTTTTGTAAATAAACTAGTAGAGGAGGGGGAAAAAGAAAATGGAAGTGAGTGCAAAAAGAAATTGCAAACCATTATTTGAACCGGTTCTTGCTGGTGTTATGCACCACTGCGTGGGAACCAGCCCTCAGCTGATCTTTCGGCAGGTTCGCCGAGGCATTTAATCACGAGGGAGGAGATTGTCCTTCCTTCTCCTGCGGAGCGGCTGGTGGATTTGAACTTCATGCCTTCGAGATTGCAGCCCAGCTTCTTGCCTCTAGGACACCAGTAATTTTAATTAATTGATCATATTTATGGTGTCATACTGAAATAACGTGAACTGAGCTAGGCGTTTGGCACCGCTAAGAATTTTACGAATCTTGTTTCTCGACTCATTCCATATCTAGCGATAAACAATAGTGGATGAGTTGATGATGGAAAGTTCATTCCTTTGTCCTTAATTATATGACAACCCCCCTGCAGGATTTTAGAGGAAATCTATCATTCTAGGTTCCATCAAATCACCTCCAACTCATAGTGCCCCTCTGTGCAACATAATCAAATGTTATTGTTTTATTATTATTATTATTATTATTATTATTATTATTATTTTTGTGTGTGTGCCGTCAAATCAGATCTGACTAGTACAGGAGGAGATTGTTCCTCCTTCTCCGGCAGAGCATCTGGTGGATTTGAACCGCACACCTCCAGGATTGCAGTGCAACTTCTTGCCACTAGGCCACCAGAGCTCGCCAATCAAATGCTATTTTTATTGCTCGTTGTTGCTGAAGTTGAACCAACTCATAGCTACTCTCCTTCATGGGGTTTTCAGAGGCTATAACTCGCACGGGAGGAGATTGCCCATCATTTTCCTGGGGAGCAGCTGGTGGATTCAAACCACCTGCCTTTGGGTTGGCAGTGCAACTCCTTCCCCGCTAGGCCACTGGAGATCCCTCCTTATTTAATTTATTAACCATTAAAGATAATAATGAACAAAAATCAAAATAGTGAACTTAGCATTTTTTCCACCTTTGGAGAAGAGAGAGTGGCACATGATCAAACTACCTCTCTGAGTAATAAAGTCATAACGTCAGCAACATTCAGTCTCTGCTCTGTGGGGTCGGAGCATGTCACCATGAGGTGTGATCAATTCGTGCTTGTTCTAATCAAGGAGATGTTTGATCAAATAATTATGACATTAATAGATAAGACATTAACTACGTGGGAACGGAACTAAGGAAGAAGACAAAGAGAGCTGTGGATATTCTAGGAAATTATAGCTAATTATGTGTGTTAGATCACATGTCATAAGACCAGATCACAGAGTAGACTGTGTTAGTTTTGTTGGGCTAGGATGTGGTACCAAGTAGATCCCAAAAAGTTTAGTTGCTTAAAACAATAGAAGTTAAATTCTCCACCCGATACAGACCTAGTTGAATGTCTGAGTTCAATAATCTTAAGCAGCAAGGCTTCATGGATTTGGGCCACTATTTAATGAACACTGCTTTGCATATACTCAATTCTTTTTCTTTTCCAGTTGCCATCCCAAACCTTCAGTGAATGCAGTTCTCTATCTGCTCTGTTTCTGCACTTCTCCTCAAAACCAAGTTTACTCATTCTTCTCATTTTTTAACCCCCAATGCTGCTTCTCCTGGTTACTGTCAGCCAATAAGCATATTTGGTATTTCATCAAGAAGAAAGGATTTAGAATGAAGACCTCCACACGTCACATTACCGATTCAACCAGCGCTGTCTGTCTCTTCCGCCTCAGTTTTCCCTACTATTCCTCTAATCCTGACGTCCTTGCCCTGGTCAAAGGTGAAGTCCTCCTTTTGTGTATTGGATCTCATCACCTCTCGCCTCCCCAGAAACATTCCTCTAGCAGTTCCACCTCTGTCAGATTTCTCTGCTGCTTGGTCATTCTCATCAACGTATAAACACATAGCACGATCTTCCACCTTTCAAAACAAACCTCTCTTGACCCCACTTACCACTCCAACTACTGCGTCACTTGTTTCTCTTCACGGCAAAATACTGTTAAGTTACCATCTCTCATCTTTCAGTCTCATCCGGTGTCAATTAAGAGATCTTCTGATTAAGACCATCAGTAAGCACATATTGTGAAATATATTGATCCATTCTCAGGCTTTATTTTACTTGTAAAATTTGAGCCAGGGAACACCTTAATTTTTAAGCTACCCTTTTCATTTCGCCATACCGTTGAATACTATTTCTCCCCCTGTTTCTCTGGTCACTCCTCAATGTCCTCCGCTGCCTCTTGCCTTCTTTCTCCTGAATACAGATTGAATATCCACGGGCTGTGTTCTTGCATATCCTCTTACTCTTGTCCAGACTCATTCTGTAGGACAGCCATCTCTACATAGCAGCCCGACACTGAAGACTCTCACCATTATATCTTCAGACCAGATCTTTCTCTTCAACTCTAGCCTTGGAGATCCAACTTCAAACTGAGTTCTCCACTTGGACGTCATAGGAAACGTCTCTATAATAAGATGCTAAAAACAAAACTTTTCTTTAGTTCCCTTCTTCCGAAATCTCCTTCTGTTATCTTCCTCCTTCTATCAAGATGAACAAAACAAAACAAAAAAGCAACCTCAAAACACCTTCAGAATTATCATTGAGTCTTTTCATCCTCTTACATTTACACTTAATAAAATCGCATCAGTTAATTTTCTTTTTTTATTAATGATTTTTTAATGCAACGTATATTTTTTCTTTATTTATTAATTAATTTTAATAAGACTTTACAGAGACTTTGGATTTCTATTCATTCATTGTTGCAATTTTCTCCCTGCCAAACTGCCCCCCCCCAGTTCACTCTTCTCTTTGAAAAGTAAAAGAAAAATTCTTACATTGTTATACAATCCCTCCCCTCAAGTCCACTCCACTATGCAGCCTTCATTCTGACTCCTGTCATGACAATAATACTAATCATATATCCCTTTTAAACAGTTCTCTCCCTCATCTGTTTCAATGCAGTACGTATAATTTATCCCATTTTTCTCGGTCTCCCTCCAACCCTGATGTCAGTCCCATTTTACAACAGTGGCCCTATGCAGTATTTGTCCTTTTGTGACCGAGATAGTTCACTCAGCATATTGTCCCCCAGAGTCACCCATTTTACATAATAGTTAATGAGTTCCTTGTTTTTCAATGCTGCATAGTATTCCATTGTGTGAATATACCACAGCTTCTCTATCCATTCGTTTGTTGATGGGCACTTGGGTTGTTTCCAACTCTTTGCTATTGTGAACAAAGCCATGATAAACATGGGTGTGCATAACAATTTTTTTATAGAATATCAGTTAACTTACTAAGAATGTATATAGACTCTTGCCACTTCTACCATCCTGGTTTAAATCACCATTAGCTCTTCACTCATGTGCACTTAAGAACAACAACAACGAGTAATATAATTCATCTCATTGCTTCCATTTTTATTGTACTATGATTTGTAGCCAAAGTGACTGATTTAAACATAAGTCATTTCATTCATTTACTAAAAATTCTCTGGTTGCTTTTGCAATTCACTTAGAATAAAATCCAGGGACCCTGTTATAGTTCACATGGTCTGGCCCCAGCTCCACTCTGACCTCCTCTTGTACCCCTTCATCCCTTGATCACCTGCACTGACCTATTTTCTGATCCTCAAACATTCCAAGCAGTCCCTGCCTCCAACCTTTGCATATATAGATACACAATCTAAAAACCCCACTACCATCATAGCAACTCTCCATCAGGTTCATAAGGGTGTAAATCTTTCTGGGAGGAGACGGTCTATCTTATTCTTTTTAAATGGCTGGTGGATTCAAATGGCAGACCTTTCCATTAACAGCCAAATATATTACATATTACATATTACACCAACAAGGCTCCCTCATGCTTATATCTGTGTCTGTAGCTGTATATCTCTACCTCTCTTTCTCTAGACAGAAATTATCTATCTATCTCAAATTCATGAAGCGTTCCATATTTTTCTGCTGTTTTCTGTGGCATGCTTGTCTGTCAGATACTATTATATATATATATTTAAAGATTGAGACAGACTAGGAAGAAGGATTGGCCATCCACTTCCAAAATGACAGGCCTTCGAAAACCCTATGTACAATAGAGCACACTTAGACTATTATTTGGATATAACGGTGTTTAGAGCTCTTGTACATAGGGTTGCTATGAGTCACAAGAGACTTGATGGCACATAACAACAACAACAACTATCTCTATCTATCTATCCTGTCTATCTAATCTGTCAATTGTGTGTATGTTGTTGTTGTTGTTGCTGTCTCGAGCACAACTCATGAAAACCCATGAACAAAACACCTAAAGCCTTTCTATAAAAGTTTTTTTAAAAGTTTCTATAAAAGTTATCAAAGTTTGTAGAGTTTCCAGAGGCATGTTATTGTCTATATAGGGAGAGATATTTGTGTGTTGTTGTTATTGTCATAGGCCATTAAGTCACTTGCAAATTATAGCGACCCTGTGCACAATAGCTCTGAACCCTGCTCTATCCTGAGCCAATTTCACCGTCTCTGACACACGTCATTACCTCAATTGTTGTGTCAATCCATCTTATCTGGGGTCTTCCTTTCCTGCACTGTCTCACCACCTTTCCATGCATGACATCCCTCTCCAAAGACTGGTCCATTCTGGCTACATGACCAAAGTATATGAGGCAGAGTCTCAAAATGTTTGCCTCTAAGGAGGAGCTTCGTTTCACCCTCTCCAGGACAGACCTGTTAGTTCCCTTGGTAGTTGATGGTATGTTCAAAACTCTTCTCCAGCACCACAACTCAAAAGCATAAATAATTCTGTCATCCTTGGTTATTTCCCAGCTCTCTGATGCATAGCAAGTAATTGCATAGACCATGGCCTGGGTCAGGTGCACTTTAGTCTCTAGACTGACATCCTTGCTCTTCAGCATTCTGGAGAGGTCCCTGACAGCAGATGTCTTGAATATAATTTGTCATTTGATTTCCTGACTGCTGATGCCAAGAGTATTGATTGTGAACTTATCAAGCTGAAATAGTTAACAGTAGAGATAGACATAAATATAGATGTTTGTGTGTGTGTTTGTGTATTTGAGTATAGTGTGTAGGCTCTGTGGCTTAGTGATAAGGAATTGTGCTGCCAACTTAAAGGTACGTAGTTCGAACCACCAGTTTCTTTGAGGTAGAAAGATGGACAGTCTCCTTCTGTGCAATATATAGCCTCTGAAAATCAGCTATGAGTTAAGTCTGACTCAACAGCATATTAACAATGGTAGGTAGGTAGGTAGATAGATAATATAGACAATATAGACAGATGATATAGATATAGATTTAGCTATGGGAATAGAGATAGATATCGATGATATAGATATAGATGCTAGAGATAGATGAGATAGAGATATAGTGTGTCATATGTTCTCCTGCTTCTTTCATTTATTTTTGTCACCTACAGAACCCATGAAGTTCATCTATTGGCCTTGTATTAAATTACCTCTTGCAGAATATTGCTCTCCACACTTGTCCAGTTCACCTATTCAGTTTAGGGAAATAGAAGTTGTGAACAGCAAAGCTACTTCTACCCTCCTTTCCTGACCCAAAAAAAAAAAAATAAGTAAAATGAAAAAGAAACACTTTTTTGCTTTAAGACTTTTGACTTGATCAAAAAGACCAGGAACCAGATGAAGCCATTTCCTGTATTATGTAAACTGTGTCTAAAGAAGAAATATGCTTGCACTGCACAGGAAAGCAGGGCATTGTTTCTGGTGCCATTTGACATTTCTTGCACTATGAAGCAATTGATATGAGTAGTGCATGCTAATCATTAGGGGAAGTGTTTTTGATTCAGCTCAGATAGGTGAAGTATTCAAATTTTAAGATACTAATTCAAAATCGAGCTGTTTTCAACTTTATTTATTTTTAAAGAAAGCCCTGTTTTGTAAAAGCTTTATTGTGAGTGAATATTTTTATCTGTCTGCGGTCTTTGTGTAAACCAAGATTTTGACTTGGTAAAATATCACAAGGCAAACCTTGTTATTCATTTTCCTGACAAATATTTTCCTTTCCTAAGACAAAGCTGGAAATTGGCTTGGACTGACTGACATAACTGAAAACCCTTGCTCTTCAATGTGCAAAACTCTCTGAAGTGCTAGAAATACCTAAGGACTTATACACGGTATCATTTCTTTAAGGAGTCATTGTGTAAACCAACCTTAGAACATGACTGACCACGCCACGGTTTGTGAGAAATCATAGCATGGTTGACAAGAAATGTATTTTCCCCTGGCTTTTGTGTTTGGCTATTACTTTATCTTTTCTATTAGATGTCTCCCTTTGCCATTTCAGCTATCATTCAATTGGTGATTTTTGTTGTGTCTACAATATTTTGGGCCCTGAGGTAGTGGCAGTGGGTCATAGACTGAAGCACAGTCTTCAATCCTGCTTCCAAACCCCTCAAATCAAACCTATTACCACTGAGTCCACTCTGACTTGTGATGTCCCTCCATGGGGATTCTCAGGATATATATCTTGATGGGAGGAGAAAGCTCCTCTTTCTCCAGAAGTGAAACAAACTGGTCACCTTTCCATTAGCTGTTGTGTTGTTATATTCATCTGAACTGACTCATAGCTGACCATCCAGTGGGTTTTTAGAGGCAGTAAAGCTCACAGGAAGAGTTTTATCCGTCTTTATCCCACAGAGCAGCTGGTAGATTTGAACTGTATGCCTGTGGGTTGGCAACACGACCCCCTAAACATTAAGCCACCAGAGTGTCCCTTCCTCTTTCAGGCCAATACATTATACACAATGCCACCAGGTTTTCTTTCCTACTCTCGAGTTGCCTGAAATTCTTTTATGGAACAAATTTGGAGAAACAGAATACAACAATATGAGGAAGAAAAGAGAGTGTGTTTAAAGATATAAAGTGTAATAGCCAGTGAGTATGTGTATATTATAATCAGTAAATGCTGAGGGGATTATACACCGCTCTGTTCTTAAGTGATTACAGACAAGGCACTGAAACAAATGCAGATGGACTTACAAGTTACTATTGCCAGTTTCCAAACAGTAACATGGACATAGACATATCTATCCCCACACACCAAAACAAGCAACAAAAATCTCTGTAAAGCAATCTTTCTTTGACATCAGAGTGACTTTGCAGAATTAATGGGAAGGCTGATGAGAATGTAAGGATTAATTTATTCAGTGATACCGTTTCCTTTAAAGTTATTGGTTGAGCCACATGAAACTGCCATTTTTGTGAGTCAAAAAAATTATTGTATACCAGCAATTCCATCTGGTCAACCTAAGACAGACAAGGTGGGGCAAGGACGGAGGGTTATTAGTCTGTCTGACTTAATATATTTGAATGTTAAATATATGTGAATTCATGGTATAGTAAAAATCATAGGCATTTTCCTAACAGAGACAAAAATGTCTATACTCTTACAAAGATACAATATTTAAAAATTAACTTCCTAAATTAATCTTGTGAGAGTTTCGGTTCTTTAAAGCAGTCAGATAAAAGTAGAGATTATTGGAAGTGGTAATATATTCTTGTTCAATGCAAAAAGGAAGAGGCCCGAGGACGTGGCTATCCTGTGTTTGCGATGGTTTCTTCTCCTGATGAAGTGGCCACAGTGGCATTTGTTGTTTCCCTGAGCTGAGAGAAATGGCAAAATCTAAGGTTCTTTTTTTCTTCTCACTCTCTTTTTATTTTATTGTGGTTTACATCCAAACTCCATAAAATGTGTATACATTTCTTTTATAATGTTCCTTTAGAATCACACAGCACAGAGGGGCTGCAGGCACGCGAAGCCGTCGCTTTCCAGGGGAGGGGACTGAGGCCGAAATGACTTGGCCAAAGTGGCAGTCATGTCGTTGGACAGTGGGAAACAGTTCTTGACTCTCCACTTGGCACTTTGTCCCTTATACCACGATTCCCCCTTAGTCGTTACATTCTCCCAGAGATACCAGTTGTCATTGATTCGATTTTGACTCATGGTGACCCTACGTAGAACTGAACTCTAAAGTGTTTTCAAGGACTGATTTGATAGAAGTTGGTCACCACACTTTTCTTCTGAGGTACCTTTGGGTGCACTTAAACTGTCGACCTTTCTGTTAGAAACCAAGTATGTTAACTCTCTGCATCACTATGTTACGAGGTGGTGACCTCATATTGTGTTTTTAGTGGTTTTAAGTGCCTAGGGCAAGGCTTGAGGCAGATATGGTAACAAGCCCGCTTCTAATGTATATTTCAGAAAGCCATAAGAATGCTAATACCAAAAAAAAGAGAAGAAGATATATGCCGTTCTCTTCTCTAACACACAGCTTTCAGTCACTTGTATACATAATTGTCATTGATTTCCAGATGAAGTAAATTCTTGGAGATAGGTTTGGAAAGGAAATGAGAGAATAATGAGGGCAGTCATGTCTGTCTCATTGTTAATGTGATTTAAGGTATTTTGAAGGATCTTATTAAATTCCTTGATAATTTTCAGGTCAAAATATATGTGCATACATATTTTTGTATTGATTTTCCAGATTGCCTTAATGGTTTTGTAATTCAGACTTTCATCCGTCATAAAAGCCATTTAGCATTTCATCAAAAGAGTGGGCTGCTGCCTTGTGTAGGATACTGTCCGGTGGAATTCCTCATATGTAATTCTTCTAAGGTTTTGAATGTTTTCAGAGTACAGTTTCAGGGGAATTCCTTTGGTAGTCTTCAGTGAGCGTCAGAAAAAATATTATTCTTGGCTTTTGCCCTGATTAACACAGATGTTTTCATGTGTGTTATGATGGGCTGTTTGATGGATTGTCACCTGTACCCTCTGATCAACTAAAACTTGGCCACTTGAGTTAAACCTCCGTAGATGAATGTCATGATTTCTCATCTTTTGCTTGATTAATACTTCCTTTTGAGATCCGAAAGGGAAATGTCTGGAAGTGTCCTTCGATGTTCCCAGTGACTCGTGATGGGGGGAAAGACACGTCTTTTATGAGGAGAGACATCCACAGAGTTGATCATAACAAACTCATTCAGGGCTAGGCATCGGGCCCCTCCCTTTTCTAACAGGAAAGAAGAAAGAAACACTTCACTCACACTTAAAACTGTTTTTTCCTAAATGTTATTGACTTTCTGCATAGATTTTCAAAGCAATGGCATGTGCAAGAGTTTATGGGAAAACATTTTTAAGCAGCGAATGACAGTAACATTTACTTAGAATCTATGAAGTTATATGCACTAGCTTTAGATTTAGAAATAAACTATTGTAAGTTGTCATGTGAAAATAAGTTTATGTCTTACTTGCCCTTTATTTTTGAAAAGCAGAAAGAATATTTGCTATGCCTGGAGCAGGATTTGAGTACAAAGCCATGACATTTTTCAATTCATACAATTTTTACCTAAGACCCATACCTTACTTTCTTGAGGGAAGAGATTCCTTTAAACTCTTGATGTGTATAATGTGCTCCACTGTATCTGTAAGTTTAAATGTTCATGATGCATCTAACTGAACTATCAACAGGTAGAGTGTATTAATTAATGAACTTGCACGAATATCTATTGAGCACTTAATGTTATAAAGATTCCACTAGTAATTGGTAATGTTTGGTGCCGTCAACTGTAACTCATGGTGACCCTATGAACAACCAAGCTGAACTTGAACTGCCCAAGTCATCATGATCTACCCTGTGAGTGGTACAATGAAAGCATTGTCTTAGTTTTTAGTAGCAGAAGTCTTACAAGTAGGTGAGTTCATTGAACAGAAATTAATTTTCTCACAGTTGAGGATGCTCTTGTAACTTTGCAGTTAAGTCCCATAGCCGAGTCTTGAGCAGGTTGTCAGTAGAGGAGATTGCCCATGTGCCTTTGAGTTGGTGGCATGACTCCTTACACTGGTCCACCAGAGCTCCCTGGAGGCTAGAGGTCTGAACTCAAGACACTACTTGCCTCTCTCTGTCAACTCTAGGGAAAGGTCTTTGTGCATTTTCAGTTTCTCGTCATCAGTTTCTTCATGATTCATGTAACATACATCTTCCTTTCCGTTTGTACTTTTCTTCCCTATGTATAAATTCTTTTTTGTATCTCAAAAATAAGAATATGAGAACTGAGCCACAAACTGAGATTTGTACCCCAATGTTAACAGCAGCATTATTCGCCATCACAAGAACATGGAAACAGCCCAAATATCCAACCACAAATGAATGGACTGAGAAATTATGGTACATTCACGCAATGGAATACGCTGGAGCAATGACTTTGTAAATTTTTATCTAACTTGGGAAGGACTGGAGAGCATTATACTGAGTGAACTAACAGTAATCCTCAGTCCCATAGGATAAATATTGTATAAAACCATTATTGTAGAATGAGTATAAAGATCCAGGAGGGGTGGGAGAGGCTGGAAGCAGAGGGATGTGGATACGCAGGGAGAAGAGGGGATTAATCATTGGGTTGTACAGTTTGATGGGTGGGGGGCACTGAGGGAAATGGAAAGAATTTTTTTCAAATTTGTATTCAAGTTTTGTAAATAGTAGAGAAAAAAATTTAAAAACCCTCACACATGTTATTTGAAGTGAAGTAAAGGGAAAAAAATAATTGGCTTATATTAAATAACTTTACTGGTATCACAAAGGAAACACTATTCCCAGATGTGATTATATAAATGAGTATAAGGGCTAGGATTTATAAGACATATTTCTGAAGGGTGCATTCCAATCTGTAATGTGTACTCATGCTAATTCAAAGACTAACCCTATGGTGGACAATCTGACACTGACTAACCCTATGGTGGACAATCTGACACTGACACATTTGAGTCTCTAAACAGATCTAGTTATTGCGGGGTAGAGTTGGAGCCTATCTGAAAGTACAGATATAATATATTTCTTTTTTTTAAATATTACATATCTCTTGTTAGTGATTAGATGTACTAGTTAGTCGTATGATGGAAAAATAAATAGACACAGTGCTTGTGCTCCTGGAGTTTATCATCTAGTGAGAAAGTAAATTAGTGGACAAGTAGATAAATCAACATACAATTATGAAGTGTGATCTGAGCAAAATAAGCAAAGGAGAAGCTACTTTGGGAAGAGGTGGTATTTTAGACAAGACTGAAAGAATATAGAAGAAAGAAAAAGAGGTTCAGCTAAGATCAATCAGATGTTTGAAAATCTGAAGCAGGAAAGAATTTGGTTAGCTCTTGAAATTTAAAAAAAAAAAATCCAGGTGAGTAAAAAATAGTAAACAAGGAGAAGAAGAGAAGGAGATACATGTGGATTAGTAGAAAAGCACTTACCTGGCTGGACGTCTTAGCCAAGGTAAGATGTTGACATTTTGTTCCAGTTGCAATAAGCCTAAGAAACAAGGAAAAAAAGACACTTGTGGGGATAGGAGGAAGCTAGACAGATGAGAAACAAGAATGGTAAAGGAATTTATCTTTATATACTTTTTGTTTACCTTAACATATTTTTCATTTATTCAAACATTTTCCTCCCTTCCCCCAAATACGCAATAGTACTTATTCTGTTTCACATTCTCAAACACACAGTGTCTCATCATCCATTTCTTTCCAATTGTCCTTCCCTTTGCCTGTTCCAGTGCAGGATACCACACTGAGTGAAATATCTCAGTTCCTTCAGGACAAATACTGCATGAGACTCCTGTTTTAGCAATAGAGTGGATCTGGGAGGGGGCATAGACTAGAAAAAGAATGGCTAGATAATGAATACTTTAGAATACTTCAGTATAATAGTTCAACATTTTAAAAAGTTGTTATTAGGTGCTGTTGAGTCAAATAGGACACCCAGCAACGCTACAACAACTGATCTTAACACTGTCCCATCCCTTTGTCATAAGCCCTGGTGGCACAGCTTTCAGCATCACAACAACCCACAAGTACAGCAAAGAGACAGACAACTACTGCACTATTTCGAATGATGGCTCTTTAAGCAAGAATACCTCTTAATTGAATTCTGCTTTCAAAAAATTACTTTGACATTTATATGGGAAAAAGTTTGGACAGCATGGTTAGAAGTGAACATTCTATTATATGAGTTTGGACAGCAAGATTAGAAGTGAATATTATGCGAGTTTGGACAGCACGATTAGAAGAGAACATTACAGTGCATTGTAGAAAAGCGATGGTGTGACTGGCGCCAGCATGGTGGCAGTGGCTGGAGAGAACTGGACCAGTTTAAGCTATACTTGGGACAGAGGAAGAAGAGCTAAGAATTGATGTTAGGGCCAAAGAAGAAGGAGGAAAACGAAGGTAATTATTTGTCCAGTGGAGCCAGTGTCCCATAATTATTTAGGAAAGAATTAGTTAGTTATTGTTAGGTGTCACTGAGTCAAGTCTAGTGACTCTGCTCTGTATACAACAGAAACAAACCCCGCATGATCCGATGCCACCCTCCCCATCTTGGCTACACGTAAGCCCATTGTTGTGGTCATTGTGCCTGGCTATCTTATTGAGGGTCTTCCTTCCATTGCTGCACATAGTAAAAGGCATATTACTTACCCCAAAGAGGTGTCATCAAGTAGACAAAGGCATAGATCATAACACACTACGGCTAACATTGAGAAGAACAGGAACCCCAGAACACATAATTATATGAAATCTATACCTAGACCAAGAAGCTGTTGTCCAAACCGAACCAGGGAACCCTGCCTGATTTAAAATTAACAGAGTTGTGCATCAGGGTTGTATCCTTTGTCCAAGCTTCTTCAATATGCGCACTGAGAAAACCACTTGAGAAGCTGGACTCTATGAAGAAGGCTGTGACATCAAGATCAGAGGAAGACTGATCAACAGCCTGTGTTATGCAGATGATATGGCCTTGCTGGCTGAAAGTGAGAAGGACTTGGAGCACTTATTGCAGAAGATCAAAGACCACAGCTTTCAATATGGATTGCATCTTAGCATACAGGCAAAAAGCCTCACCATTGGAGCAGTAAGCGGCATCATGATAGATGGAGAAAAGATGTCAAGGATTTCATCTTACTGAGATTTACAGTCAACACCATTGATGCCAGCAGTCAGGAGCTCAGATGTATTTCACTGGGAAAATCTGCAATCAGAGACATCTCTGCTGAGGAACAATGATGTCAGTTTGAAAACTAAGGTGTGTCTGATGGAGGCCATGGTCTTCTCAATCACCTGCTACACATCAGAGGACTGGAAGAATAATAAGGTAAATACCTGATACCTTTGAACTATGGTGTTGAAGAAGAGCACTGAATAGCCCATGGACTGCCAAAAGAACAGATATATCTGAAAGAAGATGCAGCCAGAATACTCTGTAGGTGCAAAGATGACAAAACTGCCTCTCACATGTTTGGGGCATGTTGCAAGGAGAGTCTGTTCCTGGAGAGGGAAGTCATTCTTAAAAAGGAACATTGTGCTTGGAAGGTCAGCAGAAGAGATGATCATAGTCAATGAGATGGATGGATAGATGGATGGATGGACAGAATGACTGCAGCAATGGGCTCAAATGTGTCAGATGACAATGATGGCACAGGATAGGACACGGTTCAGATCTGTTGTTCACAGGGTTGCTAGAAGCATCTAACAAGCAAGTGTGGAAGATAGTCATGCTGCTATTATAATTTTGGTATACATGTTATTTAAAAGAGTAAGAACATGGAAACAGCCCAGATGTCCAACCACAATCGAATGGATTGAGAAATTATGGTACATTCATACAAAGGATTACTACACAGCACACAGGAGCCATGGTTTTTTTAATTATTGCATGACTTGGGAGAGACTGGAGAGCATTTATGCTGAGTGAACTAACTCAGTCCCACAAGGACAAATATTGTATAAACCGTTATTGTAGGATGAGTATGAAGATCGGGGAGGAGGGACAGAGATGGTGGAAGCAGAGGGACAAAGATGTGCACGGGGAGGTGGCAGGGATTAATCATGGGGTTGTACAATTAGATGGGTTGGGGGGGTGAGAGAAATTGGAAGAATCTGGTCTGAAAAACAACATATTCACATTTTGTAAGTAAACTAGTATAAAAAAATTTAAAAAAACACACAAAATAAAACTCCCCCAAAACACACCTTTAAGAGTAAATAGGGGAATCAGGAAGAGTGAGGAGAAGAAGGCAATGGATGGACTCAGCTGTGTGTCTGTTGAAGGGTCCTCTGTAAAGTGACTGAGGTGAGTCAACCGTGAGGCCAAGAGGAGACTTCGCCAAAAAGTGAGGCATCTCAAGCTAAAAGAATTTCAGGAAGGATTAGAGACTAGGAAACTCTAGTCTTGGCTGTGTTTTATCACTTCCTGTTTCTATTTTCTTAGAACTTAGAGGTTTTTTTCTGTGAAATGGGCCTAATTTGTCTTGACTATTAAAGGGGCTTGAGATAGTCCGTGCTGAGATTAGTGTTAAATGACTATCTTTTCTTGATAGATATCAGTTTACAAAATATTATGCCCATTGTTTAATTCTCAGCTGTAATTTAGGAAAAGTGAGTGCTATTATGCATTTCTTTATAACTTGATAACACATCACTTAAAACCTTGTACATTAACGGCATACTATACATACAAATCAAAGTTAGGTTTCCGAGTAGTAGTGGACATATTTATTTGAAAAAAGTGAAGAGAAGTAGCAATTCAGCTTAAAAATACACTTATTTATCTAGTGGCCTGGTGGCAAGGAGCTGTGCTCCAATACTGAAGGCACGTGGTTCAAGTCCACCAACTGCTCTGTGGGAGAAAGACGGGTAATCTCCCTCTCTAAAATTTACTGCCTCTGAAAACCTGCTGGAAAGTCAGCTGTGGGTCAGTGCTGGTTCTACAGTACACAACAACAATGAAAATAGGGTATTCTGTTTGAAATATAAATATTTTCCCTTTTACTATCTTTATTAAAGAGGAAATACATGTCAAGGTGAAGAAACATCACCAATAACTCTGGTTGTTATGGGGTTAAAGTGCTGAGTTAAAGTCAGTCATTGGTGAAAAAAAAAAAAAAACCACCACCAAACCACCAACCTTCTTTACACAACTGTGTTAAAACAAGAACAAAGAGCCCATGGAAAGAACCAGGTGTGACATGGAAAAGATAAGGAACAAACTCTTCTGTGTACATATCACTCTAAGATTATTTAATGACTCGAAGGATGACCTCCACCGAAAGGTGTGGTATGAAAGTGAGCATGAAACAGAACACTAATCATATATTTCAGCAACTCTGATTCCCAGTGGGCTGGGCCTTGGCACTGACAGTCAGCGCGCCCATTGTCAGACAGGTTTATTTCTTGCATAAGTTTACCATTATTCTGGAAGCCCTGCTTCCTGGCAAGGTCCCCTCTGCCTGCTGTCTTCTGGGTTGTTTTTGCCCCTTTCTTCCTTTCCTTCACTGTGGAACTCAGCTATCTGGCCTTGGACTGCCAAATTGGTTTGGGCTTTCTTACACCATGACTCCCCCTCCTGATAGCCCCTACAATTAGGTAATTATTTATTATCTTTGCCTTGTAATTGAGATGCAGGTTATAATTCCCCTTGGCTTTCAGGACGACTTGTTGTACCTACCTTCCCCACCCCACTATATCATGAGATTAAAGCATTAAGTGAGCGCAAGCGATGTAATAATATCCAGAATTAATTAACTGCACTGAAGATGATTATATTATGAATTAAGTAGCTCTTTCTCAGCCCGCACGGTTAACTACCACAATAAATAAACGTATAAAAATGCAGTTTTCATGGGGTTTAATTTTCAAAAGAGCCTCCACTAATTCAATTAATATTTATTGAGCTCTATCAGTACCTTTTGTATCTAGCCCCATTCATTCTGTCTGGAAATATCTTTCATTTAACAGTAATGTAAATTGGTGCCAGAAATTTGAAGCCCCTTTCATAGGACTTCATTGTAGTAAAAGTTTATTCCGACTATGTTCTGGGATTCCAGTGCAGGACCTGGCACCCTGTACTGTGTGAACACCATACTTTTGCCTGGAAAGCAAGATATTATTTAAAAAAACTTAAGTGTTAAAATAGATAAAAGTATAAATTGTTACTAACAAGGGGGAAGTTTTATTTGTCATGAACCAAGTATTCTCTTATTCCTTGACACCTAGTGACATGGTAACAAAATGTGTTTAGGGCTATCTGAACATTTAGGAGATTTTGTGGAGTTCTGGGAATATTTTGTCTAGTGTTACTTTAAGTGGTCATAGCTTTGTCCTCTGTATAGTGTAGTGACACTTAGGTTGAGATTATGAGGAAAATATTTCTACTTCTCATTAACCCAGAAACATAGAAATGAAGCCTAGAGTTCAAAGGTGAGGTGTTTCATCTAACTCACGTTTGATCATTTTTATTCAATTTAAATTTTCATGCATTTCATTATTTGTCAGGAGGGTATGAGACTGGGAAAATAGGAATTAAGACTACATAAAAACAATTATAGACATGTTGATTTTGATATCTTATATCTATCAGAAGAAAAACCAATCAAAGTATGTTGGTGGCAAATGAAATGTTTTATGTTAAATTGCCTACTGCACAGATAATATATAAAAGTAATACAGGAATACATAGACATGGATTAACATAAAATTCTTTTAAAATCTCAATTCTATCACCAATTGCAAAGCAGAATTTACCATTAAAAATATTCCCTGAACCAATTATTAGAACAATTATTAGATTCGTTTGCGGTTGGCCAGAAAATTCTTTCTAAGCTCATACTTCATGTTGAAGAGATGATGAAATTGCTTTCTTTGACTGAACATGAAGGCAACATCATTGTTTTGTAATTGTTGTTGTTGTTGTTATGTGCCGTCTAGTCGCTTGTGACTCACAGCAACCCTTTGTACAACAGCCCTAAACTCTGCTCTGTCCTGTGCCAATCTCACTGTCTCTAACACTCCCATCCTGATTACCCCAGTCACTGGATCAATCCACCTCATAGAGGGTCTTCCCCTCCTGCGCTGTCCCTCCACCCTACCAAGCATGATGTCCTTCTCCAAGGACCAGTCTCTCCTTACAACATGTCCAAAGTATGTTAGAGCCTCAGAATCCTTGCCTCCAAGGAGCCACCCGGTTTAACACTTTCCATGATGAATCTGTTTGTTTTCCTAGCAGTCCACGGTACTCTCTCAATACTCTTCTCCAGCACCACAGCTCAAAGGCATCAGTTCTCCTTCTATCCTCCTTGTCATTGTCCAACTCTCTGATGCATAACAGGTGATTGCGAAGACCATGGCCTGTATCAGACGCACCTTAGTCTCCAGAGAGACACCATTGCTCTTCAGTACTTTGGAGAGGTCCCTAACAGCAGACTTTCCCATGGCAATGCGCCTTTTAATTTCCTGGCTATATAAGGTCTGCCTTTCTTTAAACTCTTTGCAGGAATCCTGGGTAGTATCTGATCTCATTATGTAACAAGTCATTCTTTTCTTCCCCAAAGTAGATTGTTTACTTGGCATTTGTCCAATATAGCTAAGAAGAGGGAAAAGAAAAATCAACAACTTAATCAAACCCATAAACAAAAGCACTTAGTGCCTTGAGGACAGTGAGGGGAAATGATAGTGATGGGAGTGTAAAGCTTCCAATCCATTGCATTTATGCTATTATGATATTGGACAGAGGACATGGCTCTTGGTAATTTGTAAAAAAAAATAAAGAGATAAGGTCAAATCAGGGTTTCATATTCACACGTTTGAATCATCTCTGGCTGATATAGTGTTCAGAGGAGAAAGGCGAGAGAGATTGCATTTGAATGAGGTCACAAGGCCCCCTGTTTCCACTTTCACACAGACCTCACTATTCCCTATTACCTGACACTTGAATTTTCATGTATTTGTTACCCGTCCTACCACTATGGTCCCCTCAACCTTTGTGCCTGAGCTGAACATGATCTGTCTTTGAATTGCCTCTAATGTATATCAGCCACTAGAGTGTTATGATTCTCTAGGCAAGGCACAGAGGAAGTACTTGGTAAAGATATATTGAATAAATGAGTAGCAGTGAGAAACAGATGTATGTATACCTAGGCCTGCAGTAAGTTGGTTTGGCGGTCATTCCATAAGAGCAATTTTCTGGAAACTCTATCAGTGCTTGTCATGGTGAGGGTTAAGCATTGACAAGAAGCTTTCTTGTCTAATGGGAAAGAAGGGAGTTAGTTGAAATTTGGATGGAATTACAGATTAAAAAGGCAAAAACGAAACTACCCGCGTCAGAACATGACTTTGCTCTTTCTGGTTATCAGTGGTTGATTTTGTTTTTCAGGAACAGATGAGCAAGTCTTTCTTACAAGGTGCCTCTGCATAGGTTAAGTCAAGCTCCTCCCACATTCTCCTTAGCAGATGAAGGCTTTGCCATTTGTGCTGTCCTTGCGGCGCATTTCAGAGTATTTCTTTTATTAGAATATCAAAGGTGTTTTCCTTTTCCAGTCTTGACACTGGAACATGAAAGACCTCACTTACCGCACGTTGAGGGGTATCTACTTACCCATCCATTGAAGAAAGTGTTTTATTTAGTCTTCTCTTCCATACCATCCTCATCTGTATCAGAACCAATACTCTGTCAGGCTGAGTGGTGACATCAATTGATCAAACGTCATTGTTTCGTATGACTACTTGCATTGCCGGTCATTGTCTTGGTCAAACCCAAAATGTTTAAGACTTGTTGAGTCAGTGCCACTTCTGTTCAAATAAGCTGTGTTATCAACTCGTTGAGTCAGAATTGACTTATCGTTGACACTCTGGCGAGTTTTCAGAGGCTGTAATTGCACAGGAGGAGATTGCGGGTTCGATGCAGCGTTTGCATTCAAACTCCCTGCCTTTAGGTCGGCAGCGTAACTCTTTTAGGTACTAGGTTATCAGAGTCCCCTTAAGCAGTGTTTGGTGTGTGAATTTGTTTCTTCCTCTTCTCTGACTGGTCTTGAAGCCACAGATAGAGTCTTCTATATGTTCAAGTTTAATAACTGTTACCAGGGTGCCTAGTTCCTGCCTAAGCCTGATTCTATAATGATGATTGTTGTTGTTGATTGTCTTTGAATCAAGCACCACTCATAGCGACCCTATGAACAACAGACCTGAAGCCCCTCTACAACTATCGACATTTCTCAAAGTTCATAGAATTTCCAGAGGCATGTTATGTAGGAAGTGGATGCCATTCCTGCTTCCAAATATGATGATAGGGGGAAGAAAGGAATAAAAGACAAAACAGTGTAACTCCCTCTCAATTCCAAATCTTAGAGAGAAAAAAGTTTACAGCCCCTTCACCCCTGACACTTACATAGGCTAAAAAACCCTGCTTAACCTTCTAGAATAACCATGGTTTTCTAAGATTCAGCTGGGTAGTTAAGCAAATTGCGTTGAGGCTCGTTCTAAGACCCTTCTCCTTTGTGCCGCTTCCATCATTCTGATTTATTCTTGAAGGAAACGTGACTTAAAAGGATCGTGTGTTTGGGGTTTACACATTTCACAGGCTCGTTAGGCTATAAATGAAGGATTAGTTCATAAGCTTCACCTTGGTGTTATACTTAATGATATCAATCCAACGCTCCACACACTCTAATTGATTAACATGAGGGGAAACTGTCATCAAAATTAGTGTATCTTTCAAGTAACAGCCGCATCTTACCTCTTGGTAGTTTATGTGATACTGGTTTTCCTAGAGCAATGGTGAAGAATTTAAATTCGTTTAAAATATGAATAATGTTCACACCTGCAAACTATTATTCTGCCTCCTTAAATTTCAGGGCCTCATTCACATCATCTTACATTTCACTGCTTTGTTTGGGGATGGTGCTGAAAAAGGAAACTCACAGGCCGTGCCACTATTGTTGATACTAAGTGAAAAGCCATAGGCTATCAACACTGCTAGTGCTTATTTTCTGTATTATGATAGAAAAAACGAAAGACATATTTCCTCCCCACGTTCCCCAGGGTGGACTGGTACAGCATCTTGCTTCACGTGATATGAATCATACATTTTACTTCTATTCAGAGCTCTGTGTTGCTGTAATCAATTTGTCAACTTTGAGGGGGAGAAGAAAATATTTTGATTGGAGTGGGGAGAATTTTGTGCAGGTTAGGTCTAACCCATTCAGACGCTTACCTTGTACAGCTATTTCACAACGTTGTAATCACAACGTTGTGTTGGATGAAGATGAGTTTTGCTAGTCTCGACTATAAAGTCTGGGAAGCAGGAGCGGCATCCACTTCCTAAACAACATACTTCTAGAAACTCTTTGAACTTTGAGAAATGATGATAGTTATCCAGAGGCTTCAGGTCTTCTGTTCCTAGGGTCACTGTGAGTTGTGTTTGACTCGACAGAAATCAACAACGATAATATAAAGTCACACGGTTGTCTAATTAATTCTACACTAACTGACATGGCAGCGTGTTAATTAACAAGAGTCATGATCAAGGTTTGAATGTTGAATTCGCAGAACAATTTAGAGAATTGGAGGTAAAGTACGATTACTTCAAGCCAGCTCATTGACTAGTGGGTGGCACCAGAAACAAAAGGGAAAGTTCATGTCCTAATTGGGGTCCCCAAATCGAAATATGACCCAAAAAGCTGTTGGGGTGGCTATGAAGGCTAATAGAACACCAGACTCTGGGATAGGAGAGAGACCTGATTAATAGAGTAACGGTTAGCCCTTTTGTACACTTTTCTGGTTTTTTGTTTCTGTTTTTCTTTTCAGTAGCCTGTTGGGGTATTACCTTCATTTGAGGTATCATGGTTTAAAAGAGATATTAATAAACCAAAAGAAACATCACCAGGATAGCCAGAGGTGAAGAGATCTTATCTCATGAGTTAGAAGACCTAAGGATACATTGAGAAAAGAAGGCTCTGGAAGAACAGGCTTGGGGGTTTTAAACTATTTTAAGGGCAGCTATATAGTAGGAATAGACAAAGGATGAAAGTCACGCAGGTGTCGAGGACTTTCGTTCATAGGGTCGCTATGAGTCGCCTACGACTCGACGGCACTTAACAACAACAACATCATATAGTAGTAGGGTTAGGTTTACTCATTGTCACACCAGGAGATGGAAAATTAAAACTGCAAAAATAAAAATTTAAGGAAGCGTGGAACATTTGAACCATTAGAAAGATCAGAACCCAGAATTAATTGGCTCAGAAAGCTGTAAGCTAGCAATAACTGATGCTGCAAGATTGTTTGCTCTGCAAGTCGCTTTACTAGTTGACCAGTTTCTGAGAAACCATATCATCTAAGAGCTTTGCATTCTAAGATATGATGACTTCTTTGAGCCCAGCGTGTGGAAGTTAAATACTTGTCTTTGGTTAGAGTCCATTTTCTTATTGTGCTTGGTCAGTGTTGTTGTTGTTGTTATGTGCCATCAAGTCGTTTGCGACTCATAGCGACCCTATGTACAACAGCCCTAAACCCTGCTCTGTCCTGTGCCAATCGCACTGTCTCTGACACACCCATCCTGATTACCCCAGTCACTGAATCAATCCACCTCATAGAGGGCCTTCCCCTCCTGCGCTGTCCCTCCACCCTCCCAAGCATGATGTCCCTCTCCAAGGACCTGTCCCTCCTTACAACATGCCCAAAGTATGTCAGATGAAGCCCCAGAATCCTTGCCTCCAAGGAGTAGCTTGGTTTAACCCTCTCCAGGATGAATCTGTTTGTTTTCAGTCCATGGTACATTCAATACTCTTCTCCAGCACCACAGCTCAAAGGCATCAATTCTCCTTCTGTCCTCCCTAGTCATTGTCCAACTCTCTGATGCGTAACAAGTGATTGCAAAGACCATGGCCTGTATCAGGCGCACCTTAGTCTTCAGAGAGATACCGTTAGGTGACCTCCAATCAACGAGGGCTCTTAGCAACCCTGAGAATGACAGGTCAGAACCTACCCTATTCTACACTATTGTCACAATCGCTCAAGCCATGGTTGTAGTCACTGTATCCAACTATCTTGTTGAAGGTCTGTCTTCCTCTCTTTTGCTGACCCTTCTACTTTTCCCAGTGTGATATCTTTTTCCAAGGAATCATCCCCTCCTGACAACATGCCCCAAGTATGCGAGTTGACATTTCACCATTCCTGCCTCTTACTATCAGGGTAGGAATAACAATCTTTAACAATGTACATTCTCTTTAGTAACAGAGTCAAATCTGTAATTATGACAATGGCCTAGGCTGCTGTGAACAAAGGCCATGATCTCATGACAACTGGCAAAGGGCCAAGAGATCATGATCTTATACAGAGAGAAATCTAGAGCATTCCATGAAAATGTTGAATAAGATTGTCAGAGTGCATTCACAGTTAAGGCTCACCTTTTAAGCTGAATAAAGACCATGAGTTCCTTAATGCTTGCATTAAGCTTCTACAAGGAACTTACATCCTCTGGCATGTAAGGAAGTAGAGTGGAAAAGGAGTGAAAGAAACCAAGAATCAACAAGTTTGTGATATTTGAAAGATACATCTTTATTCATATGAGATGCTTCCTCTAGCCATATTATAGGGGGAAATTGTGTGATTCAATTTATTTTGCATATAATATGTCCATAAATATAAGTAGAACATATAAGGGGTAAAGTTATGAGAGCTTTACCCGTAATGAAACATTTTAAAGAGGAGTCCTTTTAAGTGTTCATAGCTATAGTTGAGGTTTATAAAGGCCATGTTTCACAGCCGAATTTGATGAAGCAGCAATTAGAGTCTTAAAAACTTGTCAGTGGTTATCTCAGGCACAAATATTGGTCTCTTGCTGAGGAGAACAAAGATTAGTAAAGGAAAAAAAAAGACTCTTGGAGACAATTAGTCCAAAGAACTAATGGGCCAGGTGAACCTTAGTGTCCATGACTCTAAGAGCAGGAGCACTGGGTGGTAACCAGCTACCACCAATACGGATCACTCTGAAAGGGACTACACAATAGCACGCCATGGATAGAGTGGGAGAAAGAGGTGGAACAAAGTTCAAAGTCTTAAAAATAGAAGATTGTACTCATTAAAATGATAGAAACTGGTGGAGCCCACAAGAATAAGACCCTTCATCCTCATTAAACCCTGAAAATGGAGTCTACTTTAAGCCAAAAAACAAAAACAAAAAAACCCACAGCAGGGAGGTGTATACGCTGTAGAACAACCAACCATAGGAGGACAATGGGAAGCATTTGCCCGGGAGTAAGATTGAGAAGTAGGAAGAAACAGGAAAGAAGAATAAATTAATAAAAATAGAGAATGCTTACAGGAACAAGGTGGGAGAGTGCTGTTCCATTCTAATCAAAATGTGTAAGAATTATTGAATGGGAAAATCAGTATTCTCTGTAGCTTTTGTTCAAATCACAATCAAAAGTTTTTAAAAATACCTAGCTAGTATGTTGTTGTTGTTGTTAAGTGCCATTGAGTCATAGGTGACTCATAGTGACCCTATGAACGAAAGACCTGAACACTTGTATAACTTTGGTTGTTTCTCCAAGTTCATAGGGTTTCTGGAGGCAAGCCATTTTGGAAGTGGATGCCATTCCTGCTTCCAAGCTTGTTTTAATCAGGAAACTCCACCAAACACTGTCCATGATGGGTAACCATTATCACATTTGACACATCAGTGTCACAGTGTTTAGCATCACAGCAACCATGAGTTACCTCTGTACAGCAATGCACAGACCAGTGCTGTACCACTTAGAAGAATGTTTAACAAAAACCAATTTGAACCAGGCCTGAGGGCCACAGATTAAAATCACCCACCTTGGGCTTGGTAGCACAACTTTCTGTCCACTAGGCCCACAGAGCTCTCTCTATGGTGTCATTGCTACTGTTGTTAAGAGCCATCAAGTTGTAGACAACTCATAGTGAGTGACTCTATGAACGAAACACATGAACACTTGTATAACTTTGGTCATTTCTAGCTAGTATACATTTAAAAAACTAGGAAATGGAAAGCTAAATATATTAGTTTTGAGATTCAAGGTACAGGAAAAATGAGAAGAATAGCACATATTAATGAATGCAGAGTTAAAATGAAAACACAGTTTTCCAGATTGCCCCAAGGCTAAGCAGTAGTTTGAGATATACATATACATATATATACATACATATATATACATATATACACACATATACATATATATACATATATATATATAGAGAGAGAGAGAGAGAGACAGACATGGTCCTTTCGGCAAGTTTTGCAGAGAAAAGCTTCCCCCCACCCCTGATAAGATTTCTGATCCACGAGTATTCTGAGGTGGTGGTGCTAAGTGTCCTCAAATTGATTACAAGTCATAGTGACCCTAGGAATCATAGAGCCTTGCCCCATCCTGCTCCAAAATGTTCCCATCACTGTGTCAATCCATATTGTTGAAAGTCTCAGTCTCTCTCTTTCTCCCTCCACTTCCCTCTCTCCCTTCCCGCCCCTCCCTCTCCCCCTCCCTCCCTATTCCTCTCCTTCCCTCCCTCTCTGCCTGCCTCTCTCCCTCTCTCTCTCTCTGGCTTTCAGGTACATAAGCATCAATTAAAAATAGCATGACTTTTTCTCAGGCATACTTAGTCTTTAAGCTGACATACAGATGCTGAGACGAGGTCTAACAAATTGACTACGGACAACTTTAAAGGTTTCACCCATTCCATTATTAATAGCCTGTTAATTCAATAACCTAATAGTCTACTCCTAAAGAGCTTCAGTGGGGACTGATTCAAATCCACCAGCTGCTCGAATCCATTGCCTCAGAAACTCAATGGTGGATCTCCTATGGGTCAGACTAGGAAGCAATGGTCCTTGTTGCTATCGTTGCTTTTAGGTAGCAGATGACTTTTAATCTTAGACTCCAGGCCTAATTTGCCACTGAATTTTATGCTTAGCACCTTTTTATCTGGATGGAATCAGATTAGAAGAGAGCAGACTGGAGAGAGGAGGAAGGTTCATGTGGGTGTGGGTTAGATCAGGAGCCATGTCTCCACCTCTTAGCTTCGGTTTGTGGTGAGTTTACAGTCTTCACGTCTCACTAGGAGAGCTTGTTTTTGAACCACTGCCCAGCTGTCTGCAGTAAACAGGCCTTCCAAGTGCAGCGTCCTGAGTAAGGATTCTAAGTGGAACGTGTCACTGAGGCGATTCTTAGTGTGAGAACTGGAGTCCTCGGAAAGATCCATTTATTAAAATCCAGCCAATAGCCATTCCCCCCTTTAACTGTCTTCTTTGATATTGTGCTTCTCAGATATTCATGAAACCTACAGTGATTTCAGCTTAAAGATCTGCACAAGATGATCAGTTTCCAGAATCTTCTATCCATGGTGGTATTTGGATTTACCCCCTCGTTTTCCCCGTAATAGGTTGAAATCCCTTTGCAAAGCTTGTATTGCTTTCTTTTCCTGAAAATGAACAACGCTGAGGTAAAGCCCAGAGGACATTAAAACCCCATTATCGTTCACTTCCGGAACCCATGGCTGTGGTTTTCCTACAGGTAAAATCACTTCCCTGGGAGTGCAGGAAGTGTAGTGTTTCCTTCTCAGTACAGATGCAAATATCTCTTAAAGTCCTGTCTTTCCTGAGCGTGTGTGTTGAGTGAATTAGTCAATTCAGCTAATTCCACACTCCAAGTCTTCGTGTTTTATTGAATCTTATTCTAAAAACACAGATAGAAGTTAAGTGAAAATACTCTTTTCTATCCTTATCCTAACCAAACCCTATAGACAAGGCCACCTTTGATTTTAATCGAATGCTAACGAAATGAAATGAAATACTAAAATGATAATGTCCTACATATGTTCTGAAATATAAAGAGAAAGATAGTTTATACTGGGGCTTTTTTTAATCAATAACGTTTAAAATGGTATATATTAGAGGCATTTGCTATTTTCCCATTCCATTTCATTCTTTGTTAAATAGGTAAAAAGAAATACAGATAGAGTGAGGTTAAGCCACTCCTTAAATAAAGACTATGTTTATAACACAGAGATCTTTCCAAGAAGGAAATTGTTTCTTCTCCCACCCCCTAAATTGCTCTTCATTAAAAAATAAAAAAGTGTTTGTTCAGTTTTATTTCTCTCACAGCCGAGTGATAATATGGTGTGGCTGATAGACAATCGGTGTTGGTGTTTTTTGTTTTTTTTATTTTACGGGCAACGTTCCCATAAAGGAGTGTTTTTTTGGAAGTGAGTGGGTAATCCTAGGATAGTCAAAGTCCTCCTCCTCTCATGCCAGGCTCTCTCCCACTGTGTTTCTGTTTGTTGTTTCAAATCATAAGGAACTGCTATGAAATTTGTTCCAAGTGCCTGACATGATAATGAGCCTTTCAGGTTTTCAGTTGAAACCCTGATGAAGGTGTGTGCATTTGCCTTGATGAGAACTCCCTGTGATAAAACAGTGGCCTCACTGGTATCTGATTTGGGTGGTTTTTCTTTTTTGAGGTATGTCTTCCTCTAGAGCTGGTCAGTCAAGATTTTTTTTAGAGAAGTTAACACAAAAGGTATATTTGATCTGAGGATAAACAATATTTGAGCCATAGGAGAGAGATACCTCAAGGTGAACTGTGGAGGTCAAGTTCCTGACCTAGCCTAGGCTAGCCCTGTTGTGTGCAGGCCTGTGTTGAATGCCTCCAATGTCTAGTCAAGTCTGACTCACAGAGACTTGATAGGACAGAATGAAACTACCTACTGACGTTTCCTGAGCTGTAATCTTTCTAGAAGCAGACTCTCAGGTCATTTCTCTTGTGGAACCTGGAATAGGTTCAAACTGCCAAATTTTTGGTTAGTGGTTAGGTCCTTAACCATTACCTCCAGTGAAGAACAACAAAAAACAAACAGAACTCAGTGGTAACCAACCAAAACAAACGAACTTAAGAAGGTCAGGAAGGTGTTTTTTTTCACTGCAAAGATTTCCCCTGACGTGAGTGTTAATGAATGTCAAAGCAGTAACATAAAAAGACATGATTCGTTTAATGATTGACAGAATAAGAAAAATACAAGGTCTTTTGTCAGATAAATGACTACTGTTTGGTGTTCCTTTACCTTAGGAGTATCAAAAGTGATCTCATGATAGCAATAATGGCCCAGAAGCAAGATAACCTGTTATATAATAACCAGTGCAGAAAGGGTGATGAGTCTTACTGTACTTGTTTTCTCACTTAACAACTCTTGACAATTACTTCTGCAACTCAGGTTGGTTTGGATCCTTTACTGAAGCTGTCTGCTTGTGAATTGTGAAGACATAAGCGTCAAAGTTTTATCTGGCTGCTTTGTACATCTACAGTACCAGTTTATCACTAGTTGTTGTTAAATGCCAACAAGTTGTAGACAACTCATCGTGACCCTGTGAATGAAAAGACCTGAACACTTGTATAACTTGCATCATTTCTCCAAGGTCATAGAGTTTCTGGAGACCAGCTGTTTTGGAAGTGGATATCACTCCTGCTTCCAAGCTTGTTTTAATCAGGGAGCTCCAGCAAACACTGTCCACCATGGGTAACCATTATCGCATTTGACACATCAGTGTCACAGTGTTTAGCATCACAGTAACCTCGAGTTACCACTGTACAGCAAATGGACAGACCAGTGCTGTACCACTTAGAAGAATGTTTGACCAAAAAGAATTAAAACCAAGCCTGAGGGCTGCAGATTAAAATAATATACCTTTGACTTGGTAGCATCACTTTCTATCCACCAGACCCACAGAGCTCGCTCTCTCTAACGTGGTGGTGGTGGTGGTAAGTGCCGTCGAGTCATAAACGACTCATAGCAACCCTATGAATTAAAGTCCCAAGAAATGTTTAATGTTGCCCCAAATTGCTGGAAGAGCCTAACTACTGGCGTTTTTATACAGAAGAAATGAAAGCACAGATTTATAACTTGCAATCACAACAGTGACTTCCAACAATTACCAAAAAATATTCATCTATCTGTTTCCTTTTCCTAAGCAGTAGGTTGGACCCCTGGGAAGTGTGATCTTTGCTTTGGCAAGCCCGTAACATACTGAAAGCATTAATGGTGATACGTCCTCTAAATGATTACAGTCATCTCTGTTCTATGAGTTGTAAATACTAGAGGAAATATACGTGCTCCCATGCTGGTTGGTGTTAGACCAAACACGTCACTGTTTCAGATGTACAATATTTGAATCTTATGGATTCTTCCCTTTTTAAAAGTGCTTCTTTTACTTTTCTCCTTTCATTACATTGTTTGTTTTACAAGCTGTTTTATGTACCTTGTAACTGACTCTAGGGAGGGCTGGTAAACAAATCGAATTCCTTCTAGGAGAACCATGTGTGGGTTTCAGTTGGAGACTTTTCCAACACGGCTAATTGCTACTTGCTCAGAATGTCACTGTGCTCACCAATAGTCCACAAAGAAATGTGGATGGTTGTTGAAGCCTTGCCGTAAGAGCTACATCTAATACAAGCAGTTGTGACTTGTTAAAGAGCAAATCAACTTCTACCACTGAGGGACCATGAGGAGGAAACCTTCCTTCTGTATCCTCAGCCTGTTGCCGAGATTACTTCCCAGGCTTCTCACTCCCTGCTCACTCTGTTCTCTGTATATGCGGGAGTGTTGGTGGGCGCCCCTGGTCTGTCTGCTGACTCTTTCATGCCCTGCTTCCAAAATTAGCTGAAGATCATTGCTGGGGGCAAAGTGCAATGGCTTATAAGACATTTAGCCAGAGAACAGGGTCTGGAGCCACCAGACTTCTGCCGAAGAGTCTATGTGGACTTGACCGCAAAAGAGGCTTGGTTGGGATGGCCTGGGTTTCAATTCCCTGTTCACTATATAGGTGCTTGACTTATGGGAATTGTCTTCTGAATGCTAAAGGCGCTTTACGTGGCTCCAGTACAGTCAAATCAGGTTTGGTTAGTGAGGTGAAAGTGAACAGAACTAATATAGTACCGCTATCTGTAAGTTGAAAAGCCTGAAAAGGGTGGTGGTGGGAATCTTTTCTTCCTCTGATCCTCCAAGGATGGGGCTGTGGTTGGAGAAGTACTTGATTCGTATTCTCTCTGTGCAGTCACTTATCGAGGTCTGTGAAAGGGATCTTTGCCTCTTCACTTGTTTTTCTGCAATGAAGGTAGAACAGAAGGGGGCAATATTCTCAGTAGAATTTATTCATGAAATGAGTAGTCAGTCACCAAGCAGAAGAGACATTTCCCCAGGTATTTGAAGTTAAGTAACACTGAGGTTCAAACATTAAAAATCCTCAGAAAGAAATCAGGTAGTGTGTTTTGCCTCAGTGTAATGCTGACCTGAAGTGTCATGAAACTCTTAAGTGCTATGCTGTCCAATATTTTAATTTTTGAAGTACTAACATTTTGCATCTTGAAAGCAATGCTGTCATCTCTATTGTGTTTTTCATAACGACACCTAATTTTCTGAGAAGTTGCTAACACTATATAATTTCAGAACAATTTAACCCTTCTGTTGAAATTTACGCATGTTGAAATTTGGGTATGCTGCCACCAGGTGGTGGTAAATCTTTGACACAAGTTGTCATTATTTTAAAGGGGTGTTCCCCTTAAATTTTTTAAACATAAGTAATACATATATTTCTTTAAGCAATCAGTTACTCAGAAATTCAGACTATAACCTGACTAAAAATGAGCCAAATAGCTATCATAAAAGGCTGGCAGGACTTTCAAGGTCTTATGCTTGTACCCACTTCTTTACTCTGGTTGTCTTTGAGGAACAGATGGAACCCCATTTGAAAATCACCACTTTAAAATATGATGTCTGTATTTTATCTTGGATTAATCGAAAAGGCATTCTTTTTATTTAAAAACTAGATGTGTAGGAAATGTACTGTTGAGTCAGAACTGACTCATAGCACACCTTCTAGCAGGTTTCCAGATACAATAAATCACACAGAAGGAGATTGCCTATTCCTTCCCCCACCCCCAAATCAGCTGGTGGGTTTGAACTGTGTGCCTTTGAGTTGACAGCACCACTGCTTGCCACCAAGCCACTACAGTTCTCTGCTTAAGCAATAGAAAGAATACTTTAAGCAGTAGGAAGAGACTGTGAAAGCACTTCTCAAAGACAGTTGGAGGTTATCAAGGTTGCTCATGGTTAGACTCTGGTGGCATGGTCTGTAGAGTGTCTTGCTGCTTGCTCAAAAGTGGTGCTACTCCACAGAGGAACACGGTTCGAATCCACCAGATGCTCTGCCAGAGAAGGAGGCGCAATATCCTCCTGTACCAGTCAGATCTGATTTGACGGTACACGCACACAAAATAAAAAAAAAAATGGTGCTACTCCAGTAGTTCAAATCCATCAACTGCTCTGCAGGAAAAAGACAGACGGTTTCCTCCTGGGCCATTTATAGCCTCTGAAAACTCCCTGGAGTGTCAGCGAATGAATGGAAATCCAAAGTCTCTGTAAATTTTCATTAAAATTAATTAGAGAGAGAAAGAGAGAGCACTAGGTTTTTCTTCCAAGTCATCTCTGAATGTACTTGAACTCCTAAACTTTCTATTCCCTTTCAAGTGTATTAACTGTTGGTGCTATCCAGGGACTCCTGATCTATGTGACTAGCTATAGTCTTTTAGGCTGGGGAAGGAGCAACTGTAAGCACTTCAGAGAAGGAATGTGGTTGGCTCTTTGGAAACATAAAAGGCCAACCATAGCAGATTGGAATGAATGGATGAAGAAATGTGATGAGGTTGGAGAGATGATCTTGAGAGTCATTTTACAGGGTTTGGGTTGAGTGTGAATGAAGCAGAAGAGGCCTCTAACTGTTGTGTAGAGAATGGACTTCTGGGTTGGTGTGGAGGCCTGAATCAGGATCCTGCTGTGAAATCCCAGAACAGTGATGGTGGTACCTGGGAGTGGCTAGCACTATCCACGCCAGGCACCTCTTCTCTGAGTCTTTGTGTTCTCTGATGATTCATGTCTGCCGACCCTTCTTCCATCTGTGCCTGGCATTTGAAAAAGAAATGCTGGCCACCCTTGGCCTCTAACGTAGACACCTTGAATTGGTTATGAGATGGCCTAGAGCTGAGGTCTTGGCCAACTCCCTTCACTTCTCCAAACTTTGGTGGTCTCCCTAGGGTCCTCCTCAGGTCTGACATCTTCGGAGTCCTAATTTCTTGTGATTGAACCTTAATGAGCGCCACCACCCAAGATGACCAGAGGGCTAATGGAAATCATTAGAATGCCCCACATGCCTCTGACTTGGATTTAATTCGATCCAGATCTTTTTCCATTCCCTCAGAGTCTGCAAGCATTCTGTGATACTCGAACATGGATCTTCAGTCTCCCAGTAGATTGATTTGGGGGAATCAGTTCTGAAGACAAGAGTGGTCTTAGGCACAGTAGGTTCAACCTGAAATGCTCCCCTCGCCGGATTCTCAAATAGTCTCCTGTCCTGTGCTCCTTTCCGAGACCCTCCTTAAAGAGCGTTGCGGTCTGATCTTGAGAAAGAAGGAGATATGCTGCTCCTTGCCTCCACTATTCAGGAGAACCATGGTAGGACTTGGGCACCTTTTTAAGAAAGTGAAAAGTAAGAGGATATCAACACATTTTAATCATGAATTTTGGAAAGGGTCTATCTTCCCTGCTACACCAGCAGTTCAGTCTCTTTAAAATGCGAACAAAACAAGACAAAACCCTACAAAGAAGCCAAATCGGTTGTCTAAGCATTTGTGTCCTAACTCGGGAGTGATGTTTCATACCTTTGTGCACAAAAGTTAAGCAATACCTAAAAATATTAATCTGTTGAATAAATAACAGCTCTTGAGGTTTTGTCCAAACTAAGCTGCTCACTGGCACTTGTCACACGGCCAGGTTCTCAAGCTCGGGACACCTGGTCTTCAGCATGGCATTCTAATTTAGAGAAAGCACCTTAACGCTTGAGGTAATTCATCTAAAGGAGACATCTCTTCGCGGAACAAAGAGAAGTTCACTTTTACTGGGTCAGCATGTATGCATTGTTTAGAAAAGCATTCCAGAGAGTTCTGTCCATTTGAGGTTTGAAATAGAGCCCACTCTCAATAATGTGTGCTGTGGTGATGACTGTATCAACTGGGTTAATTAACTTGCTTTTTCATTTTGGAAATCTTGGCTTAGATTACCAATGACCAGAGTTCCCTCGTTTTTAATGTGTTCCATACCAGGCATTTGCCCGCTGCTTCTAAATACAAAGTGATCTCCCTCGTCAGTGACAGGCCTGAGCATTTCTGAAGCCCGCTGAGGGAGTGGAGGAGAAATTTGAGAATTTCCTGAGGAGCTGAGAGGAAGGCCTAAGCCAAGTTTTATGGCAATTATATTTACTGTTTAAAATTAATAGTCATTATAGTCTTGTACATCTTATAGTAATGTTATAATTAGTCATACTATATATACATATATGACTAATTCTCCCAGGAACTCCGTTAAGCTGTGGTAGCGAGTTGGAGCGTGAGTGTTACAGCGTAAGCTCGAGGGAAGTGAGCTTGTTCAAGTGCGGGAAATGAAGGATAAAGAATGATTTAGTGACTATTTTGAAATAATGGATTTTTTCCCATAAAGAGGGTGATTTGGGCTACTGTTCACAGAAGTTTGAATAATATGAAATGAGCTTCCACTGGAAAAGGTGGGATTTGGGTAAAAAATTATAGAAGGATTTCCTTCAGTAAATGGACTTCGATGTAGATGAGACTTTGTGTTCAAAGAGGTGATAATTGTAATATGCAGGTTTGGGAACTGGGAGAAAACCTCCCAGAGTCAATGAAAACATACATGAAGTGTAAGTCATGATTTTGTTTGTTTGACTATATTTTCCACAAGTTGCAAATTTCCCATCAGAGTGGGGCATGAAATCTATCACCTTGTGCATGTACATCCATGGCCGTATACCTTGGTTGTTGTGTCCTGTCGAGTCAGAACCAACCCAGAGTGCCTGAGTAAGCACAGAGGAAGCCTATTGTTCCCTTCTAGAAGTGGCTTGTCACCTCCGTCAAGAGGCATAGTGCCACTGTTGTAAAACGGGACTGGCATAGGGGCTGGGGGGCAGGGAGACTGAGAAAGATGGTATACTGCATTGAAACAGATGAGGAAGAGAACTGTTTAAAAGGGATATGTGATTAGGTATTTTTGTCATGACCGGAGTCCAAAGCGAAGGCTGCATAGTGGAGTGCACTTGGGGGGAGGGATTGTATAACAATAAAAGAATTTTTCTTTTACTTTTCAAAGAGAAGAATGAATTGGAGGGGAGAGGTGGGCAGGGAGAAAAGTGCAACAGTGGATGAATGGAAATCCAAAATCTCTGTAAATTTTCATCAAAGTTAATAATAATAATAATAAAAATGTATTAAAAATAATTTTTAAAAAAGAACCAACCCAGAGCTGAACTTCCAGTGGGTTTTAAGAGACAGTTAATCACACGGGAGGAGATTATCCATCTTTCTCCAACTGAGCAGCTGGTGGATTTGAACTGCCTACCTTTGAAATTGCAACCCACGTTGATCACCAGTGCTCATATACCTTTAAAAGTTAGCTTTCAATTATAGTTCTAATCATTAAACATTCGCATTGGTGGATGTATATTCAAGGGATGATGACTAAATTTCCCTTTGTGTTGTGTGTCGTGTACTGTCGAGTTGGAACCAACCCATAGCTGACCCTCTGGTGGGTTTTCAGAGGCAGTTATCACAGAGGAAGAGATGGCCCATCCTTCTTTACGGAACAGCTGGTGGCCTCGAACTGCATGCCTTTGGGATTGCAGCACAGCTTCTTGCCACTAGAGAAAGAGGGGTGTTTTCCTCTTTTAAAAATGATAGTATCATGTGACATCTATGAGCATCTCAACAAATTCCTATTAAGATCCTCCCTGCTCCAGCTAATGTGTCTCCCCTGCCCAGCCCCTACTCATAGTTGTTTCTTAAGGGACAGAGAACAATTCAAGGTCAGTACCTACAGGCCACAGCTTAGGTTCAAGACCAGGACGCACAAAGGCTTCTACAGCAAAACCCCTTTCTCAGCGAGGTGGTGTCAGCCATGGAAAGCCACAAGCTTTCTGTACTATCAGTCAGAGCCTGTTTAATAAAAGTATTTCGAGTTTCTATTTGTCCCATGACTTCTCAAGACGCTGACGAGAGAAACAAACAAACAGTTAAAATATCACTGTGTTGCGCTCACTTCAGCAATACACACACCAAAACTGGAACGACGCAGAGAAGACTAGCAGGGCCCCTGCTCAGGGGTGACAAGCAAATTCGTGAAGCGTTCCACGTTTTTCCAATATATTTTAGAGAGATTGTGGTGACATAGCACCTCCTTTCTTCCTTTGTTTTTTTGTAAGGTTCATGTCTTTCTTAAAAGCACTGTGAGACTGTGTCCCAAAATGTGAAGAGTAGGAGTCCCAGTGGTGTACTGTTTAAATTCCTGGCTCCTAACTGAAAAATTGGCACTTTAAATCCACTAGTGATTCTACTCGTGAACTCTGCTGGTCTAGTGGGTGAGGATTTGTGCTGCCAACCCAAAGATAGGCAAGAAGAAGATGGGCAATCTTCAGTGCACTTCACAGCCTCTAAAACCCACGTGACATCAGGGTTGAGGGAAGACAGAAAAGGAGGGGAGGAATGATGTGTACGGCATTGGAACAGATAAGGGAGAGAACTGTTTAAAAGGGATATATGATTGGGTATTATTGTCATGGCAGGAGTCCAGAGTGAAGGCTGCATAGTGGAGTGGACTTAGTGGGAGGGATTGCATAGCAATGAAAGAATTTTTCTTTCTTTTCAAGGAGAAGAGTGAATTTGGGGGGAGGGCGTGGGCAGGGAGAAAAGTGTATCAATGAATGACAGGAAACTCTAAGTCTCTGTAAACTTTCATTAAAATTAAAACAAACAAACAAACAAACCCACTGTGAGGCTCAGCGAGGAGTCATTTCTGAGCCATGAGTTGAGTTTACTGAGTGGCTGCCCGTCTGCCTCCACAAAGATTACAACCTCGGCTGCCCAGAGGCCATTCTGTTTTGTCACATGGAGTCTCTATGGTTAGAGATCAACTCAGTGGCACAGAACAACAATAGTGATGTGAAGAGATTTGGTTAACAATTACTATAGCACGTTTTCTGTTTCTAAAGGATATGCTATTTGGAGGAAACATTTATATCAGCACAAAACCCACTGATTCTTATTCACAGTGACCCTCCATGGAGTTTCTGAGTTAATGGGTGGGAACTGCCCTTCTGCCTCCCTCAGAGAACCTAGAGGATTCGAACCATTGACCTTTTTGGTGAGCAGACCAACACAACGCACTGTCACATAAAGCAGCCGTGCTTTCCTCAGCCCTGTTATTGTCTGTTACGATTAATGTGTTTTACGGTTTGAGATTGATTTCTCCAGGTCCTGCTCAGATTAAATGTTCAACTGCTCACTGAAACATTGGTGGTTTCGAAGGCTTGGTAATTACAAGCATGGGGGTTTTGTTTGTTTGTTTCTTTGTTTGTTTAATGGGAGCAGTGTACTTTCTGGCACATGGGGTCTCTATGAGTTGAAACCAACTCTACTGGAAAACTCAACAACTGCTGCCATTGAAAATAGCAAACACAGCTCTTGTAACCTCAGCCTGTTACAGAGAGAGACTTACAAAGTTACTTTTAAATGATGTTTCAATCTGTTGAGGCCAACCGACTTTAAACTCACTCAGTGGTAGGGTTTATTTTCAGTTATCCATAGACTACCAAGAAGTAACTACTTAAATCAATGGCTTTCCAACCTTGGATGAAAAGTGGAATTGCTGTTTCCTGTCTCATTTTAAACTCTCTTGCTCTCATCACTCTTGAGCTTTTTTTTTTTTTCCCAATAGAGGTCATGTTAGTCCACCTACCTACCGCCCAGAGCAAGTGGTTGGTAAAAGACGTAGGCTGCATAGCCTATTAGTCGGTCAAGTCGCTGTTTGTGCAAAGTACTTGCTGAAGCAGAAACAAACCTTTCTGTTTTGAAAGCATGTTAATGTGATAATGAAATGCACAAAGCGAAGAGGTTCATCCATATAAATGGGTCATTTAAATAATGAACAAGGAGGAAGGATGTGGTTTGGTGTCAGTATTGATTAATTAGGACATAAAAATAAATAACCATCCCAACATTGGCTGCCTCCCTTGAAACTTACTCTATTAGTCCACGGTGAAGTTAATGCAATTGACAATATAATTGCAGGTTAGTTAACAGGACAATCTGTGTGAAGGCTCTTGCTTTTTTTTTTAATATATATATATATATAGCTTTAATTATGTAGATAGTATCTCTGTGATAACTTTCTCATAGCCACCTTGCTAATCTTGTAATTCTCAGTAGGAATGCATGGTGTTTTAAACATACTTTCCTATAATAGACTAGATGTTAGTCTAATACAGGTAGAGTTTTGCTGCCATCCCAAAGGTAGCCAGTTTGAACCCACCAGCTGTTTTGAAGAAGAAAGATCTACTATAGCAAATCTACTTGTGTGTCATTTAAAGTCTAAAATACCCTGGAGTGTGAGATGCAAGGTGGCGCAAATCAACAGCAATGCAATTTTGAGACGATACTAACGAGTTTATAGACGTATACACTTCAGGAGTATCCAGCCGCTTCTACCTGTGACTTCTTACCCTCTTTTCTGGGATCCTTTTGCTTTGTACATGCAAAGTCCACACAGTTTTTCAGCTCTAACAACGGGGTACTGTGTCAAAGTTGATGACAGACACGCTGTCCGTCGTTCCTCACCAAAGAAGTTAAACCTTGGGGCAACTCATTTAATCTATTTTACACAATCATGATTGGGGATAACACAAGGTACTTTGGGGTTAATAATTAACTCAGCTTTGAATATGCAAGGAACACTAACCTGCGATCCATCAGCATCAGTAGAGGTCGTTGAGGCCTTTGGAAGGGCACTTTGAAAACAGTACTTGTGTACAGAGACAGACATGCGTACACACACCAGAAAACCACTGCCAAACAAACAAACAAACAAACAGACACACACACACAAACACAGACGTGTACACGCACCAGAAAACCACTGCCAAACACCACACACACACACACACACACACACACACACGGAGGGGGAGGCATGCGTACACACACCAGAAAACCACTGTGAAACAAACATACACACACACACAGATGTGTACACGCACCAGAAAACCACTGCCAAACACCACACACACACACACAGACATGCATATACACACCAGAAAACTACTGCTAAACACCACACACACACACACACACACAGACATGCGTACACACACCAGAAAACCACTGCCAAACACCACACACACACACACACAGACATGCGTACACACACCAGAAAACCACTGCCAAACACCACACACACACACACACACAGACATGCGTACACACACCAGAAAACCACTGCCAAACACCACAGAGAGAGAGAAAACAGAAGGGGGTGTGTATATACACACCAGAAACCCACCACCAAACCACACCCCACCCTCCCATTTAAAATGCCTCCCCTGACTTGTAGTGTAACCAATAAATGTGACTATGATTAGGTTAATTTCTTCTTGTTCCTGTTACATGACAACGCCGAGGCTGGTTGTGGACTGGGACTTGTCTGCTGGAAGTTGGTATATGTTCTCAAATCACTAGTTTTACTGCAGTTGAGAAAATGTTCTTTTCTAAAGCCTATTATTTCTCCCTCTTAGTGTAAAAATCACCCTCTTCTATTATGAAGCCAAAGGAGAAAGAGAAATTGAATGGTTATGCAGGATAAAACAAACAAACAAACAAAACCCCATACACACAATTGATCTTCATGTAGCAAGAATGAATCGTGTCTTCCCACTGCTTTTCTAAGGTTCTATTTTGCGTTATGTATTTTTCCTGTATATTCTGTGACTTTCAGTTCAAAGCAAATTTTCAAATCAGTAAGTTTTTTGTTTGTTTTTTTTCTTTGGTGCTAAAAGTTGCCCCTTATGGCTGGACCCCTTTCCTTCCTCCTCCCTTCCCCCAGTATTAAATGTGAAGAAAGCACCACTTTCTGTTTTTTTCACAATGGTTCACTTGTATTCTCTGAACCTGGGACTAAGACGAGTTCTAATGTCTTACTGTTTTATGTCACCATTGAGGTAGCAGTGACGTGCTGGCTGCTGAAGAATAAATATATTTATCTGGCTTCGAAACCTGCATATACTGTTGAATAATGAGCAGATGTTAACAATTACTCTAAATGTCCTGGATATTTTGTGAAACTTTTATCAAACTGAGAGTAGTTTATTGATTCAGTCAGAATCATGCCCTGGGCATAGAACATATCGTCATTTGGGATTCAATGTGGGCAGAATAGATGTCCATTAACATTTTAAACTCAGACATTTGGGCTTGCTTCTGGAGCCTTCTGAACAATAAGTCTCTAATATGTTCATATTCTTCCCACATAAACTAAACCTTATCGCTATTAGCCAATTTTCTCTGAAGTCACCTTTTAGGATCAAGTACCAAAAAAAAAATTGGGGAATGAGAAATACTGAATATGAAGTTTGAACACCAGCTCTGTGAACTTCAGGTAAACACATCACAACCTAGCACAATAAAAACTACCCATGCTTGGTTTTTTAAAAAATAAATGAACAACAACAAAAATCTATATTCCCATTTCTCTGGAGTCAGAGGGTTTTGTTGTTGTTGTTGTTATTTTTTTTTTTTTTGTAACATCAAGCCATTTCAGTTGAATGATATAGAAAGTCACTTTGAATTCAAATACAAAATAAGGCCATCCATCATGTTAACAATTTAATTACCTGAGTATATATTTTTCTACCAAAAAGAAACCCATTATTTGTTGTGTATCTTATTATCGACTCGTTGCCTCGGGACAGCTTGGCTGTCAGTGGACAGGCATAGTGGGAAGAGGTGGCCAGATAGGGAGCAGATAAGCCAGGAGCCCTCCTGCCTTCTTTACAGGCGGCCGCCTTCCGTGTTTGCTTGAGGCCTTACCTGTTAGAGCGCCTGTAATCTTTGTTGCAACTGTGAAATGGTGACTTGTAAAGGCAGTGAAGCATGGCAGAGAGAGTGAAAGGGTCGAATGAAACAGAAATGTGATATATTCTATCACAGCTCAGGAAATAGGACTCCCACTGCAGGGCTTTGCCAGCCACCGTCACTCTGCAGGCAGGGAAAGTTGTGAGATTCCTTGCTCCTCATGAAAGAAACAAAGTAGACAGTTACCCTGGTTCGTTGTTGGTTTTGATTTTTTTTTTTTTCATTTTAAATTGATTTCAATGAAAGTTTACAGAGACTTTGGATTTCCATTCATTCATGGTGGCACTTTTGTTTTAAATTGCTTAAACATCTGGCTTCCCAATGATTAGAAACTGAGGAGTCATTTCAGTACTGTGGAAATGAGGAGCTTGGGGTAAGGATGATGTCATAGGTTCTCCACGTAATCTTCTGACCAGGGAGCTCCTGTGGCCTTGTGGTAAGGAGTTGTGCTGGCAACTCAAGGGTATGCTGTTTGAATCTACAGATGGGCTGTCTCCTATGGTGCAAGTAACTGCCTCTGAAAACCTGGGGTTTTCAAAACCTGTAGGATTAGCTATGAGTTGGTTCTGACTTGATGGTACACACCAACAGTGGAGTTTCTGGGTTCTTATCTGAACGCTGGGGTTACAGGATTCCATGGGGTGCTTCTCCAACCCTGAGGAGGCAGCAGGCAGATGCTCTCAATATGCATCTGCTGCTGTTATTATTATTATTATTATATTATAATAATATTGTTTGCTTACTTATGCTTTTAGTACTCTGACTATTGCAAATACCTGTAGCAGCATAAGCTAAGAATACGGTAACAGAGCAGCAACCCTGTATACCTGGTGGTCGAAAGTAGCAAGAGGATAGTTTTCCTCCTTTCACAGTGTTGTGCGACATGGCAGTAGCAATTCCATTTTAGCTCACATCCTCTCTGAAGACAAAAACCAGGCTTAAACCAGTGCTTCCTGCATGCTGCCAGTTCTCTGACTGGATAACAGACAAGAAAACAAGGTGTTCCAACCTTCCTCAGACTAGGAATTGAGGAGAATTCTTGCCTTTACCAGCAGAAGCCTGAGAAGTCCTAGAGACGCGACGATTTGTTCAACTTGGAGTCGGCCTCACCCAGGCAGTCGGGACAAACCACCAAGTAGAAAGTACTTCTGGACCTTGATGCCCAAAGATATTACAGAATTAGATTACTTTGGGTTTTTCCCCCTTCTTTCCTTCAACCTTGAGGACGGACACACAGTTCAAGAATCACAGACTCATTTGCTCATACAGCCTTTTGCCTGAAGAAGTGTTGTGGCAGATTTCAGGGGGAAGTTTCTTCAAAGTGGCACTCACTGGAGATGATTCAAAGTTTGCTGGTGGTAGCCAGGAGGGGGGTGTTTTACTTCTGGGCTCTTTGATAACTTTACAAATGCATCTGATTTTCACAGTGAATGCATGTTTTCATAAATGGAAACAAATAAAACAGTAGGCTAGGACTTTCTCAAAGGGCTTGCCAAGTACATTAAACACACAAAAGTACATTCACAGCGAAAGTTGGTTGAAAACAGCTGTTTTACAGGATTTGGGGGGGAAGGCAGTGAACAGCATCATCGTTATAAAGCCCAAAGCAAACGTGTTACTGATTACACCCCATTAAGAAATTGGAATGTGTTCCCCCCCAAGGAAACACCCTGGCACATGGTATTTGAAAATAACCACCAACTCCAAAACCCTCAGCTAAGACTTTGTTCTAGATTGTGCGGCCTATCTGTGGAGATAAAACCCTCAGGAAAATGAGAGTACATCTTATCTTAACTAATCAGAATATTTTTTAACAATATTGTTGGAGTGGAGGTTTCCTTCGTGTCTTTCACCTTTTTCCCCAAGCCTGCTCTGTCTGTCCCGGTGATATATTTCGTTAAAGTTGCGCAAGAAACCAGCTAAGAAGGAAGTTCGGGCCTTGGGCTTGTGCTAGCCTGCAAATCCAGCCGTCCAGCTTGTTTGACTATAAAACATAATTCAGTCCTTGGTCAGCTTCTTGAGACTATGTTTGCCTTGGAAGGGGGAAGTGCTCTTAGAATAGGACAGGAGATTGTGGTGGGGTCTGTAGGGGATGGAAATTTAGTTAGGTTCAGGGGATGACTGCTCCAAGAAATAGTGTTCACGTGTTTTACAGCCACTGTCCGATGCCCCAGGAGCAGGGAGGGCTGGGTGTGTCCAGCATACTGCTTCCTTGAGCTGTTCAACCATCCCAATGCTCTCCAGGACTGTCCCAACACGTCCTAATGGCCAGGGAGCCACCACGAGGACGCCACGAGTGACATGGAGGGACTTCAGATGCAATACGTGGTCAAGGGAAAAAGGCTTTTCCACCTTTTCTACACTTCTGAATGAAAAAAAAAAAAAGTCCAGTTTCTCCTGGTGGTCAAAGGATCCCCACCAGGAGAACCTCCTTTGTCCCTGGGGGGCCAAGCTCTGGGTCATCTTTGAAGACTGGTCTCTCTCCTCTCACTTCCTAATCACAGTCTCAGTGCCCAGGACCCTGGCTGAGTGGCTGGCACCTGGGCACTGGCATGTCCTGTGTGTTATGTGGCAGGAAACCTAGCAATGATTCCACCAACAGAGATTAGCAGAAAACTATCATCGTGTAAGAAGTTATTGGTCGCTGCTTTTTCTCTTTTGTGTGGCACGTTTGAATCTTAGCAAAGCGTCTTTTTGTGGGCTGTCTAAATTCTCTGAACCTCATTATAAAAGCAAGAATAAGTCCTAGCCTGAACCATCTTTTTAAACAGAGCATACTCTAATTCATTGCCTTCAAGTTAGAACTGACTCGTAGCTGACCCCCGTAGGTTTTCAGAGATTGTACATCTTCCTGGGGAGGAGATTGTCTATCTTTATCCTGGAGGACAGCTTGTGAATTCAAACTGCCTGCCTTTCAGTTGGCAGATCAATTCCTTACCCATTAGGCCAAACCAAGGCAGACCCCAAAGCAAGACCCATTGGCTATTAAGTACATTTTGATGATATGGGAACCCCATGTGTTACAGAGGTAACCTAAATAGGGTAACATCTGTTATTGCTGGAACTTAGTCGAACTGTCTTGTGGGCATTTTTCCCCCCTGTTATCTCAAGTCTCAAAAGTTCTGCTATTGACAAGGTACATATGACCACTTTTATATTGTTCTTTATTATTATTATTATTATTATTATTTTAGCTTTATTTTCATTTTCCTTCTGTGAGAAGTTTTTCCTTAAACAGGTTCTACTTCTATGAATTTTACTGAAGATGCTTGTGCATATATGAGTGGGTGCATGCCTATTTGTGTGTCTCTCTCCATGTATGTGTGTATAATAGACTCATGAATGTGAGCACATACTATTGAAAAATGGATATCTGCTTTTTAACAATGACAACATAGAGCTACATTGTCCTACTGGACAGAAAGTTATTCTACCAAGGCCAAGGTGGGTGATTTAATCTGTGGCCCTCGGGCCTGGTTGAAATTGTTCTTTATCAAACATTCTTCTAAGTGGTATAGCACTGGTCTGTCCATTTGCTGTACAGAGGTAACTCGTAGTTGCTGTGAGCTGAACACTGTGACACTAATGTGTCAGATGCGATAATGGTTACTCCTGGTGGACAGTGTTTGATGGAGCTCCCCGATTAAAACAAGCTTGGAAGCAGGAGTGGCATCCACTTCCAAAATAGCTTGCCTCCGGAAACCCTATGAACAGTGCTTACATCTTTTGTTCATAGAGATAGCACTTAACAACAACCACAACAATGAAAGAATCCCTTCAGGATGTAAGTCTTTCGCATAGTGTGAGGTCAAATTGTTTGTTGAGGAAGGAGAATGTTCCTGAGAGAATTCTTCATTTTCTATCACCTTGGAAATTTGTAGACAATCTGAATTATAAACTGAAGCAAAAATAGACTTCTTGAATTACAGACTATTCCTACACTAGAGTGAGCTAAATATTCAGGGTGTCCTGGCCTCTGAGGAAGCTGCTAGAATGTAACTGAGGAGTTCCTGAAAAGCTTGTATTCACCAGATTGTTCAGTGGGAGAGCACTGGGGTATCAAGAATGCATTTCCTGTGTCTTCATCCAGACTTCATCTGCCCTCATTCCATTCCTACTCTGTCGCTTCTAGAAGGAGATCATTGAACTAGTCAGAGCATCCTGGTTGTAGAACCTGGCACTGGAAGTCAGTGCACCTGAAGGAACTGTGTCCAGTGGGTACACACTTTACAAAGCACCTTTTGTCCGAGCCTGACAGTGAGTGTGGAGGAAACGCAATGGAAAAGGAGATAAGTTAATTACACCCAAACTTTGATGTCACAGATAAATATATTATTGATAACCCTACAACTATGATTCTTGGGAATGTTTTTGATAACGTGACCCAAATATTAGTATTACCAACTATCAGGAGAAGTCATTTGCCACAAAGAAAGTACAGTTGAGTTTGAACAAAGGAAGTGGTGATAGGTGTTAGCTATGAGGCCACGCAACTGTGTGCCATTTCCTTTCTCAGTGAATTGTGAGCAAGGTAAACAATTTTAAGGAACCGACATGTAGATACATTCCAAAAATTATTTGACTGTTTTTAGTAAAATTGATTTATTGCCTCTTACAAAGGAGAGAGATCCTAGTAAAATTATACTCAGAATTCTGCAGATAAGCTCTGTGATCACACATTTCTGCCTAACACACAGAGGCAAACTATGCTTCAGTTCTTTCTCATATAAATTTTATTCTATTATCATTTTCATAATCATAGTAACTATATTTTTTCCTAGCATGCAAGCTATTTTCTCTCCTATTATGCAAATAATTCATTTTGTTTTTATAATACAAGTTCTTATTCTTTCCTTTTAGTTCTCATCTCCTTTTCCTTCCCCCCGCCCTTCAATTCTAGAATTGTTTGCTGAACTTTATACTCTAGGTACAATATATGTATGTTCCTGGAGATAGAGGTAATATTGAATCTATGAGTCTATCAAACACATTCAATTTTGGGGGGGTTACTTAGTGAATTTGGGAGCATTTTTATTCTTTATTTTGATTCTCTGAGTCTCTGAGTTATCATATATAAGGTTAAAAATTTAATAAGGGTAAAAAATAGCTCTGCTTCCACAGTAGAAGAGGAGCGGTGCAGTGATTTCATTCTAACCGTCTGTCAGCTGCTCTGTGAGGGAACTGAACTGACGAACTCCTCCCTGCTCTGCGAGGGAACTGAACTGACAAACTCCTCCCTGAAAGGTTACAGTCTAGGAAACCCTGTGGGGACGTTCTAGACTGTCCTGAAGGTCTGCAGGAGTTGGAATCATCTGAACAACATGTAGAAATAACAGCACATGTAAGTTTTTAAAAAAACAACATTTCTTCAAATGGAAGTTTAACTTCACTCTTATCATAGAGCGTGTCATGCGTTTCTATGAAGCCTACTGCAGAGTGTTTACTCTGAAACACGACAGTATGGAAATGAGACTTCCATTTCTACTAAGTTTCGAATAGCTTAACTCTAGGACTTGGACACCAGCAGATTCTGTGAACAAAGCTGACGCTTGCCTCCATTCATCTTAAAAGAGAATCCTGCCTCCCTGGGATGCCCATTGAGGTTGAAGTCACTCAGGGCTCTGCTACATATCATCATCCAGCCATGATCTGTGGACTGTAGTAAATCTCAGCCCTCAACTTCTCACACAGCTCTATCAGCATGGAGAATACTTGGGTGTAAAGCAGCCCAGCAAATCCCAATGAATGAAGCAATAATAGATTTGAGCTTATGGGCCTGAATGAAAACATTTCTTCATCTACATTTCTTTAAAAAGAGTAATTGTTAGTGGTCTAAACAGAGATGTCTCCCAAGTGAATGTCTACATGCTGGAGGTTATAGAAGGTAATGTTCTGGGGTGCAGAGAATCATTAAAACACCTGTTTCTATGATTTCTCATATTGTATTTGATTTTGTACATAAATATTACAGTGGTTATTAATTAATCCGATGAGTGTAATCATCACACAGGACTGGGAAATATCGCATTGGTGGTTGTATGTATGGCACAGGATAGGACAGAGTTCAGACATGTCGTTCTTAAGGTCACTGGGAGTCATACGTGACTCGAGGACACCTGACGATAACAGAGGTACTATGTGTTGGAATCTATTTGATGGTATCTGACAACAATAATATGGGAGATACCTGCTCAACACTTTTCTTGAAAGGATGTGTGATGCTAAATGGCATAATCTGGAATGGATTCACAAATAACGGGCTTGCTTTGGAGCTCAGGTTGCCTAGAGTTAAGAAGCTTCGCTGCAATTCAAAGGCACGAGCTTTGAACCCACTGGCCGCACGGCAGGAGGATGGATACCCTGCTCGGTATTGTTCTGGAGTTTTAAAGTTTGTCATGCATTTTCACAGTGATTTTCAAATTTAACTCTACTAGAAACTCTATAAACTGTCAACACAAAGAAATGATGTTCATTATAGAAGAGAGTTCAGGTCTTCTGTTCATAGGGTCACTATGAGTGATATTTGACCTGATGACACATAACCACTTCTAAGTAAAACAAGTGTTATTATATTTTGAGAGAATATCCTTCTACTTTGTAATCTAGGTTTGCTGTAAAGCTGAACCTTGTTCCATTGGGGTGTGAAATACCCAGAATGGTTTTCCAATGTGGACCATGTTTGGTGGAGCTCCCAGTTGTAAAACAGGTTTGGAAGCAGGAGTGGCATCCACTTCCTAAACCACATGCCTACAGAAGCTCTATGAACGTGGAGAAGCTATGATAGTTATAGAAAGATATTAGGTCTTTTGTTCATGAAGTTGTTATGAGTTGTGCTCGACTTGATGGCAATCAACAACAACAACAGCCAGTTGTAGTGGTGTTGTTAAGTGCCATCGAGTTGAGTATAACTCATAGTGACCCTATGAACAAACAGATCTGAACCTTGTCCTGTCCTGTCCTTTCTCAACTTCCTGACACACTAGAGTCCATTGCAGCTGTCACTGTGTCAACACATCTGGTTAAGGGTCTTCCTCTTCTTTGTTGTCCTTCTTTCCACCTTCCCAAGCATGTTGTCTCTCCCCAAGGAATAGCCTCTATGAGAAACATGCCCAAAGTATGTGAGACAAAGCTTCATCAAGATGTATCTGTTTGTTCTTTTGGTAGTCCAAGCATTCTTCTCCAACACCACAATTCAAAGGCATCAATTCTTCTTCTGTCATCCTTTGTCATTGTCCAGCTCTCTGATGCATAGGAAGTAACTGAAAAGACCGTGGTTTGGATCAGGTGCCCCTTAGTACTCAAACTGATGACATTGCTCTTCAATAATTTGGAGAGGTCCTTGATTACAGGCTTTCCAGGTGCAATACATTTCCTGATCTCCTGATTGCTAGTTCCAAGTACATTGACTATGTATCCAAGTAAAATGAAGTCACTGAGAGTCAATCCTTTCTCCATCTGTCAAGATGTTGTCTATCAGTCCAGTGGTGAGAATTGTTTTCTTGACATTGAGATGCAATCCATGTTGAAAGTTGGAGTCTTTGATCTTGTGTAGGAAGTGTTTCAAATTCTCCTCACTTTCAGCAAGCAAGATTGTGCCATCTGCATAATGAAGGGGTATTAAGTCTTCCTCCAATCCTGATGTCATATTCTTCTTCATTGAGTTTGGCTTCTAGAATAATCTGCTCAGCATACAGTTTGAATATGTATGGAGAAAGGACACAATCCTGACACACACGTTTGCTAATTTTAAACCATGCAGGGTTATCTTGCTCTGTTCACACAATAGCCTCTTAGTCTAGGTATAGGTTTCCCACAAGCACGATTAAGTGTTCTGGAATTCCCATTTCTTTTCAGAGTTTGCCATAATTTGTTATAATCCACACAGTCAAATGGCTTTGGATAATCAATAATGCACAAATAGGCATTTTGGTATTCTTTGTTTTCCACCAGCGTCCATCTGATAATCAACAATTATATCCTTGATGCTATGTTGTTGTTGTTGTTTGGTGCCGTCGAGTCGTAGACGACTCACAGCGACCCTATGAACGAACAGCCTGAGCACTGTTTCCGGAGGCAAGCCATTTTGGAAGTGGATGCCACTCCTGCTTCCAGGCTTGATTTAGTCGGGAAGCTCCAGCCAACACTGTCCACCATGGGTGCCCATTACCACGATTGGCACATCACTGTCACAGGCTTCAGTATCACAGCAACCACGAGTTACCTCTGTACAGCAACGCACAGACCAGTGCTGTACCACCTAGAAGAATGTTTGACAGGAAGACTACCTTGATGCTATAGTCTCTTCTAAACCCAGCCTGAAGGTCTGTCCGTCCTCTGTCTGTATTCTGGATGATTCTGAATGATCCTTAGAAGTGTTTTTCTTGACTGACAATTTAGTACTCTATTTATGATAATTTCTAATTTTTAATTAGTGTTTATAATTTTTATATATAAAATATTTATAATTTTATTACAATTTATGATTAGAATTTTTATTTAGTATTAATGACTATTAATTATTTTCCTTGAATGACTATTAATGACATCGTTCTATAGTGATGTATATCACCTGAAGTTCTAAGAGGTTAAGTGGTAAAATCAGGACCATTCTGTTTTTTAAAAGCCCAGAGTAATTTCTTTCACATCAGTGCTTCTCAGACTATATGTAATCTCACTGTGATTTCTTTGAGGGCCTTGTTAAAATACAGATCCGAGCTCTAGCTTGTGCTCCATTCCATGGTGTGTTCCAGAGACTTCTTTTTATCTTTCTTGCTAACTTTATTTCTTTCACAAGAGTTATGACTCTGGAGGACATTATGCTGAGTGAAATATCTCAGTCATAAAAGGACAAATACTGCATAGCGCAGTATAGTGTTGTGAAACAGGACTGACGTCGGGGTTGGGGGGAGACTGAGAAAGATGAGATAAATTACGTATACTGCATTGAAACAGATGGAGAAAACTGTTTAAAAGGTATATATGATTAAGTATTATTGTCATGAAAGGAGTCCAGAACGAAGGCTGCATAGTGGAGTGGACTTGGGGGGAGGGACTGTATAACAATGAAAGAATTTTTCTTGTACTTTTCAAAGAGAAGAATGAATTGGAGGGGACGGATGGTCAGGGAGAAAAGTGCAACAATGAATGAATGGAAATCCAAAATCTCTGTAAATTTTCATTAAAATAAAAAATAATAAGAAGAAAGGTTATGATTTGGGTGACTTATTGCTGATAACAATAGACTGCCCATTTGTCCTTCTCCACCTCACCTCTGTTCTGCAGTCTGGTGTGTGGGACTACTGTTCATCTCAAAGAGATTTCTACGGAAAGGGCTTTAAGGAGCAAGAGCAGTGCTTTTTTAAAACCTGACCCTTTTATCAGGACAATGAGGCACTAGTTTGCTTTTGTAGGCAAAAAAGCAGAGCTTTTTGCCTTTTTGAAAGCAACAGAGCTGGCAGTCAACGGGGTAGGCGGGTTCTGATAGAACATTCCTTTCTGTTTTTGTTAAGAGAGAAAATAGCAAGTCATTAGGCATATTCTTGCCGATTAAGATGTAAACTGAAAATTAGGCAAGATTTTAAAGATGTAAAGGAGTTCTGGTGGCCTAGTGGCAAGAAGCTGCACTGCAATCCCAGAGGCACACAGTTCAAATCCACCAGATGCTCTGCTGGTGAAGGAGGGGCAATCTCTTTCTGTACCAGTCAGATCCAATTTGATGGTACTCATACACAAAATAATAAAAATTTAAAAAAATGTTAAAGATGTATTAAAATCAGTAGGTATCAACTAAGTTTGTTTTGCTTTTTACTATCATGAGATAGCACTCTGCACATAAAATTTTCAAACCTACATTCCAGTATGTAAAATATACTCAGTTTCCCACAATGGAACTATATTCTTTTTATTTATTTTTTTTATCCTTTTTATTTTTTATTTTATTATTTTGTGTGTGTACCGTCAAATTGGATCTGACTGGTACAGGAAGAGATCGCCCCTCCTTCACCAGCAGAGCATCTGGTGGATTTGAACTGTGTGCCTCTGGGATTGCAGTGCAGCTTCTTGCCACTAGGCCACCAGAGCTCCCTCATGGAACTATATTCTTCTAATTTCTTGGCATCTTGAAGGTTTCTCTTTCTCTTTTCCTTTCCTCATTTTCCTCAGATATCCCTTCCTGGACTTCCACAAGCTCCTTTTCTCTCACCTGTTCTCCTCACTTCACCTCCTTACATGCATCTTCTATTTCCCACTGAACAGTTATCTGACAAACCACCTTCCCCTAGTTGTATGGTAAACACGACCTTAAGAGAGAAGTGTGGTGTTGAAGAAACAGACCCAGCTAATTGCAGTGTTCCAGTTGGTGAACAAGTCCCTGGATTCCACAGCAGATTCAAACCACAGGACAGATAGGAATTGCCGTCAGGGGCCCCAGCCCAATTCTACATGGTCAAGGTCATGCTGCGATGATGGTGGGTATGAGTGGAAGGAAAAGTGTAAATGAAGAGAGCTCTTGCCCAATTGGGGAAAATGTTTAGAAATTGAAAGTAAAGGCCAAGCTTGAAATATTTTCTTGAACTATGCAGCCTGGTTTTAATTGTTTTTGGTCAAACATTCTTCTAAGTGGCATAGCACTGGTCTGTCTATTTGCTGTACAGAGGTAACTCATGGTTGCTGTGACGCTAATCACTGTGACCCTTTTGTGTCAGATGTGATAATGGTTACCCATGGTGGACAGTGTTTGGTGGATTAAAATAAGCTTGGACACAGGTGTGGCATCCACTTCCGAAATAGCTTGCCTCCAGAAACCCTAATAACTTGGAAAAACAATGAAAGTTCTACAAGTGTTCAGGTCTTTTGTTCAGAGGGTCGCTATGAGTCGTGTATGACTCGATGGCACTTAACAACAACATTAACTTCTTAGTTTAATTTAATCCAAAATGTCTTGGTGTTGGTGGAAAGAATTCTGGTGCCCTAGCTGATAAGGAGTTGTACTGCAAACCCAAATGCTAGTGGTTCAATCTGCCAGCAGCTCCTTGGGAAAAAGAGGGGCAATCTCCTCTCGTGAAATTTACAGTCTGCTGGAGACTGTTAACCACGTGCTGGTTCTGACTTGACAGCTATGCAAGAGACAGAAAACCCCAATAAATACTGCGGATGAGTGCTGTTCTTCTCAGTCTTGATTCCAAACTAATGTATAAATGCTCACCTGAGTCTACTCAGGGCAGAGGAATCAGTGAAGCTTAACTGAGAGGAGTTAGAGAAACAGAGGAAATAGGTTTGGAAGTAGCCAGGTGGAATGGCAGCCTTTTCAAAGAACTGAGTGCTACATTTAAGTGTTTTGACACCTCAGAAAAGAGCTAGAGAGTTCTCTATATTTGAGTTTTCAAAGTCAGATCAATGCTACAACAGGAGAGAAGGCAAAGGATTAAGGAAAGAAGTGAATCTTCACACATCAGGGAATTTAGCTGGGTCCCTCTGGATGACACTGGCCTGTGCTGCCTCAGGGGTGGCTGTACCAGCTACCAGCACCACCTCTTTCTCATTGAGTTGTCTGTTAATCTAGATTAGTTACCAAAGTGGTAGAGGAGTCTTTTGAGTCAACTTGTAGCTGTATGGATGAACTTAATAAAACATTTCTTCTACGCTTTGGAAACAACCAACTGCAAAAGGGTATTGTTTCCGAGATTATAGGAGCATACTTCTTTTCTGTGTAAGTGTTTGTGTTATAACTTTCACAAGAAACTTGGAACTCTGTTAAGATATTACTGCATTAGTTTGGCAGACCTTGGGTTAAAATTTGCTTTTGAAAATTATGGAAGAAAAATCTGACCTCAGTTTTACGCACTTAAGAAATCCTGGTGGTGTAGTGCATAATGTATTGCTCTGGTATCCAGAAGGTAGATGGTTCAAATCCACTAGCTGTTCTTTTCTCATAAAGGCTTCAAATCACAGAAGCCCAATGAACAGGAGCTAAGAGATGCAACTGACTCACAGAATTGGGTTAGAAACACTCATGATTGGATCGTGCCTCATAGAACTGTACTTGTCCATGATACAGACTAAATTTTGGCAAAACCAAAAATTGCCTGAGGGTACTGACACAATTTTGATAAAATTGAAAAGTTTGATTAAAAAAAAAGCTTAAGGTTAATGTATTTTTTTAAAGTGGGAGCAGGAAAGAAAAAAGCATCTATATACACACTGGCTTGATGCAAAAATATAAATATGCACACATGAATATATCATATTTCTTTAAGTGTGTCATTATTCATTCAACATGCATTTCTTGACCATTTCATGGTGTTGTGTTGGGAAGTATAGCATCGGTGATGCTTCTCTATTAAAAGAAAGTTAACTTCATTCGCTCTAGAAACCTTTTGAATCCAGAGGATAATTGAGATTTCTTCAGGGTTAGGGCTGAAAACTAGGAGTCTTACATGATTAATGGAGTAGCTTTGAGTTTTTCTGGAACAGATGGTACAGGGATATCTCTTTGGGAGAAGCTCTGGTTGAAAGTCAAGACTATTTTGTAGTATGAATTCCCTTGTCGGGGCCTTAGTTAGTGGCAGGAGCAGAGTTCATGTCTGGGTTGTCCTCTGAGAACGAGCCATTTTTGGAGAAGAATAAAGTAAAAGGAAACAGACATAATAATATACTGAGAGGCTTAATCTGATCTGATCTCTCGTCTGTCTTCAGAGGAAGCTTCCTTTGTAAAGGACAAGCATGATAGTCAATAAAAGAGCCTCATTAAGCAATGTAAAAGCACCAAACGACCCTGTGTCCAAAGCCTGCGGTGCTGAGATATTCCCCCTGGGGAGATGCCGGTGTAACTGGGCTAAAAGTCTTCTCTCAGGCTCTCACTTCAATGCTCTCTGCCCAGCAGAGCACACTTCCTTTCTTTTGCTATAAATTTCTTTTTATCTGACAAGAGGTTTCCACATGGAAACAGAGTTAGAGCCTGACCAAGGAAGATCCCTATTCTTTTCATTCCACTTGTTTCTTCTGTCTTATCTGCTTCGTGGTTGGGAGCAGGGTGGGGGGGAAGTTGTGTTGGGTTACCTGAGTGCTGCTGTTAGGAGGGACAAGTGTGGATCATGTCCAATCTTGAAAACCACTAAGGGTGAGGAGAAGAGAAAGGCCAGTTAGGAAGACGTTTTCTGCCTTACTCCACTAGCTTGTCTATGATTATTTAAAGTATCCTCGTAGCCTAAAGGATTTTCAGAGTGAAGAAAATACTGGAATTCTAAGAGTATATATTGTGCTTTTTTGTTTACCATGTATTAGCTTAGACTGTGTGTATCTTGAGTTTCTTCTTTCACTTAGCAATAGTTTGTTAGTCCTTAAGACGATAACTAGCACCCCTGATAGCATTGTGGATGAAGGCTGGGCAGCTAACTGGAAGCTCAGACCTGATGATCCCTCTGAGAAATGAAGCTGAGGCCAAAAGTCCCTGCTAAGAGGTAAAGTCTCAGAAATTGAAAATCACCGTCCTCCCCACCAGGTTATTTAATTCTGTTTTGTTTTATGAATGACGATTTCTATGAACTAGAATCCACTAAAAAGCAGTAGGTTTGGCTTAGTTTGGGGTTACTATCACAACAAGAGTCCCTCTACGTGATGCAGACAGTTAATACTCAAATCTTTCACTCTCTTCTTATCTCTAACTCAGAACCGGTTTTCTAAGTCTGTACTTTCACAAGAAGAGATTGTTCCCCTTTCTCTCTCTCTCTCTCTCTCTCTCTGTCTCTCTGTCTCTCTGTCTCTCTCTCTCTCCCAAGGAGCAATCAGGGGTTAGAATCCCTGCCTTTGGGTTGGGTGTTGTTGTATTATCAGGTTGTACCTGACTCATAGCTGACCCTCCAGCAGGTTTTCACCAGAGGCAGTCAAGTGTGTGGAAGAAGATTGCTTCTCTCTCGCCAGTAGGGCAGCTAGTGGATTTGTGTACCTGTGGGTTAGAAGTGCAACTCACTATGAAGCCACCAGACCTTCCCTTGAGCTGACAACTAACCCACAATTTGTAAGTTCAAATCCACCTACAGCTGGTTTTGAAGAAGTCAGTCTCTGAAAGCCCTGTGGAGCCTGGTTCTAGTCTGAACTTCATGAGTTCATGGTCTTCATGAGTTGAAGTTGACTTTTTGGCAAACACTTAATAGAGTGCTTACTTTGAGGTTTAATATCTTTCCAAGAAAAAGCATATTTGTGTATTGCTTGCAAAATTTAAAAAAATTTAAATAATGCTGAAACGGATGCCCTTGGAAACATACTTAACCGATCTAATCTTCTCTTCCTCACCTTCAAAATAAAATATGCCACAAAATTGTAGATGAATAGCAATCAAGTATAAGGCTCTAGACCACTGTGCTTTCTGAAACACCCTGCACATGCTAGTAACCTATTCAAACCTGGCTTTCATTCATCATAAATGCACCATAAAGTGAAGTATTTTCCAGGAATAATAATAATAATAATAATAATAATAATAATAATAATAAATAATACATCAACAAGTGCTCTTCAGTTTTTACAACATGTCATCTATTTAAATAAAAACAAAACCAAAATTACAGGAATTTAGTTTGCATCACTAAGTAATCAATTCACTATATAAATTTATAGTTTATATGAAATTTTATGATTGCTAGGGAGCTCTGCTGTGCCAAGAAAACAAATAGGTCTGTCTTGGAGAGGGTGAAACCATGTCTCTCCTCGGAGGCTAGGATTTTGAAGCTCTGTCTCACATATTCTATGTATGTGGCCAGGAGAGACCAGTCCTTGTAGAAGGACATGATGCTCGAAAGGGTAGAGGGACAGCTCTGGAGAGGAAGACCATGGATCAGATGGATTGAGACAGTAACTGGGGCAATGGTGGTTGGTGTGTTGGAATTAGTGAGACTGGCTCAGGACAAGGAAGGGTTCAGAGTTGCTGTACATAGTCACAGGCAAGGCACATAACAACAACAACAACAGCAACAACAGCATATTCACTTTTTATTTAATCCTCCTGTTTACAGTCAACACGACCTCAGGGAGGGCCTTTGTATTTAAAGTCGGTTGCTATTATTTTGAAGGAACATTCTTCTAAGTGGTACAACACTCTTCTGTCAATATGCTGTACTGAGGTAACCTGGGATTGTGATGCTGAACCTCGTGCCATTGGGGTGTCAAATGCCGTAACAGTTACCCGTGGTGGACAGTGTATGGTGGAGCTCCCCAATTAAAACAAGCTTGGAAGCCGGAGTGGCATCCACTTCCTAAATCACCTGTCTCCAGAAACTCGATGAACTTTGAGAAATAGTGATAGTTGTAGAAAGGCTTCAGGTCTTTTGTTCATAGGGTTGCTATGAGTCACGCTCCACTCAACGGCAATCAGCAACAACAACAACAACAACAACAACGTGGAACTCTGGTGGCCTGGTCTGCAGGGAGTCGCACTGCTAATCTAGAGGCTGTGTTTCTCTGGTGGATCAAATCTACTGGCTGCTTCTTGAGGAGAGAAAGGATTCTCCTCCAATGAGATCTGCAGTCTCAGAAACCTAACTGAAGGGTCAGCAGTGAGTTGATTATGACTCAGTGGCAATTGAGTTTTGACTATGCCAGCTGTTTGGTTTGTGCAATTGCCCTAATTAAGGTTTGGAATGCTTTTGATATACATGCAGCTTTCCAACAAATATAATCTGTGACTTACAATGAATACATGGGTTTTGGCGTCTTACATCTTCTGTACATCACCTCATACATGCGGGCACAAGGACACGCATATTATCAAATGGAAATAGTTTTGTGTGTGTGTTTGTGTTTTAAAGTAGGGCAGTTAAATCAAATAATGACATTTACATTGAAATTTGGCCTATCCCTGGAAAACTAGGAGATCTAGGATAACAACGTTCAGGTACAGAGGATGACCTTGGGACATTATCACGACCTCCCGCACACAAGATACGATATACTTGAACCACTCCAGACAGGAGACCTTCCAAAAACGGACTCAATGACAACATTTTGATAATCACTTCAATCCTGAGCAAACTTTACTGATAACAATGTCTTTGAACGTCTGTGTGAAGATTAAAATACAGTGACTAGTTATTCTAGTCTGTGTAAGAACAGTCTTTTCTATAACAATCTGTTTAGGATCATCCTCTGTTGTATCAAAGTCTTGCCGCCTTCTCTTTTTTAAACATTTTTGTTAATATTTTTATCACTTAGAAACATTGTGTTTCATGCATGTACATTGTATTCCATTCAGTCCTTCATTTACATTATATGATGTTCATTCATATTGTGGGGTTTTTTCCTTTCCCTTTCAATCACCCCAACAGCAGCTACTTTTTAAAAAATTTTGTTCTGATTTATTTACAAAGTTTGGATACATTGTTTTTCCACAAAAGAGCTTTCCTATTTCCTTCACACATCTCTACCCAACAAACTGTGCAACCCTATGATTAACACCCCACCACCTGCCCATTCTCACCCCTGTTTCCATGTCCCTTATGTTGAAGGATCCTCTGTTGAACTTGGACACTCTGAACATCTTCATAAATAAGGAACAATCAGGTTGCAGCAATCAACCCTAGATGACCTTTTCTTCGTCTGGTTGGGTTCAGGTCAAACCATCCCCAGCCATCTGTGCCTCAGTTTAAATGGATTCAGCTACAAGCTCAGGAGTCCATATTTCTCCCCGCATCCCAGATCTCTTGGTCTCCTCACTCAGCCCTTGCCCTAAATGAGGCCAAGTCAAAAGGCCAGAGGTCTTCATGACTCCCTGCTCCTCAAGTCAACAACCGTTCTCTGCTCCTCCATGCCTGTGTGTACGCCGGGTGGGCAGCGCTGATGGAACGTGTCCAAACTCAGCCTGTTTCTCCATTGTTGTTCTCCTGCAACTTCCACTCCTGTGGATCCAAGCAATCCCACCCAAGGCTGCCTTGGAAGAAAGGCGTGGTGGACTGCCTCAGAAAGTCAGCTCTTCAGAACACTACAGAGCACAGTTCTACTCTGGCATGCATGAGATCACTGTGACTCGGAAGTGACAACAGCTTGACAGTGCTTGTTGCTCTCAAGCAAGATGCACGGTGAGTGTCCCAGGGTGTGTTTGTGAGCATGTGTAGAAGCACTCGTGGGCAATTCATATTTATTTCTCTCCTTAAGCCTATTGACCTTCGTGTTTCTTGAATGTTTTGTTTTGTTTTTCTCCTAAATAAGAATGAAACCAAAGCAAGAATCCAGGTTTTTGATTGTTTGAATGGGCCACTCCCTACAGTGTCCTTTTAGGGTGCCATAGATACTTTTATGTTGTTGTTGTTTGTTGTTGATTACCGTCAAGTCAAAGTCAACTCATAGCAACTCTATGAACAAAAGACCTAATGCCTTTCCATGACTGTCATCATTTCTCCACGTTCACAGAGTTTCCAGAGGCATGTGGTTTAGGAAGTCGATGCCACTCCTGCTTCCCAACCTGTTTGACACCTGGGAACTCCACCAAACACTGTCCACAATGACAAACCATTCTGGTATTTGATATCCCCATGGTGAAAGGTTCAGCATCACAGCAAACCCAGATTACTTTACAGCACATTGACAAAGAGTGATGTGCAAAGTGAAAGAATGTTCCTCCACATATAACAGCACTAGTTTCATTTAGCAGTGGTTAAGTGTTGTCAAGTTGAATACGACTCAGAGTAAGTTTTACACAAAAGACCTGAACTCTGTTCTATAATTATTATCATTTCTGTACATTTATAAGAGAGTTTGTCTGTTTTGTCTATGTTCACCGTAAAGGTCATTAAAACTCTAGGAATCCTGTGGGTGTAAAGAAGTTTCCTTTGATGAGGAAGATGTTCTGTTCTCTGCTTTGTCCAATTTGGAAGATATTAAGGACCCTGGTGGTGTAGTAGTTAGATGTTGGGGTGCTAACCTTGGAGTTAGCAGTTCTAATTCACCAGTTATTCCTCAAAAGAACAAACGAGACGGTCTCCTCCAGGAAAGACTCACAGCCTTAAACGCTCAGTGGAGAATCACCGTGAGTCAGAATCAACATAATGGTTTTATATTTGGCCTCATGTCGTTATTGAACACTTGAATGTGACTAGTGTGACTAAAAACCTCAATTTTTCATGTCATTTATTTTCTAGCCATTTGTGGAATGGCTACTATATTTGACAGTGTGGCAATAGATCATTTTGTCACAAGCATGTGGGACCAGAGAACCTCCAGTATTTTAGCTGCAGCCTTTTCCATAAGAAACTACCCGTTTAGTTTTAGTTAGCACTATTTGTGTCCAGAATTTGGACTGTAAGCTTGTATTTTGGAGTTTAGTTTGCCTTAACCTTTTGGTTAAGATTAAAGCAATTTCTCATCAAGCTTCAGTTATTAGTATCCACCAGCTGCTCTGCGGGAGAAGGATGGGCAGTCTCCTCCTGTGTGATTAACTGCCTCTGAAAGCCTGCTGGAGCCTCAGCCACGGGTCAGTTCCGACTCAAAGGTACACAACACAACAACATGTACTTTTGAAAAGATCTATTCAGTAAGTAGTGTTGGGGGTTCTGGTGGCCTAGGAGCAAGAAGCTGCACTGCAATCCCAAAGGTACGCGGTTCAAGACCACCAGCTGCTCCTCAGGAGAAAAATGAGAAATCTCCTCCCATGTAATTAACTGCTTCTGCAAACCGACCAGAGGGTCAGAGGGTTCCAATTCTATGATATGTAACAGCAACTATAACAAGTAGTGTTATGTCAAAGATTTCCCCTTACTTGACTCTACAGTCAACACTTTTGATACCAGCAGCCAGGAAATGAGGAGACATATTGCTTTGGGCAACTCTGACGTCAGGGACCTCTCAAAAATATTGATCAGCATAGATGTTAGTTTGACGACTAGGGTGTGCCTGATTCAGGCCGTGTTACTGTCAATAAATTTGCTATGCATCTAAGAGCTAGACAGTGGAAAAAGGACAGCAGAAGACGACGCTATGCCTTTGAGTTGTGGTATTGACAAGGACAATGAATATTCCATAGATTGCCAAAAGGACACAGATATATCTTGGAAAGGGTGCATTCCGAGTGCTTCTTGGGAGAAGGAAAGAGAAGGTTTGTCTCACATACTTTGGACATGTTGCTAGAAGAGACTAGTCATTGAAAAGGGAGATCGTATTTGGAAACATCAGCAAAAAAGAGGAAGACCCCCATGAGACAGATTGACACAGTAGCTGTGGTAACCGGACTTCAGTGTTTCGGACATGATGAGGCTAGGACAGGATTCAGGTCTGTAGCTCATAGACTCACAGTGAATCTTATTCCGCTTGAGAACACCTAACAACAGGCAGTGTTCTAGAAAAAATGGGAAACTAGTCTCACTTTGGAAAACCCATTATAGTAGATGACAGGATGACTTGCTTAGATTGTTAAATTGTTGTAGTCGTTGTTAGTTGTCAATGAGTTGAGTCCTGAGTTATTCATCCACCAGGAATTTCCGGATAGTTTGTGGAGTGTTTTTCTACAGCCCAAAGGCCACGTCATGCCTCAGGACATGGAGATGGAGATTCTCAAGGTCCATTACTTCTATGAACTAATTGTTTCCACATGGTTTTTTGACACCCCCGCCCCCTTTCTGTGTTCTGGAAGGGAAGAGATACCTTAGTTGGAAGTTTAAATTGTTTGAAAGCTCTCTCTCTGGTGGTTTAAATTCTTCGGCAGAGGCTCCATGGGAGAAAAGATGAACAATCTCTCTCCATGTGATTTACAGCCTCCAAAATCCTTACGGAGAGTCAGCTATGCATTGGTTCGGACTCAGAGTAATAAGGAGTTTTTTGCTTGGGTTTTTTTTCATGTACAATAGAACAAAGCACTATCTGGTCCTACATGGCTTGCTTTCTAGTTAGTCTATCTCAGTCTGAAAGGCCTCAGAAGCTTGTTCAGTGTCATAGTAACACCGAAGCAGCCACTGGTGGATGAGAGGGAGGTGGTGATGTATGAGAGTCAACCTCCCTGGTCTCCTGCAGGAAAGGTGCAAGTTCTAGGACTGAACCATCAGCTGGATGAAACAAAGGATGTTTATTGAATACACATCTCTCTCTTCTGAAAGTTGGCAGTAATCCTTATTAGTCATTAAGCGCTTTGGAGAGGTGTGACACCTTCCTGCCTGCTTGTCTGTTAGGGTGTGGGCTGGGTTAGTGGCCTCCACGTGGCCTTGACATAGCATGCTGTGACAAAGCCCGTCTTTCTCCCCGAGAACAAAATTATCAGTGAGCTGGAACTTCCTGTCTGTTGGGCCACTTTGGATGTGATTAAGATGAGCAATGATTCTTCAGAAGTGGGATGGAATGTGGGAGCAGCACAGACACCCCCCCAATTCTTCACACATGCCGCCTCAGATAATGCCCTCACAGAGAAGCCGCAGGATTCCCAAGTCCATTTTCACAGGCTCCTTCTCTTTACTTAGAGGCCAACCAGGATACACAGAAAACACAACTGATAGCGCTTAGATAATTATTGACTAGTTTTAGTATTAATGGTGACAGCTGCATTCATTTTCCCTTTCTGGTTACATTTCACCGATAGCCTATGCTTGCTTCTCTGAAAGCGGGATGAGTTTCATCCTTTCTGATGAGAACCTCAGCGACTGAAGTCAAGGTAATTTGGTCGAACGCTCCTATGACATTTCAAGACATTCCTTTGTAAAGATATGACTGTGGTTTAATATGTGCAGCTGTGGGCAGGAAGAGAAACTCCTGGAGCCTATTTTGAATGTCCTTGCTTTTTTGATAGGTGTTCTGAATTGTTAAGTGCCCTGTGTTGGCAGAGAGAGGCTTTGGATAAGGTGCTTTTAAGGATATCTAAATATGCAAATAAAACAGCATATTGGCAGCCAAAGGACAAGTCAGTTAACTCTTGCGTTGAACACCTGTGTTGCACCTTTCATCTTGGGGAGCTGAGAACTTAGGCCATTTTGCATGCCTGTGTTTTGGGCAGGTCAGTGTACCAAGCAGAGGTAAAAGTCTCACTCCGGTTGGCTCACTTCACTTTAACCTTGTTCAGGTTCCTTCCCCAAGTCCCCTCCCTGTGTTTCCACATGTGGGGAGATAGCATTGCCTTCCTGCACCCGATTTCCACCTAGGACCCTTTTCCCTGTATCCGAATAGCATGAGGATGAGGGAGGAATTGCTTTGCCAGAAAAAGAGAAGTTGCTCAGAAGGGTATGTTGGAATGAATATGCAGCCAGCAGCTTTCGGAGGTCCTAAGAGACCAGCCAGGTGTGAGTAGGGTTCATTTCACCTGGCTTCCCCTTTTTGACACTCTTACTGTGAAGTTGAAATCCAATCTCAGACTCCGAGATGACCTCCTCGGTATTTAGATTTTAAAAAAGAAATACCGTGCCAGGACCTTATCAGAATATGCTTGTACGCATTATCTTTTTATATCACCTTGTGTCCTTCCATGCTGGTTTGTTTTTTTTTTAAAAGACATGACAATGTTTACTTTTACTGGACTTTCTTCCTCTCTTATTTCTCTCCCTTCACAATATTCTCGGGCAATGGGAAGAAAGTTAGATGGCCTCAGCTCTTGTCGTGAACTCCTCTGCTTGTGTGGTGTATTAAGAGAGTTGTGTTAGGTGAGGGCTGAGATTTTCTTTACCTCGGGGAGTCCGCAGTTCTGTTCTTTCAGAGCTATGTCTGCCCCCAATTCACACCTCACTACTACTACTTCTTTCCACCTCCCATGAATCATGTCAGGCCTCTAGTGGTCCCAGGGTCCTACTTTGGGAACTAATGCACTTTCACAAGCCTCCGGAGGGTCTCGCTTTGTGTTTAGCCATGTGCATTCTTACTGCCAAAGGGTTAATCTTCCAAGACTAAGTGCAGTTTGGGTAAAAGACGATAAGATCAATGGTTGTGCCCTTCCATGAGGGGGGATGTTCATGCATGCAGGTTTCCAGCCAGATTTTTAGAAATCTGCATCACAGAAGTCACCTGGGCATCACACCCTGAGGAAATGTGGGTTAATGTGTGGCGAGCAGAAATATCAAGTTTATGCCTATAGGGTGGTTTTCATTGGCTTGAGTTTAAGGAGGAGAAAAAAAAATGGCCTTGGTAGTTTTAATATTTTTATGGGCAGTTGCACAATAGCCAGTCTTGGAATGTTAGCTAACTGAAAATGTTACCCTGAGACGTTTTAAAAGAGCAATAAATATCTGGTTTTAAAACATAGGCATTAAAAATTATAAACCTGGAAAGTCTTATTTTGGTGGCGGTGGTTAACGTTGGGGTGTTAAAGGTGCGTTTTCCACCCCTGGCTTGCTCAATAAGCACCTTTTTTTGAGGGGGGAAGGGGTGTTATTTGATTATTTTACCACTGACACGCTTTACCAAAAAGATGCGTAGGGGTGGTTCGGCAGGCTTTGGCATGATGTGGCAGTGCCGGGGCTCTGGTCCCACAGGCTGGTGTCTGCCGTGCAGCGGACGCTGCTTTGATGTGGCGGGAATGGCTCTCGGTGAGGACAGCGTCGTGTGCAGCCCTGGATACCAGAGTCGGAAGCAGAGTCAGGACGCCCTGGTGGAGCGTGAGGACAGCTGAACTGTGGGATGGTCTCTGGAACAGAGAAGGGGAAGAACTGTCTGCGAGGAATATATGACTAGACAGTGTATGTATGACGACAATCTGGGACAAGAGGGGCACTGCAGAGTGGACGGGGGGAGAGGAAGGCAATTTTCAACAGTGAATGAAAACCCAGCCTTTCTGTATCTTTTGCCAAAAAAAAGAGACATTGCTGCTTTCTCCAGGTCAGGAGGTCATGGAGGATTGTATCTCACACTATGTGCCACCAAAACCAAACCAAAAAACCCAACCAACCAACCAACCACCAGGCAGAAATGTCTTGTTTTTAAGTTCTGCTGGGGTCTGACTTTTTTTTTTTTAAAATTAATTTTAATGAATGTTTACAGCGACTCTGGATTTCCATTCATTCATTGTTGCATTTTTCTCCTTGCCCACCCCTCCCACGCCCCCCCCCCCAGTTCACTCTTCTCTTTGAAAAGTAGAAGAAAAACTCTTTCATTGGTATACGATCCCCCCACCCCCAGTACACTCTACTCTACAACCTTCTCTCTGGACTCCTGTCGTGACCATAATACCCAATCATATATCGCTTTTAAACAGTTCTCTCCCTCATCAGTTTCAATGCAGGTACATTATTGATTCAATCTTTTCCATCTCACCCCAACCCTGATGTCAGCCTCATTCTACAACACTGGCCCTATGCAGTATTTGTCCTTTTTTCACTGTCTGCCTTATTGATTTTCTTACACTTTCAACTCTTTTACATAATGTCTTATTAAATATGGCCAATCTTTTTTTAACATTTGCTTTATGAACATTGAAAGGACTGTTATCATCTATGTATAAAAATTACTTTGTTCTGCTCTGGTTATGAAAACGTGGCAGGATGGGGCACTCTGGTGACATTGTCGGTAGGGAATTACACTCTTAGCCCAAAGGTGGAGCCTCTGCAAGTTCAAATCCCACAGCTGCTTTGCAGGAGACAGATGGGCAGTCGCCTCGTTGATGATAGAGAGCTTTCGAAAACCAAGTCCAGAGTCAACTGTGAGTCATGTCTGACTCAGTGGCAATGATCGAGTGATGTGACTGTTATAGGGAATCCAGTGGTACAGTCCACAGAGAGATGCGCAGCTGACCCAAAGGCCATGCCACTCTGGAAGTCTGAATCCGCTGGCTACCCTGTATGGGGAGAGGGATGGGCAATCTCCCCTGTGCCCTTTCCTGCCTCTGCAAACCTACTGGAGGGCCAGCTGTGAGGCAGTTCCAGCTCCACACGCTGGTCTGAAGGAGAAGGAAGGACAGTCTCCTCCTGTGCGATTTACAGCTCTGAGTTGCTTCCAACTCCATGGCAATGAGAACCCCTGATACCAGTTATGTGTGTGATTGAGAAATATTTATTCTAGCACCACAAATACAATCATGAATAGAGCACTTAACTTTCATTCAAATATATTTAAGGACATGTTTCAGTGCTGGAATTGTCAAGACAAAAGATATAAGTACTTTAATAATGCTGTTCATATTATAAATTGTTTGCATAGCCTACAAAAACTATTGTGACATTTACAAAGATTCTAAAACTGCAGTGTATTTATCTACACAAAGTTTAACATTTAACGTGTAACACATGCACATATAAACACACACATATTTGATATATAGAATTTTTATTATAAACACAAATAGCACCAAAGTAGAAAAACAAAAAAAAACCCTACAGTCATCAAGTTTTGGTTGGTTTTTGTTGTTGTTTTTTTGTTTGTTTGTTTGTTTTAAATACTCATTTATTGACAAAATTCAAATTGTTTTTCACACCAGATCTTTCCGGTTTCTTTCACCACCAGCCCCCGTCAAATTATGTGACTCTATGATTAACATACTGTCATCAAATTTGTTCCCTTTCTTAGTCTCCCTCTAAGACAGAGTAGAACTATTTCATAGAGTTTGCAAGGCTGTTCATCTTTAAGGAAACAGATTGCCACATCTTTCTATGCCTGGAATGGCTGGTGTGTTCTAACATATTGACTTTTGGAAACAGGAGTGGCATCCACTTCCTAAGCAACATGCCTCCGGAAACTCACTGAACTTTGAGAAATGTTGATAGTTGTAGAGGGGCTTTAGGCCTTTTGTTCATAGGGTCACTATGAGTTGTGGTCAACTCGAAGACAATCAACAACAACAACAACTGTGAACTGTAACAACTGTGAAACTGGGGTCCCCATAAAAATAATATAGAATATATCATGCTACCAATGCAAAGGAACATAGTTCGGATCCACCAGCTGCTCTGAGGCTGAAAGATGGTCTCTCTCCTCCTGTGAGATTAGCGACCCCTGAAAATCCACTGGAGGCTCAGGTATGGCTTGGTTCTAACTTGATGGTACACAACAGCATACATGTATATATTGCAGATAGATAATATGGTAAATATAAAAGCTTGGGGTTTCTTTTATCATTAACTTCTTCAATTATCTGTGAAAGTAAACAACTTTTTCCAATGTATAAGCTGTCTCCGGCTTTGAATGTTATGTGTTTCTCGGTATATTGTTGTTGTTAAGTGCTGTCGAGTTGGAGGCAACTCATAGTGACTCTATGAACAAAAGACCTGGACACCTTTATAACTTTCATCCTTTCTCCAGGTTCATAGGGTTTCCAGAGGCAAGCTATTTCAGAAGTGGTTGTCACGCCTGCTTCCAAGCTTGTTTTAATCGGGGAGCTCCACCAAACACTGTCCACCATGGGTGACCATGATCACATTTGACACATCAGTGTTAGTGTTCAGCATCACAGCAACCACAAGTTAACTCTGTATAGCAAGTAGACAGAGCAGGGTTACACGACCTAGAAGAATGCTTCACCAAAACCAAGGCAGACCTGAGGGCGACAGATTAGAGTTACCCACCTTTGGCTTGGGAGCATGACTTTCTGTCCACTAGGCCAACTGATCTCTCTCTGTGCTGTTGTTGTTAAGTGCCATTGAGTCGGAGGTGACTCACAGCGACTCTATGAACAAAAGACCTGGACACCTGTATAATTTTCTTCCTTTCTCCAGGTTCATCTGAATAGGTTCATGTGGCTCCTACTTGATCTCACTTTCGTGTAAGAAAGGAGCTCTGTTGGCACAACCTGCAGCGTGTTGTCCTGCCACCCACGCCAACACCCCTCTAATTGCTCTCTCATGTTATGCATTGATCAGTGACTTTGCAGGAGAGAGATGGCCAATCTCCTCCCACGTGACTTAAAACCTCTGAAAACCACCAGAGGGGTCAACTATGAGCTGGTTCTGCCTCGAGGGCAATGAGGAATTTTTGGTTTTGGGGTGTTATTTTTTCCCTGTAAGAAAGGATCCGTGTGAGGGAGCAAGAGAAGAATTAACTTGCTAACTGGAAGGTGAGCGGTCCGAGCCCACCAGCTACTCCTTGGGAGAAGACGCGGCAGTCTGCTTCTGTGAAGATTCACAACCCTGGTCAGCGCTGGGGCCAGTCCTGCTCTGTCCTTTGGGATCATGTGACTCAGAATGAACTCAGTGGCAGTCGGTTTGGGATCTCTGGCTTTTAGTGCAAGGAGCAGCTCAAAGCCTTCTCTACTATTTAAGAGCTGTGCATGCAGCAGCAAATGAAGAGTTTGTGGAGTTGAGGCTGGTTCAATCGTTTTCAAAGTGAAGGCAAATTTTTATAACATTAAGGGGAAAGTCAAAGTGGTTCATACATAAATTGACGGAATACCTGTACTTAAAATTTTGTGTTCTTTCATTTAAATGAGAGCTCCAGTGCAATCCCAAAGGTGCATGGTTTGAATCTCCCAGCTGTTCTGCAGGAGAAGGATGGGCAATCTCGTCTCTTGTGATTTACTGCCTGTGGAAACTCACCGGACGGCCAGCTTTGGGTGGATTCGGACTCAATAGCACACAACTGCACCAACTTTTTTAAATGCCTTTTCTTGCACGTTTTTAATTGTGGGTTGAGTTTTGGTTTTCTGCATATTAGATATATGACACAGAGATGGACAATCTCCTGTGTAATTTCGAGCTTCTGAAAACACACTATGAGTTTCAGAGGTCAGTTATGAGTCGATGGTACATAACAACAACAATATATTAGATAGATAAAACTCAATCTTTTGATATAATTCACCTTTTCAAAATGTATTTCTTCTCAATTATCTAATAGTGTGATTAGATTACAAGATTGCCCCTTTCACACCAGGGAATGTTGTTGTTGTAACTAGTACCTATTATTGAACATACTTGAAATGATTCCTTTTCTAAAATCCATTATGAAAATATTTTAGACAAAGTTAGTCCAAACTGCGTTTTCTTTTCTATTGTGTATGTTTTACCGTGAATGAAGGGAAAAATGAGACATACCTAAATCCACTTACCAGCCAATTGTGTCAAAATAAAAATCTCCCTTTAAAAATAAATAAATAAATAAATAAGAAGCCCATGTAAAAATTGAACTAAAAGTGTTCATAATATTAAAAGGAAAGCGAATGGACTAGGATAATAAGCTTTAGGGAAATCTTAACTAATCTGTGAATCTGTTCAAGATATGTTTACAAGCCAGAGGCAAATGATTCTCTCATTTTCCTGGTAATTAGGTGAGACTTGGTTAGGAATTCCTATAACAGACAACTTGGCCAGGGTTTTCATTGAGAAGGATTCCAAAATCTAGAAAGTATATTTTAGTGTGGCAAGAAATGAACTGGTATCTAATTTTTTTTTTTTCCCCGTAGCAAACCCATAAAACAAGGATATACTTTCAAGTCTGGAATCACACTATGACTGCATTTTTTTTTTTAGTTCATTGTAATGAAATTCAGTGCGTTTAATATAAAGCATTTAGTCCCTAAGTAGTATACACATTTGTTAGCATTCTTCAAGTGTCAGCCATCACAAGGAATCCACAAACTGAGGTTACTTCCTTTCAAAGCTAGATACAGGTATAGGGAAATAAGTAATATTTTCCAAGATTAGGAACTTCATGTGGGGATTCTCGCTCTTGCTTTATTGTTAGCTCAACATGGTACTTTCAGTAGATAGAGCATTCAGCAAACTCTCAGTGTCTTAATCAAGAAAAGGAGACTATATCAGCATAATGACAGCCTGGCCACCAAGGAATGACGTTCAAATTTGAAAGTAAACACATGAAAAATGGAGTTCAGGTGTAGTGAGGGTAACACCATTCAGAGACAAAAGTCTTATTTAAAAATTATATGATAAGGCATTATATCCTTTATTCTTTAAAGAATCCCTTCTTGAAACTTTATATCTTTGATCTAACAATTTCAGGCTCGCTTTTTGTGGCTATTTTCTCTTTGTAATGAGAAAAAAAAATCTGCATGTGGGGTTTTTCTCCCTCTTGAAATTTTTAAACAATAATTGACTGTGTAGCAATTGGAGCGCTTTAATAAATGTTTTCTAAAGGCCAATTATTCCATCAATATTGAACCATGTGATAGGAAATACGGCCGCTTAGCTATAGGGAAGAGGTGTACATATATTGGCATCTGTTTGGTAGGTAATGTTCCGAAATGATCTGGCCTTCCTCCAAATTTTGATTATTCATAAATCTGGGGAGTACGGTTAGTTGCATTATTAGCTTTTAATCTTTTATTGAAGCAAACTCAGGAGGCTGAAATCTATTTGCTCTTGCAAACTTGTTCACTGATAAATGTATGATTTAAAATTTTCCTTTTGTGAATTCCTCTGTGCAAGGAAAACACAGCTGGGCACAGCACAGATCATATTTATCTTTTCATTAAGTAAAGTACAAGAAGATAGCATCGTTGCAGGCTTCCACGGAGGGATTGCTAAAGAACGGTCCTCCTTGTGTTTGCTCATCCACTTGAGGAAAGCTTTCCAAACAAGAATTTGAGATACTTGTGAGAAAAGCTAGTTGAATCGTCAAAAGAAGACCAAGTGAATGTATATAAAGTGCTTGGATTTCAGATAACATTTTTCCCCTGAGTGTTTAGATTGGTTAAATATTAGAGGAAGAGAGATAATAACCCTGTTTGTCGCCTTAAACTTAAACATACAGGGTTTTGGTTTTTTTTCTCACATGGTTGGTATGAAAGGCATATCAAAGATTTTCCATCCTGGATGACTTAGTTTCAACTTGGTAAAGGGCATTGTAGATAGACAGGAAGATTCTACATTGTCACCCAGGAACATAAAAACATTGTACGCACTTTATAAGTGAGAATGCTTTTTACTTCTTTTGGATAACATAATTACTAATGGGTTAACATTGTAAGATATGGATGGGAAAATATATATACATATATATATACACACATATACACATGTTGTTGTTGTTGTTATGTGCCATCAAGTTGCTTGTGACTCATAGCAATCCTGTGTACAAGAGCCCTAAAAGCCGTTCTATCCTGTGCCAAACTCGCTGTCTCAGACACACTCATTCCCACCACTCCACTCACAGAATCGATCAATCTCATCGAGGGTCTTCCTCTCCTGCGCTGTCCCTCCACTCTCCCAAACATGGTGTCCCTCTCCAAGGACTGGTCCTTCCTTGAAACATGCCCAAAGTATGTCAGACGAAGCCCCAGAATCCTTGACTCCAAGGAGCATGTGGCTTCATCCTCTCCAGGACAAACCTGTTTGTTCTCCTAGCAGTCCATGATATATTCAGCACACTTCTCCAGCGCCATAGCTCAAAGGCATCAGTTCTCTTTCTATCATCCCAATTCATTGTCCAACTCTCGATGCATAGGACATAATTGCAAAGACTGTAGCCTGGATCAGGTGCACCTTCGTCTCCAGCCTGATGTCTTTGCTCTTCAGTATTCTTGAGAGGTCCCTCACAGCTGACTTTCCCAATGCAATTTGTTTCCTGATTTCCTGGCTGCTGTTACCAAGAGCGTTGACTGTGGAACCAAGTAAACGAAAACTGTTAACTATCCCAATCTCTTCACCATCCATACTGATGCTGCCAATTGGCCCAGTGGTGAGAATCTTTGTTTTCTTGATGTTGAGCTTCAATCCATATTGAAGACTGCAGTCCTTGACCTTCTGTAGCAAGTGCTTAAGGTCCTCCTCAGTTTCAGCAAGCAGGGTTGTGTCATCCACCTAACGTAGGTTGTTGATGATTCTTCCACCAATCCTGATGTCACATTCCTCCTCCTACAGCCCAGCATCTCGGATGATCTGTTCTGCATACAGATTGAAAAGGTATGGAGACAGAATACATCCCTGATGGACCCCTTTCTTGATTTTGAACCATGTAGTGTCTCCTCACTCTGTTCTGACCACCACCTCTTGGTCCAAGTATAGGTTTTGCATTAGCACAATCAAATGTTCTGGAATTCCCATTCTTCTCAGTGTCAGCCATAGCTTGTTGTATATACACAAATACACACACACACACACACCACTCACTGAGTCAGAATGGACTCACAGTAGCTCACCTTCCCGTTATCAGGAGTTGTAAATTGCATGCGAGAAAATTGTCCATTCTTTGCCCACAATATCATCAGGAACTGGGGATCCTTCTAGGTTTCTGTTATACTATCTCTCATCTGGTTTGTCTTCCATGCTTTTTTTCCCCTCATGAAAGTTCCAAGGTGGTAATCATCTTGTAAATGTTCTACATAAGAAGGCATTCAATATATAGCAATAATGGTTTATGCCAACACGTCAGACCTTTTTGAAGGGTTTGTGTAGAAACCTTATAAGAACTGGAGCAGCTTCAAGGCAATATGCCTTCTCTCTCCCTCTTTTCCTCCCTCTCCCTCTTTCCCTCCTGCCTTCCCCCTTCCCTTTCCCTTTCTCTCTCCCTCCCTCCCTCCATTTTTTCCTCCCTCCCTTCTTTTCTCTCCTTCCTTCTCTCCCTGCTTCCTTCCCTCCCTCCGTTCTCTTTTCTTAAGGGCACAATTCCTATACCCTGAATGAAATTACATTCTATTAATAATGTGGAAAGAGTGGAACTGGACCCTAAAATAGGCAGTGTATTTCCTCACCAGCTGCTTTCATAAACTTACAGCCTTGGATGCTGCACGGGAAGTTCTGCCCTGACCTACAGAGTCACTGTAGGATAGAACCCGTCCAATGGCAATGGGTTTTATACTGCATATTAAATATTTTTGAATTCACATAAAATCTTACAGTACTTTTTTTCCCTTTAATAGTGGTTCTTCAAATTGTCATTATGAAAGGAGAAAATATGTTGAGAAATTTGAAAAAAAAAAAAGAATGCTTTACATGGGGATGAGAGGAGAGTCAAGAAGCTGTCATCTCTAGGCTGTATGTGGGCTCCATCGTTTTCATCAGAGGCTATTCCAGCATTTATTGTGTGTTTCATTAACATGAGAGTGAGTCTGCCAATGGAGAGCAATGCTGCCACAGAAAAATCATGAAAACAATTGAGATAGACAGAAGTAAGTAGCAATGCACACCCATGTTTACTGCAGCTTTGTCCACAATACCAAAGAGAAACAACCCAAGTGCCCATCAACAAATAGACGGATAGAGAAGCTGTGGTACATTCACACAGTGGAATACTATGCTGCTTTGAAAAACAAGGAACTCATGAAATATTATACAAAATGGGTGACCCTGGAGGACATTATGCTGAGTGAAATATCTCAGTCACAAAAGGACAAATACTGCATGGTGCCACTGTTGTAAAACAGGACTGACATCTGGGTTGAGGGGAAACTACTAGGGGACAAATAGTGTATAGTGTGTTGAAATAGATGAAGGAGAAAATTGTTTAGGAGGAATATATGATTAGGTATTATTGTCATGGCAAGAGTCCAGAATGAAAGCTACACAGTGGAGTAGACTGGGGGGCAGGCGGGGGAGATTGTATAACAATGAAAGATTTTTAAATTTATTTTTTTTCCTTTCAAAGAGAAAAGCAAACTGGGGGGCGGGCAAGGAATGAATGGAAATCCAAAGTGTCTATAAACTTTCATTAAAATAAAAAATAATACAAGGAGAAAATTGTTTAGGAGGAATATATGATTAGGTATTATTGTCATGACAAGAGTCCAGAATGAAAGCTACACAGTGGAGTAGATGAGGCGGGGGAGATTGTATAACAATGAAAGATTTTTAAATTTATTTTTTTTCCTTTCAAAGAGAAAAGCAAACTGGGGGGCGGGCAAGGAATGAATGGAAATCCAAAGTGTCTATAAACTTTCATTAAAATAAAAAATAATACAAATAAAGAGAGAAGTAAGTAGCAAACAGTTTGGTTACTTCACTCAGCATGATTGATGGGTACAGAGTTTTTAAAAGCCTGAGACTGTGGTCTGTTCTCTTTGGGCACTAACAAAAAGCCAGCTACAGGGAGAGTATGAACATTCACATGGCTTTAGTAGTAGAGGGTTTTGTGGGCAACGCCGAGGAGGATTGAAGTGCCAATATCCCCTTCATCGTGCTGTTTATGTCACTCTTCGGACTCTACCCTTGTCTCTTCCTAAAGTTAGTTTCCTAGATTGAGTTAGTTTCTCTCCTTTCTCTTCTCTCTCTCTCTGACTTAGTGTCCTTTAGAGTAAGAAATGATCAAAAAGAAACCTTCCTTGATTTCCGACCACCGGCCATGCTCATGGTTTCCGTTCTTGACAAGACACAGATCGGAGACCTCTGAAAACATCAAGGGGATTTCAAAAAGCAATAATCCTGGGAGGTTCCCACCCTCAGATATCCATTAATGTCACTCTGCCCTCTAACTGAAGGATGCTTTTATAGCCTGGTGCTACTGGTGTGTCGCTCCTCAGCCAGTGACCACCGTGGTAGTGCTGTAGGCAGCGCAAAGTCCTTGCAAAAGGAGCTTTAGAGAAATTAAACCTGATGTGTCACCTGGCGTGCATGAGACTGTGGGCTTGGGAGCAGAGCCACCCTCTCCCGTTCAACTTATGTAAAGAATATAACCTGATAACGCAATCAGCCACCGTTACCTTCACGTGCTTGTGCTGGGCGGGGTCATTACCCTCCCAGCTCCCAGCTCTCCTTCCTAGGTCTGTAACCTGAGAAGAGTCATATCAGCTTGAATCTTCCCGTGATTAGGTGTTAGAGATGCTTAGGGCTGTTTTAATATGTAAATATTACATATTCTTTTTTTTCTCACATTGTTATTGGGTCAGACCACCTCATACCTGAGCTTCCACTGATTTCTGAGGCTCGAGACTGCCCATGTTCTTTCAGAGGAACTGCTGTCAAGTTACAGCCCCCGGAGTTGAGCAGAGACATTAATTCCCTACCGACTATACAACCAGAGCTCCCTGCCCTCTTTTCTGTAGAAGTAAATGCTGATCTTCATATGACAAAGTGTTTGTTAGAGCCCTTGTCTATCTGTGCATGTCAGGTGTACAGCCATTGGCTGGATTCTCACCCGTCTGCCACGTATCTTCACGATGGATCCTAGCAACAGAGCCCTTCATACGAGCTACAACATGACTTCTAGGTGCAGAATCAGCCCCGGCTTCTGCCCCACTGCTGCTGCAGAGAGATTGAACAGCTCGAGGGGGTTGCCATTATTTGCCGTATATCTCAACACAGGCTAAGATTAAAAAGAAAGAAACAAAAAATCACCCCCCCCAAAAAAAAAAATAGATCAGGGTTTCTTTCTGCGTCACAAATATGGGCACCTGAGCTTTTTCTGACTTCTTTCTGCTTTGCTGCTGTTTAAGCAGACCCTAACTGGGAGAGACCCTGACAGCTCGAGCCCCTGACTAATGCAACTCACTCAAATCAGCAGTGAGCCCTCAGCTCTGTCCCCAGCCGGGCTCCTGGCAGGAGTCCATGGGAACAATCTCCTTCCCTTGGCAGCTGCCCGAGCAGCACCGTGGAAAGGACCTGCTGTCACTTGGCAGGGTGAGGGCGGGTCTCTCTCCCACATTAGATTTAAATCCTCACTCTTCATGCAGAAGACTGCAAACAACTTGCATCAAATAGGCTACTTCAGCCCATCGAGTAGGTGGTTGGCTTGGTGCTGTAGCTGAAAGCAGAGCTGCATCTCATCATCCTTGATTATCTGTGTGACTTAAGTCTGTTACTTAACTTCTCTGGCTCTGCCTCTTTCTCTGTTTCACAAGGATGTTTGATTAGAACAAAGTCTCTTTTTCTTCCTTCACTCTGTAGTTCCATGTGGACCAGATAGACCCAGAAACGTGTTCATAGTTGAACCTGATACTCAGCTATTTTCTTAAAAATATACTGATTTATTAATAAGTAGTTGACTGTTGGCATGGTTCGTTGCCCTTAATTAATAGTAACCTCTCTTTTGACCAAGAGCTTGAGGCAGGAAAATGCATGAGGATGGTAAAAACAAAGACAAAAGGGAAATGCTGAGAAGTAGAATGAAGGAGAAAGAAGGGACAGAAACATGTATTTAAGCCATTCCGAAGACATCAGTATGAAAAGCCTAGGACCTGGCTGAGTTCCCCAGAGGCCAAGGCAAAGAGAGAAACTCAATTTGTAGCGAAGAAACTGGCAAGTGGAACCATTGCTCCCTGTTGCAAGCTCCATTCTACCCCCAAGGATTTAGAAGGTGACTATGTTGTAGCATTCGAATTAATAGACCTTGATTTGAGGTTTTAATTCCAGGCCTATAAATTCTGAATCCTAGAATACCTAAATCAGAATCTACTCAGAAGAAGTGATTGCCTTTCTATTCAGGCTAGTAACTGATGTCATTGTTTGTCGTCCCCCCCCATATTAATTAACTTTTAATAATCAGATATGTCTTGGAGAAAGTGCAGTCAGAGTGTTCCTGGGAGACAAAGATGATGAAATTACATCTTACATACTCTGGGCATGTTCTTGTTGGTGGTGTTGTTGATTGCCTTTGAGTCAAGAATGACTCATAGCAACCCTGTCAAGAAAAGGTCTAAAGCCCCTCTACAACTACCGACGTTTCTCAAAGTTCATAGAGTTTCCAGAGGTATGTGGTTTAGGAAGTGGATGCCACTCCTGCTGCCAAGGGCATATTCTTAGAAGGGGCAATTTCTTGGAAAGGGACATGATGAGTGGAAAGATAGAGGGTCAAGAAAAGAGAGGAAGACCTTCAATGAGATGAATCAACCCAGTGGCTGAAGCAGAGGTGTGTTACAGACGATGAGGATGGAAACAGGAGAGGGTTCAAATCAGTTGTCATAGGGTTGCTGTGAATTGTACTTGACTCTGTGGTACCTGACAACAACAATAATAACAATACATTTGCACCATTTCTGTGAGACTTTTTTTCCCTCACATTGAATAAGAAAGAATGTTCACTTGTTATCTTTCTATCACCATGTTGTGAAAGGAAGGGGGGGGGAGTGTTTAATAGTAAGAGTTGGCCTAGTGGACAGAAAGTGATACTACCAAACCAAAGGTGGCTAACCCTAATCCACGGCCCTCAGGCCTGTTTTTAATTGGTTTTGGTCAAACATTCTTCTAAGTCGTATAGCCCCCGTCTGTCCACTTGCTGTACAGAGGTAACTTGTGGTCACTGTGAAGCTGAACACTGTGACACTGATGTGTCAAATGCAATAATGGTCACCCATGATGGACAGTGTTTGGTGGAGCTCCCCAATTAAAACAAGCTTGGAAGGAGGAGTGGCATCCACTTCCAGAATAACTTGCCTCTGGAAACTCTATGAACCTGGAAAAAGGATGAAAGTCACACAAGTGTTGAGGTCTTTCATTCATAAGGTCACTATGAGTTGCCTACGACTGAATGACACTTAACAACCATCTAATAGTAAAGCTTTCACTGCAGTTTTAGGATTTATACTGTTTCCCCCATTTTCCTAATTATTTTATGCTTAAATAGAGAGAGGAGTTACTTTGCAAGTCACTGTGATTATAAACAATCATTTGTCTAGAACGTAGAAGTCTAGTGCTGCCTGGTGGACACTTTTCTCCAGGAATGAGTTTGAAGACCCAGGTTTCATTGTGATGCCACCATTACAATGCCTGCCTTTTACCTTCACTCTGGAGAGGAGGGAGGTGATGAGAAGGAATCCCTGAGTCCTTCCTGTGTGTCTTCACCTTCACATTCCTTGTGTCAAACTTAGGACCCTGGCTCTCACCCCGTGTAGGTGGCACAGGGCGATGAAAGGATTATATATATAGGAAGCAAATTGATCTATGACAATCTGTGACATTCTTTTCCCTTTGATACTGATAAGTATACACATTTGGATGATGAATGAGGGAAAGCTTTCCACGGGAGGCAGAGACAGCCTGCTATGTGAGCTGGTATGTTTTAGTGAGTTCTGATGGCCTAATGGCAGAAAGCTACACTGAAATCCCAAAGGCACAAGGTTCAAGGCCACCAGCTGCTTCGTGAGAGAAGGATGGGCAATCTTCTCCCGTGCGATTTACTGTCCTAAAACCTGCCAGAGGGTCGGCTGTGGATACGTTCCTGGTCTACAGTACACAACACAAACAACAACTCAAGGCACACAGGCTTTTCTCTCTCTCGACTGTTGCTTTGATCAGATACCAAAATGTGTGACCAAAAAAAAAAAAAAAATAGGAAACTACAGGCAAAGTCTTAAATTTAGGATGTTGCTGTTAGAAATTAGAATATAAGCTTCTTGAGAGTGACGTTTTTTAAACAAAAATTTGCTCTGATCATAGATTTATTGCTAGCACTGACTCATCAGCACATAACAACAGCAACAACAACAGCAAACCAGGCTCTGGCTTGTTAGCGTCTCATGAATATTTGATAAACAAATGACAAAATTTGCTAGAGAACTCACCCAGTTTGCCTAGTTTTACCTGTAAAAAATAATGAGTAATTTTGTTAAGATCATGTCTTCATAGCCAAAGATTATGCATTGAATCAGTATTTCTAAAATGGATGTGCTATCATTTCTCCATTTTTACTACATTCATTTCTTTTCCATCGCTCTTTCAGCGGCCCTGCCCAGCTTGGGAGTAGATCAACCAACACTGCAACGATGACTAGGTTGCCTTTCCCTTTTTTCTCTCTGTAACATGCTGCTAAGAGAACGAACAGGTTCATCCTGGAGAGGGTGAAACCAGGCTGCTCCTCGGAGGCAAGGATTCTGAAGCTTCATCTGACATAATTTGTGCATGTTGCAAGGAGTGAACAGTCCTTGGAGAAGGACGTCATGCTTGGGAGAGTGGAGGTACAGTGCAGGAGAGGAAGACCCGGGATGAGATGGATTGCTTCAGTGACTGGGGTAATTTGTGACTGGTGTATTGGAGACAGTGAAGTTGGCACAGGATAGAGCAGGGTTTAGGGCTCTTGTACTTAGGGTCGCTATGAGTTGCAGGTGATTCAACAGGACATAACAACAACAACAACATGCATTAAAAAAAAAACATGAGTGTGCTCAATATTCACAAAACTTTTAATATCTCCCATCACTCATTTATCACTCTTAGGCAATAAGCACTTTGCTCCTTGTAAATAAAATCAGTTATTAAAAACCCTCTAAAATAGTTGAGCTCTAGTAGTAAAGGGGGGAAAAACCAAACTTTTAAAAAATCATTTGGAATATCTGGTTGTCCCTTACAAAACAAGAAAAATCTCCTTCTGGTTGTCCCTTACAAAACAAGAAAAATCTCCATTTTAAACCTTCTTTGGGATCTGATATTTCACAAGGAGGCTTGAGGGGCAATTTTATTTTGAAACTAATTCTGCAGAAATGAGTGACTAAATTAACTGGGGGAAAGTGGTATATGGCATGGATTGTGTTTTGTGACTTCATTCTCCTAGCCCCCAAATCAATAGCCTAATCTCCTATCTTATCCTGAGTCCTGACACAAATCTGTGGGCCATGTTTTCATTAGTGATTTGTTAAGCAGCCAGTTGTTATGAGTTTAAAATATTCACTGGCAAGTAACACCAGACTACTTGTCTTGTGAAGAACTACTTCTACTTGTGAAGAAATTTGTGTATAAATATTTATCATCTCTCATTTCTTGTGGAGACATCTGCACTGACCAACAAATAGAAAATACTAGATGTTGTTTCAACATAGATTAGTATCCTTGACAAGCACAGAGCCAGAAAGAGGAAAGCAGAGCTCAAGGTATATCTATTTGTGCATGCTTTGATCAGGTTGGAAGACGGCATGAATGCAGACTGATAAATTCATGGAGCCCTTTGTGGTGAAGGCTCCTTCAGCAAGAAGCCAAAAACTGAGAGGGTAGGCTTAATTCTCGCAGAGTTTATCAAGAACAATGACACTATTTGCAATCTCGGTGCAGAGCCAAAAAAATTGTTGCCAGCATGCCAATGCTCGCTCCCTGGAGAACGACTGGAAAACGAGAACCGCCTGGCTGAGATTAAGTCTTATTTCCAGTGCAAGCCCACTGATGTCTTTTTAATGAAAACGAACATATCACAACAGATGAGTTTTATTTGTTAGTTTTAGCATGAGGACGTAAGGAATCTGTTCACTGTGTGCAGGCACGTTTCTGAATGCATTGATAAATCTAGCAATTTGTGAAAGTGAAATGAATGAAATGTCAGAAGGTCCAACATCACCTAAAATAGTAAACAAAGTAATATCCATTAGACACATCAGTGTCACATAATGGTCACCCATGGTGGACAGTGTTTGGTGGAGCTTCCCGATTAAAACAAGCTTGGAAGCAGGAGTGGCATCCACTTCGATAATAGCTTGCCTCCAGAAACGCTATGAATGTAGAGAAGAAGCAATCAAAGTTATCCAGTTGAGGTCTTTCATTCATAGGGTCACTATGAGTCATCTACAACTCGATGACACTTAACAACAACAACAACAAAAATATCCACTAATAAAAATGGAAGTGAAATGTTATTTTTTCCATTTTTGACCAGTTTCTAGTCATAAGAAAGCATTTAAACAATTTGTATGAGACAGACACTAGATAAATTCTTTTTGTTCATTATCTCACTTAACACCCATGCTGTGTTGTGTTATATTTCTGCTGCTAGCTTAGTGAGCTCTGAACTCATGGCAGCCCCATGTCTACCCAAAGATATTGCCACTACATTCTGCACCATCCTCATATAGAACTTTTGTGGTTCATAGAGTTATCATATCACTGAGTTTTCGAAGTAGATCAACAGATCTTTCTTTATATGGGGTCTGAGTCTGGAATCTCCACTGAGATCTATTCAGTATCATAGCAGGAACATAACCCTCTACTTACAGACTTGTGGCCATTGGCTGTGAGTTCCACTAGCCAGGACTCAAGTCTAGGTCCCTCGTACAGCAGGCGAGAATGTTACCTGTGGGTTATCAATGCCTCTCACGCCAATACCAGCCCATTTTATAGGAGAGAAAATTGAAGCACAAAGTAGTTTACTGCTGCAAAGTCACGCAACCAGTGAGCTTAGAGATTGCCACTTGAGCCTACAAAATCAGGCTCCAGACTCTGTCCACTTACCAAATTATACTATTTGGCTTTTTTTTAAATTTATATTTTAAAAATTGTATTATTTTGTGCATGTACCATCAAATTGGATCTGACTGGTAGAGGAGGAGATTGCCCCTCCTTTTCCAGCAGAGCATCTGGTGGATTTGAACCGCATACCTCTGGGATTGCAGTGCAGCCTCTTGCCACTAGGCCACCAGAGCTCCCTTACTATTTGGCTTTTACTGAGCATAGTTTTGTGCTTTCAAGTCAGAAGTAAGTCATATCTGACCCTTCAGTGGGTTCTCATAGGCTGTGTATCAGGAGCTTAATGTTTTTCGTCAATGTGAACTGGATTCCAGTGAGAATGACATTTTGGAAAAAGATTTATTAGTGATGAAAAAAATTCATATAAGTTTAACAGAACAAAAACAAAACACTTGATCGTAGTATCAAATAACATCTTCAGGACTAAATGCTAAGCAAGTCATATTGGTTTAAGGTTTGAGAGAAGTTCACGGAGAGCAACAGTCTCAACACCAGCAGTCAGGAAATCAAAAGACAAATTGCACTGGAAAATCTGCTGTCGGGGACCTCTCCAGAGTCCTGAGAAGCAACAATGTCAGTCGAGAGACTAAGGTGTGCCTGATCCAGGCCATGGTTTTCACAATGCATCAGAGAGCCGGACAATGACTGAGGACGACAGAAGAAGAATCACTGCCTTTGAGTTGTGGTGCTGGAGAAGAGTCTTAAGCATCTATGGACTGCCAAGAGAATAAATATGTCTTGGAGAAGGTAAACACTGGTTGCGTGACTTTGTAGCTGTAAACGACTTTGTGCCTCAGTTTTCTGTCCTATAAAATGGGTTGGTATCAGGTGCGAGAGGCACTCATGATCCACAGGTAACATTCTCGCCTTCTGTACGAGGGACCTAGCTTTGAGTCCTGACTACGGGAACTCACAGCCAATGGCAACACGTCTGTACGTGGAGGGTTATGTGCTGCTATCATAATGCTGTGATGGGAGGAAGAGCTTGAACTATGGACTTGCTGAGTGTTGACTGTTATGACAGCCCAGAGTTTCTCCATGACAGAGTAGATAATAACAGTTAAGAAAATTAACAAAGTGAGCAGCGGGGACCATGTTTCCTTTTTATGCTAGTTTCTATCTTGGCTTCCTGGACCACATAGTGCCTGCCAGTCAAACACAGTTAAGCATAATCCAAATCCCTAGACAGACCTTGATAAAGGAACATGTCAACTCTGCTAACTTAGTACTATATATATACACACACACACACACACATACATACTCATGATTATTGTTGTAGTTGTTATGTGCCGTTGAGTTGTTTGCGACTCATAGCGACCCTATGTACAACAGCCCTAAACCCTGCTCTATCCTGTGCCAATCTCATTGCCTCTGACACACCCATCCCAATTACCCCAGTCACTGAATCAATCCACCTCATAGAGGGTCTTCTCCTCCTGCGCTGTCCCTCTACTCTACCCAGCGTGATGTCCCTCTCTAAAGACTTGTCTCTCCTTATAACATGTCCAAAGTATGTCAAACGAAGCCCCAGAATCCTTGCCTCCAAGGAGCAGCCTGGTTTAACCCTCTCTAGGATGAATATGTTTGTTTTCTTGGCAGTCCATGGTGCATTCAGTACTCTTCTCCAGCACCACAGCTCAAAGGCGTCAATTCTCCTTCTATTCTCCCTAGTCATTGTCCAACTCTCTGATACATAACAAGTGATTGCAAAAACCATGGCCTGTATCAGGCGGCCCTTAGTCTCCAGAGAGACACCTTGAGTACTTTGCTCTTGAGTCCTTTGGAGAGGTCCCTAACAGCAGACTTTCCCATCGCAATACGTTTTTTGATTTCCTGGCTACTGGTGCCAAGAGTGTTGACCGTGGAGCCGAGCAAACTGAAGCTGTGAACAATCTCAATCTCTTCGCCATCCATCCTGATGCTACCGATTGGTCCAGTGGTGACAATTTTTGTCTTCTTGACATTGAGCCTCAGTCCATATTGAAGGCTGCAGTCCTTGACCCTCTGCAGTAAGTGCAAGAGGTGCTCCTCAGTTTCAGCGAGCAAGGTTGTGTCATCTGCATAATGCAGATTGTTGATAGATCGTCCACCAATCCTGACGCCACACTTCTCCTCATAGAGCCCTGCCTCTCGGATAATCTGCTCTGCATACAGGTTGAAAAGGTATGGAGATAGGACACATCCCTGATGTATACCCTTCCCAATTTTGTACCATGTTGCCCTGCTCTGTACTGACGACTGCCTCTTGGTCCATAGGAAGCTCTAATGGCTTAGTGGGAAGGATTAAGGCTGCCAACCCAAAGGCAGGCAGTTTGATTCCAATAGCTGCTCTGTGGGAAAGAGGGGAAATCTCCTCCCATGAGATTTATAGCCTCTGAAAGCCTACTGAGGGTCAGCTATGAGTTAGTTCTGACTCAACAGTACTTAACAACAGCACTTAACCTTTATTTACCTGCATTCAGATAAAGAATGGTGTTATGTGCCGTTGACTCACCTGCAACTCATAGTGACCCTGTAGAGAGCAGCTCTGAAGTCTGCCCTGTCCTGATCTAATCTCACTACTGTGACCTCCATTGTCCCAGTTACTCTATCAATCCATGTCATCTGGTGTCTTCCTCTCTTGTGTTGTCCCTTCACCCTTCTGAGCATGACGTCCTTCTCCAAGAACTGGTCTCTCCTGGCCATGTGCCCAAAGAGTGTGAGATGGAGCTTCAAAGTTCTAGCCTCCAAGGAGAAACTTGGTTTTTCCCTCTCCAAGACAGATTTATTTGTTTTCTTGGCAATCCATAGATGCTCAAGACTCTTCTCCAGCACCACAACTCAAAGGCATTGATTCTTCGTCTGTCATCCTTAGTCATTGTCCAGCTTTTTGATGCATATTGAAGAACATGGCCTGGGTCAGGCACACCTTAGTCTCTCGACTGACATTGTTGCTTCTCAGGACTCTGGAGAGGTCCCTGACAGCAGATTTTTCCAATGCAATTCATCTTTTGATTTCCTGACTGCTGGTGCCAAGAGTATTGATCGTGGAGCTAAAAGGTGCATTAGCATAATGTAAAAAAGACCCCAAAAAATTCAAAAGTAAAATGGTCAGAGAAGAAAAGGGGTTGGAGCAGTGGAGGTTAATGCCTGGGAATCAGCATTTAGAAGAAAACAGCAATAGAGAAATCAATGGTGGTTTGTTGTTTATTTATTTATTTTTTTTTTTAAATGAGCGAATGGAAGTGTAAGTTGCCTTTCTCGCCTGTGATCCAATTTGGAAACTGTCAAAAGGGAGATTGTTAGTAGTCAGCTCTAAAGTCCTTTTGAATTCCAGAATCTGTGTTTTGAGATCTTTCTAGAATTCTAATTCATCCCCAAGGAATTTATCTTGAGTTTTCAGAAATACTTTTTTAATGACTTATTTCTGCTTGCACGTGATGGTTGCCTTCTTGTGAAGCATGATAGTAACACAGGTTCCTATGACTACAGTATCCCTGTTAATTTGTTGTTGAGTGTAGCCATGCAGTGGACTCAGGCCCGTGGGAACTCCATGTGTGTGCCGTAGAACTCCGTAGAATTTTCAAGCCTGTGATCTTTCAAAAGCAAACTGTAAAACTCGTTTTTCAAGGCACTCCTGGATGGGTCTAAACTGCTAACCTTTTTGTTTGTAGCTTTTGTTGTGCATGGTCTAGTCAGAACCAACTCATAGCTGACCCTCCAGCAGGTTTTCAGAGACAGAGAATCACATGGAGACGATTGCCCATCTTTCTCTCTGGGGGCAACTGGTAAATTTGAACCACATGCTTTTGCCACTGTAGAGCTCCTCGAGTTCGTTGTTGTTGTTATGTATCATAGAGTTAGAACTGGCCCATAGCTGACCCTGCAGCAGGTTTTCAGAGGCAGTTAATCACAGGCGAGAAGATTGCCCGTCCTTCTCCTGCAGAGCAGCTGGTGGCCTCGAACCATATGCCTTTGGGATCGCAGCTCAGCTTCTTGCCACTAGGCCACCAGAGCTCCTCTTAGTAGAATGCTTTAACTTTATACCACTCAGGAACTCTCTTTATTCATCTATGCATTGCATCTGTGAAGAAAAGCAAAAGCACTTGCCTATAAAATTCAATCATCTACAGATCACCTCATTGATCTTGTTAGTTAATAAATTCAAATTTTATATGATGGGAGTTAATTAGGAAGAGAGTAAGACGTAAACTTAATTCTCCAAGTTGCCTCTTGAGAAGCACACGTATCCTTCCTGAATGAGTTGACAAGGCCCCAGACCAGAAGAATTAGTATCTAAAAATGACACCAAAATGAAACGACTTGGATCTCACAGATTTTCCTCAGTGAGGCTTTAATAAAAATGTGAATATTAAGTAGCTGACTAGCCTCAGAGTAATCCTGCGTGGAATAAACTGCCACACCAACACAAACAGACGGTGGCAACTGATCAACTTTGGTAGAGAATTTCTGCTTTGATGCCAGAAATTAAAAATTATTCTGGCAGAAAAGAAGGATACACTTAATATTTTCTGGAAGAAACATGCAAATTACCTCATTCTTAAATATTCCCTGGAGGCCATTATTATATTTTTTTTATCCCATTCCCAAGTATTACTCACAAAGTGGAAAGGGATGACCAATTTCTTAAAATGCTCTTGACACTCTCTGGTGTTTATAATGTATATTGTGGCCTGAGCTGAAGGCCAGGTACGCTTTACACCAGGCTATTTCTATTTCTCTGGCTTTGTCTGTTCTGGTCTTTCTTCTTTAAACTTGGATATCATCATCTTGATTCTATTCTTTAAACAAATCAAAGCATATTTTTTTTAAAGCAATCTCCAATGATTCCTCGTTTTGGGACCACTTATGAGTCATTGCTCTTCCAGCCACTATCTCTGTGCTTGCTGGCTCCTGGCCGGCCGCCATGGAAGCTGTTTCTGTTTGATCAGCTCCAGCTCCTCTTCCATCTGAGGAGTTCTTCCAGGAGAATCAGCATCCTGACTTAGTGGAAGTCAGAAGACGGCACTTATCTTGCTCCGCTAGGACTCTAGGAACTCACAGCTGTCAACCTCGGTTTTCACATCTATACAGTTATGAGAATCGGGATGGGAGGAGGTAGGCACGGCGCTGTCTAGACACTCTCTTTGTCTCTGTGTTGTGCTTCAAAGTCCCCTCTCTGGAGCCCCTGACTGCTACACACATGCACACATCTGCTGAGTCCAGCTTGTAACACTTTGACACCAAAGGATCCGACACCATCTCCCCAAAAGGAAATGTGTCATCTCTTGGACCAGGTCCATTCAATGCCAACTTGAATTCAGTGTTATTCAATCTGTGTATTTCCCCCGTCAAGTCTAAGTATTTTTGAAGAGTTTTCTGACAGAATTCTAAGAAAAAAAAATTAAAAATAAAAAAACAAAACAAAAAAATAATTAAAAAAAAAACCCTAGAGAATAACTATTTTCAATGGGCTAAATATCTTTAGATAAGAGTCTGAACCTCCCCACCACACTTGATCTCTTAAAATGACTGCGAAGAATAATTGATCAAAGAGGAAAATCACCTCTCGGTGCTGGAATGAGTAGACTCCAGTCTTATTTTTGTCCCAAGATGACTTGTATATAACCTCGAATTTTGACTCCAGCACATCAGGCAAAGCGTTTGTTTAGAAGGCAGGACCATTAAAGCCAACTGCCTTTTTTTTTCTTGTTTGAATTGGATAAAATTGTAATATATCCTTCACGTCACAGTAGCACCGTAGTGGTTATCGTATTGCATTAGTTACATGGGTTTTCAGGGAACATTATACAGTATATTCTGACTCCAGTAAATGCACCAGTCATGCTAATGGTTACATCGTCAGCACCAGGAAATTCAGGATGACATTCCCTGCAGGTTGGTAATTCTACCCATTATTTATATTGGTTTGATTTGAAACTAGACGAGGCTAAGTATTTTTGAAGAGTGTTCTGACAAAATTCTAAAATAAAAAAACAACAACTAGAGAATGAATATTTTCAATGGGTAAATATCTTTAGATTTTTTTTTTTTTAAATCACCAACATTTCATCATGAAGTCAAATAGCTGAGAAAATCAGGCGAGGTCTCACTATATATAAACATGTTAATCTATGAATTGGAACTACTCATAAGTAAGACTCCATCACAAACATAATGCTTATGGACCCTTCAGTGAAAGAAAATGATCTTAATTCTTAAAAAAAACACACAAAAAACTCCAACAGGTTTAGATTCTCAGTGAGGCTTTAGCAGAGGAACTGAAGTACTGGTGGAAATTGTAGATCATCATTCTGGCACCTGGAGTGGACTAACCAGCTGGGTGTCTTCTGAAAGTGGAAATTTATCACATTCAAGCCACAATATAGAAGGCTGTTCTTAAAAGTGGTTGTCATAACAGCACAAGATTTCAGCACAAACACTGCATGACTGTCATGAATGTGACCAGTCAAATCTGTGTTGTTACAAGAATTAAGACCAGATAAATTTGAGCTTCTGAAGTTGAATCTTAACTTCCAAAGAAATCAAATTACCTCACGACATCTAGCTGCTTTGCCGTGTGGTAAACCTAGTCAGAAAGGTGATAATTATTGAGACTATCCCTGAGTTCCACTGTTCGGGGTTTTTTAAAATAATAATTTACTATTATGTGTGATCCCCCCCCCAAGAAAGTTCTTTAACTTAAAAGAAAGGCAATTTAAGCAGTCCCATTATTTTATTTTGTTTTTTTTAATAATCTAAAATTATGTGTGATGCCCCACAAGAAAGTTCTTTAAGTTATAAGAGAGGCAATGTAAACATAGAGAAAAATATATTATTAAAACCAATTTCATGATGATATCTGACCAGAAAGAATTACATGAGATTCTATTTTTTAAATTTTATTTTATTAATTTTAATGGACATTTACAGAGATTTTGGATTTCCATTCATTCATTGTTGTACTTTTCTTCCTGCCCACCACTCCCCCCCCCCCAGTTCACTCTTCTCTTTGAAAAGTAAAAGAAAAGAGATTCTAATTTTTAAAAGAGGTAATAGTTTAGACCAATTGGCAGCATCAGGATGGATGGTGAAGAGATTGAGATTGTTCACAGCTTTAGTCTGCTCGGCTCCACGGTCAACATTCTTGGCACCAGTAGGCAGGAAATAAAAAAATGTATTGTGATGGGAAAGTCTGCTGTTAGGGAGCTCTCCAAAATACTGAAGAGAAATGGTGTCACTCTGGAGAATAAGGTCCATCTGATACAGGCTATGGTATTTGCAATCACTTGTTATGCATCAGAGAGTTGGACAATGACTAGGAAGGATAGAAAGAGACTTGATGCCTTTGAGCTGTGGTGCTGGAGAAGAGTGTTGAGGGTACCATGGACTGCTAGGAAAATAAACAGATTCATCCAAGAGAGGATTAAACCAGGCTGCTCCTTGGAGGCAAGGATTCTGGGGCTTCGTCTGACATACTTTGGACATGTTGTGAGGAAGGACAGGTCCTTAGAGAGGGACATCATGCCTGGGAGGGTGGAGGTACTGTGCAGAAGGGGAAGACCCTCTATGAGGTGGATTGATTCAGTGACTGGGGTAATCGGGATGGGAGTGTCAGAGACAGTGTGATGGCACAGGATAGAGCAGAGTTTAGGGCTGTTGTACATAGGGTCACTATGAGTCGCAAGTGACTCGACAGCACAAAACAACAACAACAACAACAATAGTTTACAAGAGGACTATATGGTGTATTATGTTGTTTCTATATAGTGAGTATCAGTTATCCTTTCTCTTCCTGTTGTTGTTATGTGTGTTGAGTCAACTCCACAGCAACCTTATATACAACAGTTTTGACCCCTGCTCTATCCTGAGCCAATTTCCTCGTCTCTGACACACCTTCCTGCATTCCCACACTCACTGAGTCAATTCATCTCATCCTCTCTTCCTCTCCTGCACTGCTCCTCCGCCCTTCCAAGCATGATGTCCCTCTCCAAGGACTGATATTTCCTTGCAACATACCCAAAGTTTGTCAGATGGAGCTTCAAAATCCTTGCTTCCAAGGAGCAACCTGGTTTCAGCCTCTCTAGGACAGACCTGTTCATTTTCTTAGCAGTCCATGGTATGTTCAATACTCTTCTCCAGCACCACAACTCAAAGGCAGTGATTCTTCTTTTATCATCATCAGTCATTGTCCAGATCTCTGATGTGTAGCAAGTAATTGCAGAGACCATGGCCTGGATCCAGTGCACCTTATTCTCTAGACTGACATCATTGCTCTTCAGTACTCTGGAGAAGTTCCTGATAGTAAATTTTCCCAATGCAATTCATCTTTTAATTTCCTGGTTGCTTGTACCAAGTGTGTTGATTGTAGAACCAAGCAAGCTGAAGCTGTTAACAATCTCAATCTCTTCACCATTTATCATGATGCTGCCAACTAGCCCAGCAGTAAGAAACTTTGTTTTCTTGATATTGAACTTCAATCCATATTGAAGGCTACAGTCTTTCATCTTCTGCAGCAAGAACCTTAGGTCCTCCTCAGTTTCAGCAAGCAGGGTTGTGTCATCTGCATAACCCAGGTTATTGATGAGTCTTCCTTCAGTCCTGATGCCACATTCCTCTTCACTGAGGCCAGCCTTCTGGACAATCTGTTCTGCATATAGGTTGAAAAGATATGGAGATAGGATGCATCCGTGGTGTTCCCCTTACTTGAGTTTGAACCATGCCGTGTTACCTTGCTCTGCTCTGATGATTGCCTTTTAATCCATAGAATAAGCACAATCTAATGTTCTAGGATTCTCATTCTTCTCAGAATTAGTCAGTGTGTTGTGATCCACAGTCAAATGCCTCTGCATAGTCAATGAAGCACAGATAGACATCCCTCTGGTACTCTCTGCTTTCAGCTAAGATCCAACTAACATTAGCTATAATGTCCCTAGTGCCACAACCTCTTCTAAACATAGCCTGTACATCTGGCAGTTCTCAGTTCAAGTGAGTGCTGTTCCAATTGGTTTTGGATAATTTTCAGAATTCTCTGCCTACTCCGGTGATTTGCTTCTCTGTCGGTATACCAAAATCTTTGTAAGCAAAGTGAGGAAAATCGTCTGTGCAATGTTTGAAAAGTTGTCTAAAACTGGAAGAAGTTGAACTGTCAAGGTGGTAAAAAAGGGTCTCTAGTGGCATGCATGGTATCCTATGGTAGATCTCGGAAGTTTTCAGGAACTCTGGTCCGCCGATAGGGGAAATCACTTCATCATTTTCTAGTAACAGAACCAGCTTATGTGTATAAAGATAGTAGGGTCTTCACAAGTCAGATATTGCCATTGCTTAATAAGATGAACTTTGAGGACCTGTCCATGGCAATTATTTTGCCTTTCAATTTGTACCATTAATTCTTGTCTATCAACTTCCAAGTATTCCCATTTTCCTTAAATATTCTAAATCTTCTAAATTATTTGCCATTCTACTCCCACCCTCATTTTCCTTATGGTTCATGACAGATATCTCTCTCCCTTTTTCCTACTTCATGTTAAGGGTTAAAGAAAAGCCATCCTATTACATACTTATCAAAAGTAAAGTAAATTGTTGTTATTGTTGTTGTTATGTGTCATTGAGTTGTTTGCGACTCATAGCGACCCTATGTACAACAGCCCTAAATTCTGCTCTGTCCTGTGCCAATTGCATTGCCTCTGACACTCCCATCCCGATTACCCCAGTCACTGAATCAATCTACCTCATAGAGGGTCTTCCCCTCTTGTGCTGTCTCTCCACCCTACCAAGCATGATGTCCTTCTCTAAGGACCAGTCTCTCCTCACATGTCCAAAGTATGTCAGATGAAGCCCCAGAATCCTTACCTCCAAGGAGTAGCCTGGTTTAACCCTCTCTAGGGTGGATCTGTTTGTTTTCTTGGCAGTCCATGGAACATTCAATACTCTTCTCGAGCACCACAGCTCAAAGGCATAAATTCTCCTTCTATCCTCCCCAGTAATTGTCCAACTCTCTGATGCATAACAAGTGATTGCAAAGACCATACTAAGTTCAATTATTTGCTCTGAAGGTTCAGGAAATTAACATACATTGTGACTTCTTAATATCAATCAGAATAAAATCCACACAAAGTCATGTTGTGTTCCTAATGGACCGGGCTCTACAGTAATAAAATCACTAGAATGTAAACTGTAAGAAGGCAAGAAATTTTGTTGGAGAATGTTACTTGAACCAAAGGAGAAGCTCACCAGTATTTATGGTGCAAAGGAATCCGTACCCATGAACCAGGTTGGGAAGACTCTTGGTGCATCTTTTGGCATGAGAATATCAGACATCAAGACTAGAGCAAGAGCTAAAAGTCAGTTTCTTGATTCAGGGACCAAGTGTGTTAAGACTCTATGCTGGCAATCCAATGGCACACGGTTCGAATCCACCCATAGCTCCATGGGATAAGGAGGAAGACTCTCCTCTCATGTTTTTACTGGGTCTGAAAACACACTGGAGGGTTAGCTATGGGTCGGTTCTGACTCGAAGGCAGATCACAACAAGTCTTGAGACTGAATTTACATAAATGTGTTTGGGATACGCTGGATCGACTCACTCTACCATACCTCTCAGCCTTTCTGCTTCTCAGAATTTGGTTGATTGTAGCCCTATGTTCCCCAGGACCCATCACCATCCAAATCTATATGCTAAGTACTATAGCAGAGGTGAGCTCCAAAGGCCATGGGAATTCAGAAGAGAGAATGTTTCACCAGGAAATGGTACTGCATGATAGTTATGAAGAATAAATAGTACAGTTGGTTTTTACAGGAAATTCTTTAAAAGTTTTATATGAATTACAGTGTCTTCCCCCCCCCCCCCCGGTTCATCACAGTATGACTTAACCACCTCTGCTAGTGAATTCAATTCAGCCTAATCCACTAAGAATATAAGAGCACTTACCATAAACCAAACTTCATTAAGTGTGGCTGAGGCCCCGAAAAGTGCAAGATGTGATTAACTAGCCAGTTTCCACTGAGTTGAACCGAGCCCAAGGCAGCCCCGTGTGTATGCAGAGTAAAACTACACTGTGGGCTTTTCACGGCTGCGACCTTTGTTGTCCAGAGACTCTTTGGATGGATTCAAACAACTAACCCTTAAGTTAGTAGCCAGCAGTTAATAATTTGATTATTCCTTTGTTGGTATTCTTTTCCTAAATATGTTTATGTTGGCCTTACATGTTGGACTTAAATTCTTTTAGGTCATTACAAGAATTATCCCTGCCTTTTTTTTTTGGAGGGGATTTCTTCACACACCCCCCCCCCAAATAGCAAATAGAATAGCAACTCAAAAAAGAATATGAAATATATATTGATGTCTTCCAAAGCAGTAAAATTGTGGATACATTTATAATATAGAAATAAATGTGCTTCTACTGCAAAGTGAATAAATTTAGGGGCCTGATAATATATTTTGTCCCGTGTGTGGGTTCCAAAGCAATTTTTAGAACATGAAGTCTAATGGTTCAACCAAAACTCTGCCTACAGTCCCATGTGTTAAACACTGTTGATGAGAATTCCTTTTGTCACACTCTAGAAAGCTGTTTCTCACCTCCTTCCTTGGTTGGTATTAGTAAAGTTCATTATTTTAGATTTAAATTATGTCAGTCACTGTCTAGGTGCAGACAGATTCAGAGATGTTAAAAAAAAAAAAGCAACAATACAAAAAAACTCCAAACCATGTGGGTACTTTTTTGAAGTTGACATTTCCAGCCAAAAGCAAACCTTTGGACTTGACATTAACATACTGTGTTTGTGTTCAAATTCGTCTATGCTTGGCAGAATCCAACTTCTTATTTTGAGAAGGGGGTGAAATAAGAAATCTTCTAGTTTTTGTGTTTGGGGTTGTGTGGGTTTTTTTTTTTCTTTTTTTGAAAAAGAAAGCACCTCACAAGGCTTTTGAATGTCAAATGGCTCTTCTGGGGGGGAGAAAAAAGATGATGAGTTAAGTGTAAAGGAATAAGAAACATATGGATTAAATTTCACTGAAAATGCACATGGGCCTAAAAATTAAGGGAGCAAGTACTTGGCAAAGTGTGGTTTTGGTTTTGCCAAACCCAAAGTTAGAGAATAGACTGAGAATCTGAGCAAACCCAAACCATTCTCTGCCTTACACATCTGCTAGCTGATCATGTACAGAAGCCTTTTGATGACGTCCTGACCTCTGACACAATTGATGATGCCTGCATTTGACCTTTTGAGTTTCTTGGTGGCTCTGCGGTCAGACTGCCCTGCAGGCTGACCGTGTAAGCACGTTGTCCTTTAGTAACAGCTTTGGTGTGTGGCTATTTCTAAGTGTAGACGTTTACTAAAGAAGGAAGTCATTGGAGGCATGATTGCATTATTCACTCATGATTGTATTTGTTAGTGCTTTACATTTTAATATATTATATCTAGAGTCATGGTGATGCAGTGATCCAGTTGCTAGCAAAAAGTTGGTGATTCAAATCCACCAAGCACTTGATGGGAGAGCGAGGTGCCAGTCGGCTTCAAGACAGACTTCTAGCCTTGCAAGCCTTACAGGGCATTTCGGTTCCGACCTAGGAAAATCCACTTGGCAGTGAGCAGTGAGTTTTAGTATAGCAATGAAATTATATTGAAAAGTTATTTATAAATGTATTATTTTTAATATGCAAATATTTGAACATGATTGTATTTACATATTTTTACTATATTATAATGCAAATGCATTAACGCATTAAGGTTAATGTTAATATGTTCTTGGATGTTGTTGTTATGTGCTGTCAAATCGCTTGTGACTCATAATGACCCTATGTACAATAGCCCTAAGCTCTGCACTGTCCTGTGCCAACCTCACTGTCTCCAACACACCTACCCCGATTACCTCAGTCACTGAATCAATCCACCTCATAGAGGGTCTTCCATTCCTGCACTGTCCCTCCACCCTCCCAAGCATGACGTCCCTCTCCAAGAACTGGCCCCTCCTTACAACATGTCCAAAGTATGTCAGATGAAGGCTCAGGATACTTGCTTCCAAGGAGCAGCCTGGTTTAACCCTCTCCAGGATGAATCTGTTTGTTTTCCTAGTAGTCCATGGTACCCTCAATACTCGTCTCCAGCACTCCAGCTCAAAGGCATCTAAACTTCTATTTTATGACCTGTCTGAACACCGTTTCCGTACTGACAATACCTGGAAGTTTGATCATTCATTGTGATTGTTTACACTCATATTATCTTACCCCTTTCAAGCTTAATGTTTGTTTTATGGAGAATTTTTGTCTGATTTGTACTCTTATTTGTCAGATATCTAGATTGATATACCTAGATAATTATAAATTAAAGTCACTCTATGAATGGAAAATATTCTATAAAATATTTTAATAAACAGTTTAAAGAGTTAATTATGGTACCACCTAAAACAGAGCTACCTTTATAAATTTCTCATATGTTTATAAATACTGTCATTTTACAGTGGATCTGATAAAAATGTTCCTGATTAAGTAAAAGCTTAGGTAAATTTCTAGCATTATAACCTCAATAAAATAAATGCCTTTCTAGGTCTTCTACAATAGGTACACAATAAATAATATACAATGTTTGGATTTCCTTCACTTTCCCTAGTTCCTCAAAAAAAAAAAGGGCAATAGATTAATATTCTAAGTAATTAGAACCCCCTCAAAACATATATATACCCTCACAGTTGATAGGACTCTTAAAAAATGAGCGTGTTTTCTCTCTTCCAGCTTTAGTGTGATGTGCTTACATTTTAATTATACACATATTCCAAAGTTCCAAGTCTTTCTGTGGTTCTATCCACATTTCATACTGGAGACACTTGGCCAGGTCTTGATTCATATGTCTGACAGGGTTACATGTGATGTGTCTCCTCTCCCCCTGGGTTCCACAGGATATGAGCTAGGTCCTGGCGGCTTCTGAAATAAGAATGAGAGAGGCTCTTGTGGAGTGAATTTAAAGGGGGGGGGAAATCTCTCGTAGGCATTGAAGTCATTGGAAGTTTGGCACGTCGAATGGGGAGTAGACCTTGGCTCACAGAACTGAGAGATAGCTAAACAAAGATTTGTTCAATTTGATAAACTCCCAGACTAAGACTGCCTTGCCAACTTTCTTTCTAAAGCAACTTTTCACAACTGAATTATACAACCTTGAAAATCAAGGGTTTGTAATGGAAATGCTGACAGATGCAACTAACATGAAGTTAGACCAACTAAGCATTGTCTAAAAAGTTTATAGAAAGGAATGGTATGTTTGCTTCATGGGATCCATTTCCTTTTGCTAAAAATTACCAAATGTCTCATGGTAGACTCCTTCACACTTAAAATTCTCTTGATATTGCTATTTTAGGGGAAGAAAATGTTGAAACTACTGATTTCCTGAGAGGTTTGAAAGCAGCAGTTGTTTCATCCCTTATTTATTTATTTTAAATTTGATAAAGAAAACTCAGCTTCTGCCTGTGGAGCTTTTACAGTAAATGATGATACATTCTTAGAAAATTATTCAACATTTTATATAATTTTATTCAACATTGTAATAATGAAAGAGTTACAAAGATAGACCTTCTTTGTAACATTTGTTGTTGTTGTTGTTATGTGCCATCGAGTCGTTTCCGACTCATAGCGACCCTATGCACAACAGCTCTAAACCCTGCTCTATCCTGCACCAACCGCACCGCCTCTGACACACCCATCCCGATTACCCCAGTCACCGAATCAATCCATCTCATAGAGGGTCTTCCCCTCCTGCGCTGTCCCTCCACCCTCCCAAGCATGATGTCCCTCTCCAAGGACCCGTCCCTCCTGGCAACATGTCCAAAGTATGTCAGACAAAGCCCCAGAATCCTTGCCTCCAAGGAGCAGCTTGGGTTAATCCTCTCCAAGATGGATCTGTTTGTTTTCCTGGCAGTCCAGGGTACATTCAGTACCCTTCTCCAGCACCACAGCTCAAAAGCATCCACTCTCCTTCTGTCCTCCCTAGTCATTGTCCAACTCTCTGATGCATAACAGGCAATTGCAAATACCATGACCTGTATCAGGCGCACCTTAGTCTCCAGAGAGACACTGTTGCTCCTGAGTACCTTTGAGAGGTCCCTAACAGCAGACTTTCCCATCGCGATACGCTTTTTGATTTCCTGACTGCTGGTACCAAGAGTGTTAACTGTGGAGCCGAGCAAAGTGAAGCTGTGAACACTCTCAATCTCTTCATCATCCATCTTGACGCTGCCAATTGGTCCAGTGGCGAGAATCTTTGTCTTCTTGACGTTGAGCCTTAGTCCATACTGAAGGCTGCAGTCCTTGACCCTTCGCAGCAGGTGCATGAGGTCCTCCTCAGTTTCAGCAAGCAAGGTTGTGTCATCTGCATAACAGAGATTGTTGATAGATCTTCCACCAATCCTGATGCCACAATTCTCCTCATAGAGCCCAGCCTCTCAGATAATCTGCTCTGCATACATGTTGAAAAGGTATGGAGACAGGATGCATCCCTGGCGTACACCCTTCCCAATTTTGAACCATGCAGTGTTACCCTGCTCTGTTCTGACTACTGCCTCTTGGTCCAAGTATAGGTTTCATATTAGCACAATTAATTTGCACAATTAATTTAATTGTGCTAATTGTAACATTTAAACAATTAAAAAGAACCCATTTATCATCAACTTGTCAACTCTAGGACACTGAATAAAAATAAGTTATTAATGTAACGTATACCCAGGATCTAAAGGTGGTACAGGGAGTGAGTGGTGTTTCAGAGGTAGAATTCTTATTCTACGTGGAAGACGCCTCATGCCCAGCCACCACCATGGTCAGCAGAAGCTTGCATGTTGCTGTAATGCAGAGTAGGATTCAGCTGAGCTACAAGGAAATGGAGAGAGCTCTGATGTCTTAGTGGTAAGGAGCTGCGCTACTAACCCACAAGCAGGGAGTTCAAATCCACCAGCAGCTCCGTGGGAGGAAGATGGTACATCTCCCGTGTGATTTACAGCCTCTGAAAACCTGCTGGAGACTCAGCTATAAACCCATTCCAATGGGATGGTTCTAGGAAGAAAAAGCCTGGTGTTGTAATCCTGAAAAATCAGTGAAAACACTGCACCACAACAGTCCAGTCTCTAACAGGTTATTATGGGAACCGACAGGACCAGACAGTGTCTCTTTGCATTGTTTGTGAGGTCACCTGAATGGTGACCAAGTTCCATATAGACTTTCTTTGCAATCCTTTCCACCCCCTAAGTCTTAAGTTTTATTTATTATATTTTATATATTCTCAGTTTGACTTTCATAAGAAATCACTGCCTAACACCTACAAGGAATAATTGGGAAATATTTACAGAGAGACTAGGAAACTTCAGTTCTGATTCTCCTCTACACAAGCTAAAGTTGATAGTTGATTTCTGAGAATTCTAGGAAACTTTAAATATGTTTGAAATATTATGGAAAAAAAATCTGGTAACTTCCACTTACTCTAATATTCATGGCCAAGAGCTGATTACTCCAGAGACTGGTGGAATGCAGGCCTTTGCTCCTGCATTTTGCATATAGACCTTCCCTTGTTTTGTGAGTTCTTTGGCGGAGAAGAGAAGTTAGAGTTAACAAATTAATGAAAACCTAGTGATGCCTTTGAAATATTCTTAAGTGAACCTTAACCAATGCCTTGGGCTACATGTTCAATGTGAACAAAAAAATTAAGGTGAACTGGCCACTGCTCCTAAGAGTCAATTGACAGAATGCATGGGTCATTAAGTTTGTGTCCTTTGTTTTGTCAGTGTGTTTTCGCGAGGCCTGGTAAAGAAAGTAAAACCGCTGAAGCTGAAAATTGTCTGCTCTGTCGCTCATTTCCCCTCCCAGCATGCACTGACCCAAGGGAGTGGGCTTCAGGGCACCTGCCCCCATTTCCCCTCCAAACTCGCCTGGCTCCTGCCAGTTTGATAACACATACATTGGGTCGGTGGCACGGTTAATTTTCTGTAAGTGTGTGCTTAATCATATGCAGAATCTAAGTGCCGGTGAACTCGAGACGTCGTCTCACACAGTTTCCTTGTAGTTTCAAAAAAGCAAATTCTGAAACAGACTCTCCAACCTCTTTTCCAAACAATCACAAGAAGGTCTGAGAGTGAGAAGCTTAAATTGGTTGGTTCCCCATCTTAATCCATTGTTCCACTGTCAGTCACTGCTACAGACTGCCTCCTGGAACTCGGTCCACGAGTGAGTGATACGAAATCCTCATCTTGTTGGTGTGGCCTGTCAGTGCTCTCTTTGCTTTAAGTATGTCCTAAACCTCTGTGTCGAAGGTGGGATTGCATTTCAGCACATCCACGAGGCCTCGCTAATCAACCCTGAACTCTGTCACCTTTTGTAGCCCCGTAACTTTATTTTAAAGCACACTCTTACGCATTTGAGTTTATAAAAAGACCTCATTGCCCTATCAGTATAGATTTCGTAATCTCCGCAAGAAAGTTACATTCCTGCAAAGGGACACGATAAAGGCCGGCCTGAAGGAGAGACACCGTGCCTCTGAAGCGAGCAGGGAAGTCATGCTAAGTTTTCAGGTAGATAGATAGATAGATAGATAGATAGATCGATCGATCGATCCATTTTTGTTGATTGAATTGCTGGAATAAAAAAAAAATCCCAAACCAAAGCTACTGCTTTCCAGTTGGTTCTAAATTATGGCGATTTTCCAGGATAGAGTAAAACTGGCCCATTGGTTTTCCAAGGCTGTGCCTCATTATAGAATTAAACAGCCTTCTTGTTCCCCGTTGGAGCTGCTGGTGAATTTGAACTCACAGCCCTTTGGTTAGCAATTGAATCCTTTAACCGCTAGGTCACCGGCACTCTTTTTTTTTTTTTTTTTTTTTTTTTTTTAAACACAAAGAATGAACACTCAGGCATTGTTTTGTCCTCTCTCTGAATATTTCTATACCCGTGTGTTGCTTATTGATGGTGCTAACTGGTGAAGTAGATACGAAGTGTAGGGCTGATTTGGATGCAATCAGAAGAAGCTCTGTCTTATAGGTTCTGTGCATTTTCTAGGAATGGGGTTTTTTCATTCATGTGGTTTGGGTGAACATGGATGTCTTTGTTTACTCATTCACTCATTCACTTTGCAGTTATGCCAGGTATGTATTAAGTGCGAAGTAGACATGGTTGTTAGCCTAAGAAAGGTCAGTTTTATGGGCTGTCAGACACGGACACAACGATGAGATGTTGCAGAATGTGCTGAGAAGGAGGGTATTTGAGCGAAATGACAGCCTGTAAACCATCGTGCACATGGTCAGTGAGTGAGGGGATCAGAGACCAGACAGACAAAAATACAAAAAAGTGTTCCCAAAACCAGGCATAGAAATGCTTCCCTAAACATGCCATACTTGGAGTAGAAGCTCACCCCAGACCAAAACTCTAGGTCAAACCTGTTCAGAGATTCAGTAAGAGAAAGACTTGGCCCTCTGCTTCTGTAAAGTGTACAAGCAAGAAAACTCAGTGGGCAGTTCTACTCTGTTGCACTGCGTTGCTGTTGAACTCAGAGTGACCGCACCTGACAAGAGGAAGAACATTCCTTTCAGGTATCTTAATGCAAAGAAAAGCTGAATCAAGGAGCAAACCAATTGGAGAACCAGGTAGAAGTGGCCTTGGAATGCACATCATCAAGCCATGAGAAGACATGAGATGATGCCTGATCCTAAAATGTCATGATCCTTGGTAGATCCGATTCTACTGGGGGAGCTGTTGTGTCAGTTCTCTGTGTGAGGGTCCCCTGCCCCCTTGTTTTCTACAAAATCAGAGTAGTAAATGAATTTGCACCATCTCAGTCAGTAGGAGAGATGCTTTAAGGTATTTCAAAGACGAATAGGTTTGTGTGTTTCTCTAAGCATTGGACTCTTGGAATGGCTATGTTTTGGGATACACTTTTCAATTGATCATCTTCTTTTAGGTATCCGGCATCACCTTCCAGGGGAAAAGGTGGGTCGAATATGCAGGGTCTTCCCGACAGAGGCTGACAGCTATTTTATTAGCCTGACTTTACTTTTATCTCATTTCTAATGAGCATTTCTTGAGGGGATAAAATAATTTGTTCCATCATCTTAAGAATCTCACAAAGTAAAAAAGAAAGAGGTTTGTTTCTTTGCTAATACTGTTAAATAAATAGCAGTTTCAACTCTTCCCCAATTAGACTCGAAACTCTCCTGTTTGATATGGATGACCTTTGGAAAAGAGATTTTAATCGTATGGTTGCTTGTTATCTATAAATTGGGTTCAAGGCCAATATCTGAGAATATTCTAGGAACTCTAAAGAAAAATGTTCCGTTTTATTTGGAAAAAACGTCTTGGCAGACAAATGGGGAACCACCATATGGAGGAGCTTGTGCCACAAGGGTTGTAAGTCTCTCCCTCTTTTCTTATTGATGTCTTAAGTTGAACGTGTTCCATCTGTCTACTCTCAATAATGACTAGTGACATTTTATTGTAAAGGTAACACATTCCATATAGGGTAAATTAATTCAGCCGTATAATGAAACATGCAAGACTCAATGCTCCGCACCGTGTAGGTTTCGAGGCTCACGTGGGGATGTGTGGAAATCTAATACCATTTCTCCAGCAGAATGTGTTTCTACTTGGGGAAGGCAGTAGAAAAAAGTCTCACCCAAGAATGCAATTTTCTGGTCCTCTAGGGATTAAAATTCTCAGTGATGCAGTTTGTATGAGTTGTCTGAATCTGCGTTTAACTTCTAAAGAATTAGTTCAAGGGAAAGAATCAATTTTTCACTAATTCATTTCTTATAATAGTAAAATATCCTTTGATTACATTAATACAATAAAGTAGCCATCTGCCTTTCTTATGTGTTGATTTCTATCTCAGTCCCTCTTGTCAAATGTAATACGTAGATAATATTTTTAAATATTCTGATTCTTAGCGTTAGGCCTTTTGAAACTCATTCTTTGGTTTGAAACTTTCCCATCTACCCTGTGGCAAGAATGGTGGCTTTTTCATATTTATCCCTTGTGTGACGATTACATTGTTCTTTGTATTATTTCATTAGCGATGCTTTTAATAACATATAACTTTATAAGACCAACAGATATTATTTAAATTTTGCAAACTTTCAATTATTTTGGCAGAGTGATGTCTTTATCCTGCTCCTTGTTAAATGGGTGCCCAAAACACTTCCAATGGAAAACCAATAAAAGAGTCATATGATTCTTTTATTGTTGAAGCAGGATTAAAATTTAAGTAGCTGTTTGGCCTAGTAACTACATATATTCTTAGAGCAATGTGGGTTGTTGTTTTTTTTGCAGGCGGTGGATGGGTTGTATATATCAACTGTTTGTGGCAATAAGCTTTGAAACACTAACTCTTTAAATAGTTCAAGGCACTGGTTTTAATTTTTGACGTGACAATCTTTTCTTTCTGTGACAAAGGCCCTCCTTCCACACTCCCACTCTTAAATTTGGAATTGGAACTCACCCTTTCTCTGCTTACAGATAATTGAGGCCGACCAAACTTGTTAAAGTCAAAACCAACAACGCCATGCTTTATTACACGCCCCTGTGTTTGGTCACAGCCTCGAGTTGACGCTGCAAAGGGCACAATTTATGCAGTGGCTTGTCAGAAACGCAGGGCTGTAATTTTCCTCTTCCTAATGGAGAATTAAGAACCTGAAGGGGCCGGGTCGGTTCACGTGGGCCGAATCCCCACAGCTTGGGTACAGAGGTCTCGCAAAAATTTAGTTAAGGAAGAAAGAGAACAAAGATTCTTAGTTGGAGGGGGGAAGAAAATTGGATGGCCTGTGGCTGAGAAGCTGAGGGGGACAGGTAGGCACAGTGGGGTGCGGCATAATGAGGTGCCTGGCAAATGTGATGCACAGATGTTAAACCAACTGTAGCTCCAGCTTCCAAAATTGTGCGTGCCACAGCACCCTGCCCCGGGGCTATGTCTCCACCAGAACATTTGGAGCAGTAAACGACGGGGCAACATTAGGTTCCAATTAATCTATTACTCCAGAGCTGTGAAATGTCGGTTGCTTGTTTCGGAATTACATTGCCTGTGGGTGAAATGTTTTAGGTAGATTTTAATGCAAGCTCATGGCTTGCTGCGGAGATTAAGAGGAGAAAGGGAAATTAGAAGAGTTAGGAGAGTCATGGAGAGGCCCACTTCTGGTTCAAGTATATGAAACAGTATTACATATTTCCCGGGCAGGTCTGGTCTCCTGTTGGCCACCTGCTGGGGCCGAAATAACCCCCATCATAATGAAGGCAAGCTTGCAGAAGCCTTGTAAATACTTGAGCACTGCACTTGAAGAAGGAAGGCAGACAGACAGAGACAGCTTTGGGGGTTCCCAGAGACTTTGGAGGTTTGGGCCTGTCAGTCGAGGTATCCAGCTGAATCTGGTCATTTATTGTACTAGTTAAGTAGAACAGGTAAAATTTTGAATTTAGGTTTTCACCCTTATCTATTTAAGTAAACACCTGAGGAACAGGTAGACTGGTGACATTTCAAGGTAGCTTCCAGAGTAATCTAGTCCCTTTTTGCGTTGCCCTGTGTGGCAGGCCCACTGTCACAAACCTCTGTGGTCAGAACAGAAAAAAATAAAAACATGAATGTTGACTTAACTTGGATTTTTTTTGTCACTTAAATAAATAAGAGTTTATCCGATGGGGTGGGGGTTGCTGTTTGGATGTATCTATAAAGAATTTTTTTTTAACAATATTGTAGCTTTTCTTATAAAAACACTTAATTGAAATGCCTAAGAGTTGCCCAGCACAAAAGTCAATAAAAACCCTAGAATAGAGTTTATAGGGGTTGTCTATGTACATAATTAAATCCTTCAGGCACTTTAAAACTCTGCAAAATAAATGGTTATGCAAGAAGAGCCTGCTGAGAGAAGAAATGCTTGTATCAGCTTTAACCTGCTGCTTTGTGCGCCATGATTCTGGGTTGGAATGAGAAAGCTATTAGAACAGCAGAAGACTGCAAGCCACATACAAATCATCTTAGTTACTGACACTTGGGGGAGAACTTTATAGCGGCTGTCAAGACCAATACAAAACATGGTTTGTGCCTGAAAAGAAAAGAAGAAAAAAAAAGAGTCGAGGGGCCATTATTTAAGAAAGAAGATGTTAGTGATGCAGAGAACTGACCAGCGTCCAGAATCTTCCTTGACTTGAGCAGCATACTGTAGGAGCAGATTTATTGCTGGGAGTGACTTCAGTAAACGAACATGTAGATTTGCATGGTAGGCTTGATGGCATCACAGAGGTTAATTACGTGAAATGATCTATGCTAGACGAGGAGTCAAAAGGGGAGAATAGTATGAAGATTGCATTTCACTGTTCTTCAGGGACTTAGTGTCTGAGGAGTTGGGATTGTTATGGGGGCAGAGGAAGCAGTGTCAAGGTGGAAGGAGGGTAGAGGAGGAGAGAGAGAGAGAGATCTAATGAGTGTATCCAATAGAAAAACTGTGGGCTTCTTTCTCTCCCCAGCCCTCCCAAGTTATGATAAATGATAGCACGGTGGCAGGGTGGGGGAGAAAGAGAGAGAGAGAGAGAGACAGACAGACAGACAGAGACAGACAGACACAGGCACATCTAATGAATGCATCCAATAGAAAAATTGTGAAATTCTTTCTCTCCCCAGCCCTCCAAGTTATGATAAATGATAGCACAAAGGGGGGGCAGAAAGAGAGAGACACACAGAGAGAGACAGACACACACAGACAGACACACAGAGAGAGACAGACAGAGACATCTAATGAATGTATCCTGTAGAAAAACTGGCGTTCTTTTTCTCCCCAGCCCTCCAAGTTATGATAAATGATAGCACAAGGGGGGGGGGGGGGAGGAGACAGACAGACAGACAGACACAGAGACATCTAATGAATGTATCCAACAGAAAAACTGTGGGTTTCTTTCTCTCCCCAGCCCTCCAAGTTATGATAAATGATAGCACGAGGGGAAGATAACCTACCATGAGAGTAGGATCACCAAGGCCAAATACTAAAACTCCCAGCTGACTGGCCCATACACTGCAGCCTCTGTTCGTGTTTATTTTCTCTGCTCACTCTTGGTTTCGTCAATCAGTATGATAGACGATAAATCCTGACTCGAGCCGCCCGCGCCCCGCGCTCTCACGGTGGGTAGCATGTTGTGGTTGGCGCCGTGCAGTCGGAGGGTCGCCCGCATCAGCAGCACCAGCGGGGATGAGGTTCGGAGCAGGTCTTCCAGCAGCCGGCTCCTTGGAGACTAGCAGGCAAGCCGCGTTATCAGCACAGAGACGGGGTTGCCAAGAAACTGACCACACATTAGGAGCTTTGTTTGGGTAGAGTCTAAGGGGGCTGGAGCTCCCCAACTCGAGACACTTTTCTGTTAAATCATCCCAGGTTTTAAGTGTTAAAAGAAAATGTGTGCAAAAAGAAAATAAAAAGAGGGGGTGTGTGGGGGAAAGAAACTGTGCCCCAGGCTGCTCTGTGACAAAAATCCTCCAAGTTAAGCATTTGTATGCTATTTTGTGGAAAGGTGCAAATGGACATGGACTGCAGAAGAAAAGAAAGAAGACTCTTCTTTCTAAGTCAACTATCTCCTAGTGTGTAAAAGCGCATTAAAAGAAAAATGCTTTTAAGAGAAATCTGGTAATACCGTGGGGAGCTTAAGTTAGCTGGTGACTTGTCAAACACTGCTCGGTTAGCCAACAGCTCATCAGATACATGGAATTTCCTGAATGCAGTGCACAGATCACTGATGTTGTTTATCAACTCTCAGTGCTAAGACTTTTTACATTTCATTCTGGAAGATGGGTTTTACTTCATTGCCCTCACCAGAAGCTTTGAGACAGTTTTATGATCACTCATTTTTGTTTTGACATTTGTGGACTTTTTTTTTTTTTTAAGAAGCTTGGACACTATTTTAAAAAAAAAAAAAGCAAACAAAACAACAAACTTAAGAATATCATGCCTTGAGTCAGTGAAGTAGCCCGAGTGAAATTCTTTTGATTATCTTGTGATGCCACAATGGCCAAATATTTCCTGTTCTACACTTCTCTATTTCCCTGGTTATTAGTGTTTTTTCCCCCTTCAAGCACAAATGTTCAGAAACCTGGTGTTTCCAGTTTTGCAAGACATTTCAAACAAGTGGTCAGCGCACCTTCCCCCAAACCAATGCTTCTTGATAGAAAGACTGAGAGAAACTGGACAATTTCTTTGCATTAATCAGGTCTCTCCCTTTACAAATCACATGAAGGTGCTAAAGAAAGTCTCCTCTCAACTTTACACACCTTCCATGAACACATGGAATGCTTATACATTCTAACGCTTTCTACCTGATGCTGTGACTTGTAACTGCTGATGTATATTAAGGTGAAACTCAACACTGGAATATTAGTTTTATTTCGGTTAATTATGTTACTAAGAGCTCATGAACCCTAAGATTTAGGGTTGGTCTGTTTCCAGTTATCCTGCCAAGTTTTGCGCTTGATGGAGGGGGTCTGTTTCATTCTACTTGGCCTCTCCACCTCTGTAACCCCTGGTTTCCTCTTTTCCTGCATCACAAGTTTACGTTCTCCCCTTCTGCGAGAAGATTGAAAGCTTATTCAACTCCAAAATGACTATGGTCACAACATATCAACAGTGATTTTTTTTAATAGATCCTTGCCTATCAAAATATTGTTGCTGAATAATAGGGTAAAAGTAGTTGTGGTTGCTGATAGGGAGGAATCTGACTATTAATAAAAAGCAGACAAGGGTCTTGAAACAGTACTTCCACTGTTACAATTTAGACACTTTATATTACTTTATTTAGTGCAACACCTGCAGCTACTCACATTGCTGGTGGCTGAAATAATCCAGGTCCACACTGAGAGAGTATTACAATTTCATTGTGCTATTTGTGCTTACTGTTTAAGCCTTTCTCACAGAAGAGGCATTAGCTAGTGTACAGTAGATAATAAAAAAGGAGGATTGGGGCTCATCTGGTCCCCTTAAAGCTGTCTAATAAAATCTCCTTCTGTAATTAGCATATCTGCCTCCTTTTCAACCACTAGCTGGCATCCAGAGGGGAGTAGGGGCACACACTGGCATTTTGCATTCTCTTTGAATTGTCTCCACAGAGCAAGCAACTTATGCCCTCTCCTGGGGCTTGGAAACAGTGTATACTTCTTAGGCTTCAGTTCTGCAACTACTATAATAGATTTCGAATGGAAGACGTCTGCAACCTCAAGAGAGAAAAGGGCACTTGGTTTTAAGGCAATGTTAACAAACCATTCTTCTTCTTTAATTGACAGCTGGATTTAGATGTGATTTCAGATGAGACCCTTAGAATGATGCACTATTTTTATTTCAGCCCCCTAATGGTGATGATTATGAGTCCAAAAGGCAGAGTAAAAAAAAAAATGCTAGGGAAACAAATTTCTAACATGGGCATAGAGATGTGTTTGTGTTGTGTAGATGGGGGGCTGAAGGTTGGAACAGGCTGAAACCAAGTTGGGGGTCATGTCTTCCTCTTCCACATTGAAACAGGACAGCGTGCAGGAGGACACTTACCATTTGACTTTAATTGCTCTCGTCCCACTGAGGCAAAGCAGGGGGCCTGTGTTGGTTTGAGGGTCAAAGAGGCAATCACAAAGACCTTCAGGAATATTTTGAAACATTTGGGGAGAGATAAACAGTATGCAGACTTTTTTTTTTAAGCATAAAACGAGTTTCTTGGTAGTTGTCTAATTTCCTAAACCATGCTTGCTGAAGTTTATTTGGTTATTGAAACATTAAGCTTAACCACTCGTGTTCTTTCTACTTTATGAAAATGTAGACAGGAAATTATCAGCAAATTGCTCGTTTAGAATTAAAGACAGGAAATGAACTTCAGCAGCTGAATTCTTGTAGTAAAAAGCTTCTACCTAAAGCATAAGGAAAGCCAGCAAACCTTGCTTTTATTTTTAAATCTGGGTTTTGTTAGATCAAGACAATATATGTAGACACTCTGTCCTTTTTCCCCAGGAATTCTCCATATTATTTGCTACAGTATCCATAGTTGTTTCTCTAATTTTCTTGTAATATTTTAAGTGTACTGGGTTTTTGCAATGATTTACTTATGTGGAAAAATACCATTTCTTGGGTTACATTAATAAATCAAATCTAGGCTATGACTCAGAAGTAGTAAATTTGCTCATTCATTTATGAGGGCATCAAAAAAAATTGAACATCTCCTTCTATTACCATATTATTTTTATCTGAAATTCCAAACCTCTCATTAAAATCCTGATTATAATAAATTTTAATGCATACTCCTACTTCATAATTTTTCCTCAAAGCAACTTTTTGGAACTGTTTCTTTTCGTAATTATTTAGATTTTAATACATATTATACGGTTAGTGTGATCAATATGTTAGTGATATCTACAAAATAATTCCTGTACTTAATTTTCTTTTATATTTTTGTTTTGCCATTTTTATTTCTCTATATATTTCAAGTACTCTAATATTCTTTAAAATTCCCCTTATTGGTATTACATGATTTAAATAAACCACAGACATAATTCTTCTCCAACAAAATGATTTGTACCATGTCTGACTATTTTGATTACCTTTAAGGAAAAATGAGCTACTTTGGATTAAACAAGAAAGAACTCAAACTTTAGCCAAACTTTGAACCATTTATTCAACTTAGCTTGAGGAAGTTAGAAAATGTTGGTTTTATGATTAGTTTAAATTTCACTTTTATAGTAATTCCCATTTCTTAGCACTTCTTCCAGTGTTTTGGAACCTGTAAAAGACAAGAACTACTCTCTATTTTGAAAAATCCACCATGTTAGTCATAGAATGTATCTATTTTTTTTATGATAAAATATATTTAAATGAGGGTTTATAGTGTTAATGTTTTTATAAGATTGACCCGATGAACTTTCAGCATATACACGTTTATATACGTATAATCTTCAAGAATTGAGTGAACATATTTATAGATTCTACTATCATAGAATAAATATCGTAGAACCTCTCTACCTCTGAAAACCTGCTGGAGAGTCAGCTGTGGGTCAATTCTGACTTGAGGTCACACAAAAACAAAAACACTAATTTTTTTTTTCTAGCAATTTTAATAAACGTTTACAGAGACTTTGGTTTCCCATTTATTGTTACATTTTTTTCACCCTCCCCACCCCTCCACAAATTCGCTCTTCTCATTGAAAAGTAAAAGAAAAATTCAAAAACACTATACTTTTAAAGTGTAGACTCAATCTTTTATTAATTCTTTTAGTTGAACTAAAATTTCTTTCATTAAATTTTATAGGTGATGAGATGTCAGATAAGTTTACTTTTAAAAATTAAAATTCAGCGTTTTTATGATGTATCTTCTGTGATAGACTCTAGACTGTATTTTTTACTAAACCTTTGCAAGAGATATTTTTCAAATTGTTTATTTTGTAAATATTGTGTTAAATGTCATATGTGAATATGTATGTGTGCTTAAGTTTTTCTTACATTAATCTGAAATGCTTAGTAAGCTTCAGTTTGAAGATGTCTAAGTGTATCATTTTTGAGAGCCATTTCAGGTGAAAAAAAATAATCAAATTTGTACTCTCCTCTTTCTGTGATTGATTTCCTATCTCTTTGACTTTAAATTCACACAAGTCCAGGGGTCTAATGAAGAAAATATGACCATATACTAACTAGCAGAATTTTATTTAAATTTTCAATTCTTCCTAGAGCTATTTGAAGATAATTATCCATATTTATTAATTTAAGAGTTTTTAGATAATTTTTCCCTGTGTATGTGAAGAAATATCTTTGAGTTGAGAGTAGGAAGAATGAAATGAAGAACTGTTGTTGTTGTTGTTGAATGCTGTCAAGTATGATTCATATAAACAACAGACGTGAATCGTGCTGTAGTGTGTACCATCCACACCCTCTCTCATACACTTGAACCCACTATTGTAGTTATTGTATCAATCCATATTGTTGAGCCTCTTCCTGTCTTCCTCTACCCCTTCTTTATTCCCAATATGGCAGCCATTTCCAAGGACTAGCCACTCCTGACCACATGCCCACAGTAGGCGAGCCCAAGTTTGACCCTACTTGCCTCAAAGAAGCACCTCATTGTACTTCCTCCAAACACAGCTCAGCCCCTATCCGTTACATACCACTAATACTTCCTTTAGGTTTTTGCTTTCATTCACTAGTACGTGAAGTGATACAATGTTTGGAGAATTAAGTTGTATTTATGACAGACTTTTTTTTTCTTTTTTAAATTTTGTTCAGTCAACACATACCAGTAGAGATTGAACAGGCTCCTTGACGGGCAAATTTCTTGCCTTAATGAGGCCTAAACTGGTGGTGTCGCGCTAAGGAGTTTAGTACCACTCCCAAAGCAAGTGATTCATGTCCGCCAGCTGCTTCATGGGACAAAGATGGGCAGTTTACTCCCATGTGATTTATTCCGTTAGCCTTTGAAAACCCACTGGAGGGTCGGTGACTTGTGGGTTCCCGCTCACCAGAGCATGGCAGTAACAATGAAGCTTTCGTTCTCCTGGGAAGAGACAGATAATGAGCAGGTCAACAAAGAAGGATTGGCATACATTTTAAGAAGCTATAAGAGTATAACAGGGAGCTCTGGTGGCCTAGTGGTAAGAATCTGCACTGCAATCCCAGAGGTGAGCAGTTTGAATCCACCAGATGCTCTGCTGGAGGAGGGGCAATCTCCTCCTGTACCAGTCAGATCCGACTTGACGGTACACACACACGAAAATAATTTAAAAATAGATTTAAAAAATTCTTCATTTATAATCCTTATTCATTGTCAAACTTTGAGATGCATAGGAAGTAATTACCATGGCTGCTTCAGACACAGAGAAAGAAAGGGAGACCCTTGATGAGATGACTTGATACAGTGACTGGAGGCTAGGTGTGTCAGAGAAAGTAAATTTGACAGTACACACATAATAGATAATAAAATAAATTTTTTTCTCATCTGACATACTTTGGTCAAGTTGTAAGGAGGGACCGACCAGTCCTTGGAGAAGGGCATCATACTTGGGAGGGTGGAGGGATAGCGCAGGAGGGGAAGACTCTCTATGAGGTGGATTGATTCAGTGACTGGGATAATCAGGATGGAAGTGTAAGAGGCAGTGCGATTGGCGCAGGACAGAGCAGAGTTTAGGGCCGTTGTACATAGGATCTCTATGAGTCGCATGCGACTCGACGGCACATAACAACATTACAGACAGTGAGTAAGTAAGTTTGATTAGGTTGCATTTAACCTACTAAGCATTATGTTGTACAACCTGCTACACAATCTTTAACTGCAAATGATTCTTTGGTACCTACATAAACAATAGTTCTAACTTCCATATTTGAAGATAAGATGAAAAAAATGCCATATTACTTATTTTAAATAAATGAGTGAGAGAATGAATGCATGAGAGATGCAAATGGTTTCCACTTAGTCACTAGCCAAAAGCTTGGAGGTTCAAATCTACCAGCCAGTACTGTGGAAAAAAATACTTTCTCTTTACCTGTACTAACTTGCACATATTTGAGACTTCTTGTTGTTGTTGTTATTGTGGACAGACCAAAGAATCTTCTCATGGAAGCTATGTTTTAATGTTTTGTTTGTAATATAGCCATGATAAATTATTTTATGATAGTTTTACATAGCCTAGTCAATCTTGGAAAAGTTATTTTCTGCTATTCAAGTGTCTTCCTCATGGATATTAAATTGCATGACAGGGTGAAGCATTTGGTTGTATGTTTCATCGACTCAGAGTTAATTCAGGAAGACGTTTATCCAGATGTTTTGTTTATTTATTCCTCAATTATATGTATGAGATTTCAGAATTTATGAGATCGTAGGTCAAGTGAAAGGGCACAGTTGAGAGGTCAAGTGAGAAGCTAAAATTTGTGAAACGAAAGAAATGATGGGACAGTGTCAAATGAAAGGTCAAAAGTCAAGTGACAGACTCAGGGCAGATGAGAGCAAATGGTATGTTTGTTGGCTGGGCACACTGAAGTGTCTTAAGACTCATGCGCAGAAGGCCAAGGGACTTCACAATTAATAACAGTGTGCTGATTCTCTAATAACAGTGTTGATATACAAGTAGAAGCTCCAAGAGTGTCAACTACATGAATTAAAAAGGGTTCGTTCTGTGTAGTTCTGTCTGTCTGATAGAGGAAATAAACGGAGCTGGCAGATCATGTGAAATGTTACAAAGCTTACTTAAAATCAATGTGACTTCACTTTGTTGATACCCCATCTGGTTATATTTGGTTATAGTTTCTTCACTTAAAGATGAGTCATCCTTTAGTTTACTCTTGTTAAAAAATATCATTCATTCATTCATTCATTCATCTCTCCACTCATTTTTTTTAACAAGTGTAAGCTCAAAGATGACTCATCAGTGGTTACTCTGATTGAAACATTTGAAGAGAAAATGCTTCTGTAGAAAATGTCATGACTCGGGAAGTATTTCTAAGGTTTATGCAGTTGTAACTTGGTATTTTTTTTTATACCATTTTTTTTAAAGCAAAATATTTTTATTTTAGGACCTTTGGGTCAGAAATGGTAATTATGTGTCTCCTTTGGGGGAACTAAGGAAATGAAGACATAAGTGAGTCCTATTTTATATTAATGTGACATATATTATTACTATTGATTCATTTGCTCTTTCCATAAAGGACATTCCTTTTCTGTTCCTAAGAACAGGACCAAGAAACATGGCAGGCAACCTGTGGAGTTAACTTAGGTAGGTTGCCACACCAATTTCTTTTTGGAAAATAGTAACCATTACTTGATCGATGTGGGAGTGTGTATGTCTGTGTTTGCACCCAAATGTGCCCACCACTTTTGTCATTAGTAAATGGGTCTTTGGTGTTCAGGGACATTTTGTCAGTCATTTGTTTTATGGGTCACACAAAGTGACCATTTTTCAAAACTAAGCATTGAAAGGAAGTCTCTTTCCATATTCCAGAAATAAACAGAACCACTTTATGAGAAACTTTAAGAAAATGAATTGATGCATTAGGGATCTCTGGCTCTGAAAGAGAAATTCACCAAAAGAGAATTTGCTTCTATATAAAGCTCTATAATTTCTTCTGATAGAACCCACTGGACTATTAGCTTGTTTACAGGCAAAAATCTTATTGATGATAATAGAAGTCTGTGGAAAGTCAATACGAGTGTAGCCTCTACCCAAACCATAAACTGGGCTTTAAATCATAGAATAAGTACTATCATTGTCTACAGAAGTGTTTATTTTTCCTCAGTTTTGCCTTTCATATCACTCTCATAAATTTTTTTTAATATACACTTTGAAAAGTTAAGGCCAAGCCCTGAAGGGTGAAATATTGCAAACCAATTAAAAACAACTGAAGTGAGATTCTAAAATACAGGAGTTTTCCAACTCCTGAACAATATTTAGAGAGCTGGTTAATTTTCATTCCTCTGGGAACCATAAGTCTGGGCATTAATAGGCTTAGAGTGATAAAAACGGCCATATACTATGCACATATAGATGGTATTGTCAAAAAAGAAGCAATTAGTGGCAAAGAAAGCATAAGCATGTACACATATGGGGAGCAGGTTGAAATGTGAAATATGGCCAGAAATAAGGGCCCAGGACAAACAAAGAGTGGAAGTTGGGCTACCGTTTCAACTTCCTCACACAATAGCAAAGAAATACTTTTCCTACAAACAGCTCAACCTACTGATCTCAAATAATGAAAGCATTTTTACCAACTCTGTTGGGCCTTTTAACCAGTGGAGTGTCTGTGGTACCTTGCACCTAACTCCTTTCCCTCCTTTTCTTTCTGTTCTTTTTTCTCTTTCTTGCTTTATTCTACACCCCCCCCCCCGCCACTCTCTTAAAAATAGCTTTTCTATCTCTCTTATCTCTAGTCTTCCTTCTTTCTCTTCTCTTCATTTCTTCTATGACATAATTGATTAAATTGATAGTTTAATTTGATTTGCTGGGTTTAAAGGTACTGAGGAATCTTGATGTAATATAAAATGCTGATTTTTTTTTCACCGTCAAAACAAGACCTCACAGAGAGGGGACACATCACCCCAGAATCACTCTTTATCATCAGCATTGAGACGTCAGAGAATATATCTTTGAACGAACGTTTATGTGTACCTTCATAGTGTCTCTCTTCTTTCCTTCTTAAAGCTGGTGTGTTGCTTCCATGTCAAACCCATAACCCTGTTTTATCCTCTTCTTGGGGGAGAAAATAAAAAAGTGTACCTTCAATGAATTTCTTTGGGAAGTCAAACTCAAGGAACACATTTGCATTTTTTGTTTTTAAAAAAGCTATCCCATTATTACTGTAACATTTAACAGCCAGGTTGAAACCTTATCTACTATGTTATAGATTTTGTGTCAGTTTCAAGAGAAATAATTGGACGTGAAGGGGAAATGCTTGAAAAATCTGATAACCAGTAACACATATTTTACTCGTCCAGAGCCAGGAAATCGGAGGACATGCTCAAGTTCATTTCCAGCATGAAAATTGTATTGCTGTGACTAATTTAGGTGCAGAATGTGGTTTTCAATGGAAAGCCCTGTAGTATGGAATAAGTAGGAATCGTTTTGGGGTACGATTCTCCATCGTAACCCTGTTTATTTTGGCTGTGGTGCTGTTCTGCGATGTCATCTTTCTCGAGACCCAATTGCTAAAAGCTGGTCTCACTGGCAGAGAAATAAAAAAGACAGTCGAGGGACGTTTCGAGAGTCCCTCCAATTAGTTCTGCGTGTATGGAACTGCTTATCTGCCCGCAACTGGGCTTGAGGAAATTCTGCTTTGTATTTATTAGGAGTTGAATTTATATGAGAAAAAAACAGATGCTCAATTTTGCTACCTTTCCTTTTAAAGTTTAATGTGCTGTAAAATACAAGGATCTGTACAATTAAGAAGGCGCTCTCCCCTTTAACATGTGCCAAATGTCTGTTTGCCTCCCTTTTCTGTGGATGCCAATCTGGTTTCTACAAAGTGCCCAGTAAGTAGCCTCCACCCCACCCCTCTCCCCCGCAAGATGAGAGCCCCCAATACCACGGGGCCCAGGGCACTATCCTTTAGGGGAAACGACCTGAAACATTGTCTAATGTGATCTCTGGAATCATTTTCTGTATCCTCTGGCGTTTGGGCTGAGGACCTGCACTGAGTTGGGGATCCAGGTCCTGAAAAGAGAATCTTTCAAAGGGCGCCCCAGGGTGCCCCCACAATAATTGAAATGTAGGAAAGCCAGTATCAGACGTCAGTATCTTTCGTTTGGATTTGAAAACAGGAAATGACTTGGCATTTCTGATCTTGACTGGGAGACAGGCCCTGACTCCACAATTACAGAGCATAATTACTCCAAGCTCAGTCTCCGAAGAACCCCCAACTGCTTGTTGACGACCTGCCAGGAAACTGACCTGGGTGAATGGTCTGGAAGAGAACATGAGGTGACAAGAGGCTGAGATGCCATTTTCAAGTAAATCTACATGAAAGGACTGCTTAGAAAAGGTAGAGGTTGTTAAAATCAGCTTGGCACCAGTGCATACTAGAGTTTAAGCAAAGAAAAACTGGCAACCTGCAGTGTTTGGAGCCTGAATAAAATATTCATTGAAGTTCTGAACAGTGTGGTTTAGAAAAAAAATAAATCTCTTTTTGATAATTTTATTTTGAAAAAATCTCATTTCCAAACCACACCATAAACATACTTGGAAATGATGCTGCCTTTCAGAAAAAAGAAAAGAATAATATATATGTCTATTTTATTGTTTTTTAAAAAAGTTACTAGGTTCTCCTGTAAAATTGGGCCACAATCCCTTTATGACTTGTTTCCTCCTTAAAACAAGTTACACTACTGATGTACTAGATGTTATTATCTCCAAAGTCACCACTTATCATGATTCTTAGCCAATCACAATACATACGTTCTTTGATACTTTCTCTTCTCTCCCCCTCCCCACCAAAGATGATCCTTTCTGCTGTTAAGTTGGCTCCCAGCAAAAGCTTTTGTTGTGGTTTGCTTCCATCATGCCTGGAAGAATAGTGCATAATAGGTTACAGTGGTGAAGTTGGACTATTTCCGAAGACATGTTTCTCGCATCCAACTTGCTTTTCACTTTTGTTAAAGAAAGCTTTCCAAGTGGCAGATTTTGGTATGGCCATTTAGAAAGCCCTCCAGAGTTTGGAGTGACTCCGAATGGTGAATTCAAAAGAAAAATGAGCATTTCACAGAACCCAACACTGAATTCCTGCTCATGGGGCCAAACAGGGAGGTGAAAGCATTGAAGCTGCAGCCACCCTTGCCAGTCATTGTGACCTGTATGTCCTGGAGGGGAAGGGTACCAAGCATGTCACAGAGCAGAAAGAAAGGTTTTAAAATGACATCCTCTAATTTCAGATATTTGAGACTGAGACACAGAACTCTCAGCTTGGTGTTGGCAAAACGTGTTGAATTTCCCTGAACTGCCCAAAGAGCAGACGAATCTTTCTGGAAGGAAGTGCAACCACAATCTTCCTTCATGAC
>NW_006399838.1:8964241-8976646 GCF_000299155.1 Elephantulus edwardii
GTGGAACGGAGCAAACTGAAGCTATTATTATATTATGTTACAGTATATTACATTGTAGTTAGGAGCCATTAAGTTGACTACAACTTGTAGCAAGGCTGTGAACAACAGATCTGAAACTTGCCCTATTTTATCATCCTCTGATCTCTGAGAAGCTCGAGTCCATATGCTACTTAGTGTTTCAATCTATCCTGTCTTGCCCTCTAACTGGCCCAAGCATGATATCTTCCTCCAAGGACTAGATCCTCCTGAAATTATGCCCAAAATAAGGAACACCAAGTATCACGAATCTGGCCTCTAAGGAGCATTCTAGTGACACTACCTTTGAGCCAGATTTATTTGTTCTTTTGGCTGTCCATGGAATATTCAATACATTAAATAAAGGAGCCAATAGAAGATATTGAGAACTTGTGCTAAAGCATAGTATCTAAATTCCTTTGCGGGCACAGACCAGCCTTGACTTGACCCACGTAAAAGATCAGCTGCATGGACCCTTTTCTGCTTATCACACTGTACATGCTTCATTCCAATGGTTGGTGGAGTGCTTCAGTTCTCTCACGCTCCAGGTCTTGACTCGGTGCTGCCTCCTTAGTTAACACGTCCCTAACTATACATTTTCTATGTTCATTTCTCCTCATCTCAGTATCTTATTCGTTTTACGTTTTACACACCCCCCATGGCATTCTCCACAGGCCATATCTTGTTGGTTTACTTATATGTGTAGGATGTGTTTCCCCATCCCTGGTCCCCCAAGAATACCAACTGCAGAAGGAGAACAAACTTAGGTATCTTGGTTGCTTGTACATCACTAGTACTTCACTTTACGCGGCCAGAGAGCAGGCGCTCGACGGAAGTTGAAATATGCAGCAGTGAATGAACGGAAGCCCTATCTCTGTAAGCTTTCATTAAAATGAATAAAAAAAGAAAGTTGGAATAAATGAAAAAGAAGTCATTGCAAGAATGAAAGCACTGAAACATTACTGTATGTAAAATTCTCCCCTTACTTTTGGGAAGCATTTGATGCGACTAGATAGACTCAAAAAACCAGAAAAGGAGGAAATAGTTACAATTGTGAAGAATTTGAAAGAAAGATCACTCCTGTAGATACAGTAACTTCCAGAGTTTCCAGATATTTTATTTGGTCAAGAATTCTGGGGGGATTGTTTGGTAGAGGACATATTTATGATGCTAGGAAAGATGGGGAAATGGAGAGTCCTTAAATGAGAATATTTACGAAAGGCAAAATAATGAAGGTGAAGGCTGTCAGAGAAGTTTTAAAAAGCTACCTATTTATATTATTATGTTAATAGTTGTTATGTGCCATTGAGTAGGGACCAGCTCATAGCTGACCCTCCACTAGGTTTTCAGAGGCAGTAAATCACGAGGGAGAAGATTGGCTATCTGTCTCCTGCAAAGCAGCCAGTGGATTCAATCTATGTGCCCTTGGGATTGCAGCACAGTTCCTTACCATTAGGCCATCAGAGTTCCCCACGTTAATAATAACAGAATGTATGTTTATGATGTGAGTGGGGGAGAATCACTGAAAATTCTACTTAGGAAAACATTTCTGCATATGATAACAATTACTGTTCTCCACTGAGCGTTAGCCAATAGTTGGGCTTTGAAGTAATCAAGTATGAAAGAAAGAAAATCGAGGTGGGCTCAATGTAAAAGTCAGACCATGGATTCTAAAGAGGTGAGGTGAAGCTTCCTTTTTCACTCTCCAGCAGAACCTTGAAGTCTTCAGCTGTCAGTTTCTGTTGTTATAGAGTCTTCGGTGAAAGAGTTAACCCTTCCCGTAATGATCTGGATGTGTGAGTTGAGGTTCTGTGGAGAAACCACACCTTAGAGGCTGATATTTAACCGATGCTCATTCAGCATCTCTTTTGTTGTTGTGGACAGTTGAGTCAGAACTGGCTCAGAGCTAACGCTCCAGCTGGTTTTCAGGGAAGTATAATCACACAGAAGGAGATTGCACATCTTTCTCCCGCAGAAGAGCTGGTAGCGTCAGATCACCTGGTTCGTGTTCATCACACAACTCCTTACCCACTAGACTACCAGAACTCCCTTAAGAATGGCCAGCTATTTAAAAAACAATGACATCGCCTATCTTCTTTATCTAAATAAAAGGAGAAAGTAGTGTATTTGGTTAGTGGAGTGTGCAGGACAGAACCTACTTTCTTCATTGGCATTAAAATAGAAAATGTTGAGCAAGGCCAAGATGGCAGACTTACATAGCAAAGGTCTGGCCTGGAGGGAAATAAGGTGAGTTAGTGAATTAATGACTTCTGAAAAGAAGTAGTTGCTTTAAGTCACCAGAGAATTTTATTTTAATAAAATAAGAGCTAAATTCAAAGAGAACATTTGTATATTCAAGCATAAACTAAAAATAGCCCCCTAAGGCATTTTAAATCTTCTATTACTTTGGACGTTCATTTGTTTAGTTTTATTATATTTAGCAAACTCTGTTTTGCATAAAGGAAGCTCTGGTGACCTAGACCACAGAGAACTGTGCTGCTAATCCGAAGGCTGCCCCTCTCTGATAGTTCAAATCCAACAGTGTCTCTTTGGGAGAAAGATGGACAGACTCCCTCCCTGTGATTGATAGTCTCTGAAAACCCACTATGAGTTACTTCCAACTTGATGGCAATGACTCGAGTTTGGTTTGTTTTTTGTTTTTGTTTTTTTAATTCTAATTCTATCAGATTATGGCATGGATAGAACTCATATTGTTGTTAATTGCCGTCGAGTCATAGGCGACTCATATGAACAAAAGACCTGAACATTTGTATAACTTTCATCCTTTCTCCAGATTCATAGGGTTTCCAGAGAAAAGCTATTTCAGAAATGGATGCCACTCCTGCTTCCAAGCTTGGTTTAATCGGGGAGCTCCACCAAACACTGTCCACCATGGGTAACCATTATCGCATTTGACACATCAGTGTCACAGTGTTCAGCATCACAGCCACCACTAGTTACCTCTGTAGAGAACTCATAGAGACTAGAAAATCCACAGGACTAATTAGAAAATGCTCTGCGTGAGCTGATTTAAAACTGAGCAGCGTATGTTTGTAGAGACACAGCGAAACCATAAGCTCACACGCAGGTGTGCTGTCCTTAGGACACATTCACGAGTCACGTTTCTAATGATGGCTTGTCCAGAAACCATGGAGTGGGGGGAGAGCAGTACCCCCTTTCAGAGCCCGGACTGGTGATCTTCATGGTCCATCACCTCTCAGGACCTCACCCACCATCCTGTCTGGTCCCCAACAGTGATCTGAAAGGCGATCCTCTATCAGTTCATGGATCCAGGGTTAAATCTCCCTAGTCTGCAGAGATAACTGATCATTGTGGACAGTGTTTGGTGGAGCTCCTTGATTTAAAAAACAAGCTTGGGGTGAACTCAGATGGCCTAGTGGCAAGAAACTGTACTGCAATCCCAGAGGTGTGTGTTTCGAATCCACCAGATGCTGTGCTGGAGAAGGAGGATCGATCTCCTCCTATACCAGTCAGATCTGATTTGATGGTACACACACACACACACACACACAAAATACAATTTTAAAAGAAAAAAGAAAAAAGCTTGGAAATAGGAGTGGCATCCACTTCCGAAACAGTTTGCCTCTGGAAACTATGAACTTGGAGAAACAATGGAAGTTATACAAGTGTCCAGATCTTTCATTCATAGGGTCGCTATGAGTCATCTATGACTCGACGGGGCACTTAACAACAATCCGCAGAGGGTCTAATGAAAAGACCAAGCAGAAAGCATCATGACTGACTGAAGAACATAATTTCTAGGTTTTTCAAGCCTCTGATTCCTGGTAGAAGGTATTGTGACTTTCTCATTGTCTGCTGCCTTCTGCTCCCTTGCCTGCCTGGGTGGTCATCAGACATGGGCCGTACTCTCTGGTTCAACATGTCTTATTCCCCACAGACCTAAAGCAATTCCTCAATTCCTAACTGAAGGATTGGTCAGGTTGGCAGTTTTCGTCACAGCAGAGTAGATTTTTATGGAAGCCCTCCGGAAGATTTTACTGTGAGCAAACGGACCGTTGACGAGACAGCCAGAACCAGTGTTTCTGAGCCAGTGTAGTTAACACTCACGTCCATGTGAGGGGAAAAATCCCGGGCCATATAATCAGCATGTGTTTTCTCAAGTCTTTTTGTGTTTCACTTCAGAAACACTGAATAATGTCTTCACTGTGCCCCGTGTTATCAAATGCAGTGAACTAGGAGATCAGTACCAAGAACAAGGGAGTTCTGGGAGTGGCCTGGTGTGGGTTTTAAAAGGTGTGTTGGACTTAAGAGCATAAAAAAGCCTTAAACTTGTAAAAGTGCAGACTGTTGTATCCTCCTAACTCCAGAACAGATCTCCCTAATGCTGTCCAACTTGGCAATAAAACCAAAATGAAGCAAGCTGCCACACTTTGAGGCTCACACCGAGTACGCAGTATTTCAGCCTGACAGGATTATTCCTTGGCTGCAGGGCCTTGTGTTGGAAAGGGAAGTTTGCGTGGAAATGCCTTTGAGGTTAATTGTAATGTCATTAGTGTGATGTTATAATCACATCTCTGAATTGCCTTCATAAATTTCTTTTCTATTTTTATCCTGTTTTGTGTTTTGTTTTGTTGGGTTTTTTCATTTTTAATATGTTACTTTCTTTAAAAAGCCTACAGTCGTCTCATGAAAACGCACCCTCTTTCAAAAGCCACTTGAGGAACTGGCCACTACTCAAATGGTAGTTTGTGGGTGGGAGCACAGTGGACTGTTCCCCTCACTCTTCGGTTCCCTTTTTATTCCCTGATCTTCACACCCCATGCTCTGTGAGAGGATTTTCAATGGCTGAGCTCAAGGTCAAGTAGAGGAGTGAGATTAGGAATGAGGGGTCCTGTGCTAGTATTTCCATCATGACTTCCCATTATAGCGTCACCCAACTCTGGCTAAACCACCATAGATAACTCTTTTTTAAGAAATTCATCTGTTTTAGCCAAATCTGTGGTAGATTTGCGGCACAGACTACAGTCGAGGAGGAACTCGGTGGAAACCACAGAAGCTGCTCTGGACGCTGGGCGATTGCTCTAATCAGAGTGTTTCTAGCCCCTTTGGCCGCCCTGTGGTGGCGGAAGCCCAAGGGGGTTGCCACCAGGGTTCTCTGTGGTTCCCAGCATTGTCTCTTCCAGTGACCTTTGAGTGCAATTGTCTTGATTGTTCTCAAACTGTGGGAGAGTCTTCTGATGAGAAAACAATTGTTCCCACCGGGGACCCTGCTGGAAACCCTTTGTTTGGGGCTCACTTTCAGAGTAACAGCCTCCCAGGTTAGGCAAGGCTACTCCCGTGCACATACTCTGTCCTGATTTCCACTTTTGGAAATTCGTGCCTCTTCTGGAATGTGCTTCTTCATGAAATAGTGTCATTTCTTCTAATCTTGTTTCCATTTCAAAACAAGCTGTTTTGTTTCATAGCTCAGTCAGTTCTCACATCCGTATCAATGGTTCTTTTCACTGCCGTCTGTCCAAGCTCCTGACATACTTCTTGGACAAAAGGCTCCACTGAGGCTGCCAATCAGGAGTGGCAAAACTTTGGCTCACTTTGTACTAGCTGGTTGGGGTCAAAGTCTGCTCATGATATCTCTGCCTTCCAAGTCAGAAAAATTACGCAGGCATCCATCAGCTCTTGCCATCTTAAAAATCAGTATAGAGTTTTCCAGTTGAAAAAAACCCAATGTTGTTGTTAATTGCCATCAAGTCAATACCCAATAGCTGAAGAAATTCCTGGTATGTGAAAAACATTAGATATTGTACCAAGGTAGAATTTTGTACTAAAAATCACAAAAAATAAAGGAGACAGACAGAACTCTAGTTTTCAGAGTTCATTTGTAAGGGCACTGTTTTGAAGGGCATACCTTCCAGTCAGGGAGCTCTGTGGTCTCGCAGGTAAGGAGTTAATGCTGCCCACCCACCCAAAGGCAGATGTTTGCATCCACTGACTACTCCACTGTACCAGCGGCACAAAGATGAAAGAAATTCCTGCCCTGGAATTTCAGCCTCTGGAAACTCACTGAGTGGTCACCTATGACTCAGTTCTGATGTGATGGCCCGTAAACTACAGCCATCTTCTGTTGTTGTTGTTAAATGCTGTCGAATTGTAGGCAACTCATAGCAACTCTATGAATGAAAGTCCTGTATAACTTTTGTCCTTTCTCCAGGTTCATAGGGTTTCCAGAGGCTATTATGGAAGTGGATGACACTCCTGCTTCCAAGCTTGTTTTAAATCAGGGAGCTCCACCAAACATTGTCCACCATGGGTAACCATTCTCGCATTTGACTCATCAGTGTCCCAGTGTTCAGCTTCACAGCATCCACAAGTTACCTCACCTCTGTACAGCAAGTGCACAGATCAGGGTTACATGACCTAGAGGAATGTTTCACCAAAAACAATTAAAGGCAGGCCTGAGGGCCGCAGAGCAGAGTCACCCATCTTTGGCTTGGGAGGATGGCTTTCTGTCCACTAGGCCAACTGTTCTCTCGCGTGCAAGCTCTCTCACTCTCCTGTTGTTGTTGTTGTTGTTGTTAAGTGCCATTGAGTCACAAAATATTGCAAGAGAACTTGCTTTTTCAGATCATAAGAGGTTGGGGTTTGTTTTTTTTTTTTAATTTTTTCGGGTTTTTTTGTTCAGTAAGTCGATCTACATCTTTTCCCAAATAGAAGAATGGAAGAGTTCCAGTTGGCACAAAAGATTCATGTGCTACTAACTTAAGTGTTAGAAGTTCAGAGGTGCCACAGATGAAGGTCCTGATGGTCTCTTGACAGCAATGGAGACCCCGTAGGGGAGAGTTCCCTGAGGGTCCCACAAGTAAGAGGCAATTCCACAGGAACGTGCCACCAGGGATTCTTGCACTCAATGCAGTGGAGGGCAGGACGAGGCATACTGGGTTTTACTGAACAAAATTAAAGTTTTGTGATCTTCGAGGTGAAGGTGGAGGGAAGCAAGTTCTCTTGCAATATAACGTGTCACTTTAAGATATAGACTTAAAAAGAGAGGGCTTAGAAATGAATTCTGAAATTCAGAACTGATTAAAAATGATGTAAATACACCATGTCGAATCTTAACCTTCCCCTGTTGCTGGTTAATTTATTCTCACAGGTTATTTTGTCTTTTCTGTACATCACAGAACAACACAGCTTAACTAGATAGCTCAAAACTTCACCTCAAAGCAGAAAGCGGTAGTGCAAAACCATGACTTGGCAGACAACACAAAGCAAAAAGATTGGAGACTAATGGTTTTCAATCTTGAGCAGCTTTTTTTTTCTATGTTGGAAATGGTTCCCTTTAGTCTGCGAACATCTCTAATAAAATAAAATTATTTCAAAGACTTCCCTGACCTAAACTTTTCTTCAGTTACGGGGGGGAAATAGTATTGTGTTTACTGCAGTTCTCAGAGATAACACTCCGACCAAGACCCAGTTCCGCCAAGTCCATTCCGATTCCTAAAGACCCCACCACCAGATTTCTGAGGTTCCCCCCTCCCAGGTTTCTAAGGCGGCACGTCTTCGTGGGAGAACTGCCACTCTTCCTCCTGTGGGGCCCAGAGGGGATTCAAACCTGTAAAGATGCACAATCTTTCGATTAGCAATACAACGTGCTGTGGACGACACCACCAGGGTTTCTTAAATATAGAGCTTGTTGCTGTTGTTTACGCTTGAGCCAAAACTGAGTCATAGCTGACCCTCCAGCAGATTTTCATTGGTTGTGTGTCATATTGGAAGGGAGATTGCCCAATGTTCTCCTTCGCAAGAGCTGGTGGGTTTGAACCACTTACCTTTGGGTTGGTTGTGCAACTTCTAATCCATGAGGCCATCAAAGCCCGCTTAAAGGTGGAAATACCTGTTGTTGTACGTCATTGAGTCAGATCCAACCTATACCTAACCCTTCATGTTTTTGGACATAGTAAATTACGCAGGAGGAGATTGGCCATCTTACACGCAGCAGCATTAGTTTAAGCTGCAAACCTTGAAGATAGGACTGTTGTTGATTGCCTTCGAGTCAAGCACAACTCATAACGACACTATGAACAACGGTCTTCAAGCCCCTCTATAGCCATCAACATTTATCAACGTTCATAGGGTTTCCGGGACATGTTATTTAGGAAGTGGATGCCACTCCTGCTTCCACAAGAGAAGGCTAGCCATTGAAATTTCTTGCAGCTATTAAACATTTTCTGTGGGATCCTGTATGTGAACCCTGGAAAGATTCACTGATTTTCCTTAGGATTATTCATCATTCATATAATATTTTGAGCAAAAAGAATATATTTACATTGTTTGTAAATCGGAGTGGGGGAATGTTACCTGAATTCTGTGATTTTTTAACATCTGGCAAGTAAACACTTACTTATAAATAATTTCCTAGACCTTTGATTTTTTTTTCATGTATAAAATTGGAAGACTAACTATACTCCCTTGACCTGTAGTAGATTCTAAATAAATAGTAGCTCCACAGCAGTAATACAGAGAATTGTAGAAAAGTTGTAATGTTAAGGTTTTGGGAAATAAATCTGCTTAATTAATGAAATTTTAATAAATAAATTCTTTTGTGCAGTGTTGGAAAGGACTATATTTTTATTGTAGTTCTAGAAAAGATCTACTCTGGGAAGTGATAGACTTTGCATAAAAGCCTACTTCTCTTTTCTGATTCTATTTGTAGGGGTGGAACGGGGTATATGGAACATCAAGGGTGATGATTGTGTTCAAGGTTAGCCTGATTTTGTTCTGTGCTGCTGAGTTGGAAACATCTCACAGTTGAACTTGCAATAGGTTTCTTTCCAGAGGCTGTAAGTCACAGCAGAGGAGATGCCATCTTTCTCCCGTGGATCAGCCGATGGATTCAAACTGCCTTCCTCTGGGTTGATAATACAACTCTTAGTCAGTAGGCCACCAGAGATTCATGATTATGGTGTTCTTTTCCCCCTTGGTGGAGCTCCCCGATTAAAACAAGCTTGGAAGCAGGAGTGGCATCCACTTCTGTAATAGCTTGCTTCTGGAAAGTCGATGAACTTGGAGAAACGATGAAAGTTATACAAGTGTTCAGGTCTTTCATTCATATGGTCGCTATGAGTGGTCTATGACTTGACGACTTTAACAACAATGTTGTTGTTAGATGCCATCAAATATATTCCCACTGAATGCATGAGGTGGAATAGAACTCCCCCCGTGTCCCCCTCCTGGGTTTTCTTTGCAGTAATTTTGATGGGGTCAGATTGCCAGACTTTCGCCTGCAGTACCACTTTTGTTATTATGTGTTGCTAATCAGAGCTTTCTGGTGACCTAGTGATGAGAAGCTGTGCTACAATCCCAGAGGAATGCAGCTCCAATCCACCAGCCACTTTTGCAGAATAAGGATGGATAATCTCCCTGTGTGTGATTTATTGCATATCAAACACCTACTCTAGGGTCATCCTGGAGAGGGTGAAGCCAGGCTACTCCTTAGAGGCAAAGATTCTGAAACTCCGTCTGACATACTTTGGACATGTTGCAAGGAAAGACAGGTCCTTGGAGAGGGACATCATGCTTGGGAGGGTGGAGGGACGGTGCAGGAGGGGAAGACCCTCTATGAGGTGGATTGATTCAGTGACTGGGGTAATCGGGATGGGTGTGTCAGAGGCAATGCGATTGGCACAGGGTAGAGCACAGTTTAGGGCTCTTGTACATAGGGTCGCTATGAGTCGCAGGCTACCTGATGGCACATAACAACAACTCCTCTAGGGTCAGCTACGGGTTGGTTCATGACTTGATGACACACAACAAGGAGTCAGACCTGACAGCTGACTCTCCAGTAAGTTTTCAAAGACCGTGAATAGAATGAGGAGATTGTCCAACCTTCTGTGGAGTAGCTGGTGAATTCCCACTACAAGCCTTGAGATTGGCAACACAACTCCTTTCTTCAAGGCATCAGAGCTCTGCACGTAGTTACCAAGGAGGTTCAAACCAAGACTTTTCTCTTACCAGCCACATGTTTAGCTGTTTGCCCACCAGGACTCCTTTTATAAACCTGGGTTTAGGAAAAGAAGAGAGAAAGGAAAGCATGGAATAAAGAGAACAAGGAAATATATGTCCATCACGGGACGTTCCTGAGAGTCTGTGCTCGGAAATTACTAGTTGAATTAATTAATGAGGAAAAAATGATAAAAGAAGGTTACACATTGAAAGCAGGAGCCCTTCACCAATTTATTGCCTGCTTCACAGATGCTCTTCACCTGTTCCTATATATGCATTTAAGCAAAGATCTCTAGAATGAGACATAAAATATTCCACCTTCACCTGGTACACAAGAAAAAGGGATAAGCAGGGACAGATCACTACCCAGGAGCAAAATACACGTGGACTTAGTTGTGCTTAGTTACTAATACGTAGTCAGCTATTCGCATGAAACTGTTTCCTACACATTAGTAAACACAAGTAAACCTATGCTACTGTTACTTTTTTTATTATTTTAATGAAAGTTTACAGAGACTTTGGATTTCCACTCATTCATTGTTGCACTTTTCTCCCTGCCCAGCCCTCCCCCTCAATTCACTTTTCTTTTTGAAAAGTAAAAGGAAAAACCGCTTTCATTCTTCTAATATGTCCAGCGAGTTGTTACATACTGGTCAGCAAACACAAATGAGGCCACATTTCACTTTGCTTAATGGCTACTCGAGCCCTGTCAGGCATTGTCCATCTGACACGGGGAAGGTTCTGCAGAGTCAGAGGAAAGGCAGATACCAGCCATCCCTAGAAGAGAGTCATTGCTACAGTTAAAATGTATTTTCCTAGCTGTGGTATATTCACACAATGGAATATTATACTGCATTGAAAAACAAAGAATTCATGAAATATTATACAAAATGGATAGCTCCGGAGGACACCATGCTGAGGGAAACATCTGTCACAAATGGACAAATATTGCGTAATGCCACTGTTGTAAAATGGAACTGACATCGGGGTTAGGGGGAACCTAAGACAAGAAAGGTTAAATAATGTATACTGCATTGAAACAGATGAGGGAGAGAACTGTTTAAAAGGAATGTAGGATTAGGTATTATTGTCATGACAGGCTTCCAGAACGAAGGCTGCACAGTGGAGTGGACTTGGGGGGAGGGATTGAATAACAATGAAAGTATTTTTTTTTCTTCGAAGAGAAAAGCAAACTAGAGGGAGGGGGTGGGCAGGGAGGAAAATGTGCAATAATGAATGAATGGGGGGGAAATTAAATGGAAAGAAAATGCTGTAAAAATACATATGTTGCATAAATAATAATTAAAAAAAACAAAAAAATATGCTTCCCTATAGGGTTGGAAGCAGATGTGGCATCCACTTCCTAAGCCACATGCCTCTGGAAACTCTATGAACTTGGAGAAGTGATGGTAGTTATGGAAAGGCATCAGGTCTTTTGTTGTTTGCTATGAGTGTGCTTGACTTGACAGCAATCAACAACAACATAGGACTAGGGAGCCCTGGTGGCTTAGTGGTAAAGAGTTACACTGCCAACCCAAAGACATGGGGTTCAAATCTGGCAGTAGCTCTGTGGAAGAAAGATGGGCCGTCCTCTCCTGTGCTCTTTACTGCCTCTGAAAACCTCCTGGGAGTTCAGCTGTGAGTCAGTCCCGATTCCTCAGTCCTTAACAACCACATAGATGATTTCTTGTTGAGCTCTGTCGAGGAAGGAAGCAAGAAAAGCCTTGCCTATCTTGCTCAGTGGATGATTTGACACTGGGAATAGCAAATCCTTGGCTTCAGGTCACATTGTTGAATCCGGTAGACATGTTTCGGAGAAGACACAACTCAACAGCCTTTGTTGTTGTGTGCTGTAGAGTCGTAACTGACCCATAACTGACCCGGCGGTGGTAAGAGACAGTTAATCACATGAGAGGAGACTATTCATCCTCTTGCAGAGAAGCTGGCGGCCTCGAACCGTGTACCTTCGGGATTGCAGCACAACTTCTTGTCACCAGGCCACCAGAGCTTTCTTAACAGCCCCTGTCTTTGGTAAAATCCAACACTGTTACATTTCGAAAAGCATGGTCCGTCTTATACTTCCCAACCCACCTCGGTAGATGTGAAGGTGGTAAAGCTCACACACATGCCTCTGCATTCCTGTCTAGACTATTAGATGTTCGACATGAAATCCAATAATGTCTCCACTCATGGTTAGGACAAATGTAACATTTTCCCTCCATTGTTTCTGTAGTCTCGGGGTGACATAATTGGATGGTTCTCATGATTAGATTCATGGGTTCTACTGAATGCTATTATTTCCATAAAAACCACTTGCTCCACCTTTCAAGTCAATGAATTCAGTACAATTAGAATTCAGTCTAGCTCTGGTGGCCTAGTGGCAAGAAGCTGCACTGCAATCCCGGAGGCACA
>NW_006399838.1:8976903-8994078 GCF_000299155.1 Elephantulus edwardii
CACACACACACACACACACACACACAAATAATAGAATTTTAAAAAGAAATATCCCTTCTGTTTGGATTCACCTGAACGCTCAGGCCATTTATGTTCCGTAGATATTAAATATGAGAAAACCTGACCAGTGAGTGCCTGCATCAGGCTTTGTGAACTTTTTTTAAGACATATTGAACATTTTGCCAAGAATTTGCCCGTCAGTGTTTAATCTGTGGCTTTCAGGGGAAATCTAATTTGTACCCTTCGTTTACACTGACTCAACAGATTGTTGAAATGCTAGCCAAGTACTGGATGGTCTTACAGTCTATGGGGCTTTTCAGGTTTCTTGGTTCTTATGAGACCTGTATTCTTGTTCCTCAATCTGTATCTCAAATGCTAAATGTTTTCATCTCAGTCCAGCCATTTTCTTAGTATCTGTGGGAATTGAAAGATTCTCTCTCTCTCCCTTTTTCCAAGCCCTGGTGGCTTTTACTATAAAGTTTGTTAAGGTAGTACATCTGAATGTGATATCTGAGGCACTGGGTTTCCCACTGAACTGTTGGCTAAGAGGTTATTAGCTACTTTCAAGTTTATTCTGACCCATTTAATGAATGCACAGATGTCAGTCTAGAAACTAAGAGATGCCTGATCCACGTCATGGTTTTTGCAATTAGCGAGCTGGACAATGACTAAGGATGATAGAAGAATTGATGCCTTTGAGCTGTGGTGCTGGAGAAGAATATTGAACATACCATGGACTGCTAGGAGAACAAACGGGTTTGTCCTGAAGAAGGTGAAACCTTGGAGAAAAGGATTTTAAAGCTCTGTCTCACATACTTCAGATGTGGTGCCAGGAGACACCAGTCCTTGGAGAAGGACATCAAGCTTGGAAGGGTAGAGGTACAGCACAGGAGAGGAAGGTGCTGGACGAGATAGACTGACTCAGTGGCTAGGGAAATTAGGGGTGGGTGTATCAGAGACAATGAAATTGGCTCAACTTAGAGCAGAGTTCAGAACTGTGGTACTTGGGTCACTATGAGTCACAAGCGGCTTGACAGCACGTAACAACAAGTACGTGTATGTATATGTATGTATATATCTAGAAAATAATGGCCACTCCTTTGAGCCTCTCTTTTCTAGAGTATGAGAAGCATGGAATTAACGCACTTGGGTTTGCTTGTTGGATGGTCATTGGTGCCCAAGTTGACAGCCATTGTGAGCCCATTCCATCTTCTTGCATCTTATTCACCTGTATTATCTCTGCAAGACCTTGCTTTTTTTTTTTTCTTTATTTTTTAATTGATGAGTTTTTAAAATTAATTTTAATGTTTACAGAGACTTTGAATTTCCATTCATTCATTGTTACACTTTTCTCCCTGCCCAGCCCTCTTCCCCAATTCGTTCTTCTCTTTGAAAAGTAAAAGAAAAATTCCTTTATTGTTATGCAATCCCTCCCCCCAAGTGCACTCCACTATGCAGCCTTCATTCTGGACTCCTGTCATGACAATAATACCCAATCATATATCCCTTTTAACAGTTCTCTTCCTCATCTGTTTCAATGCAGTATTAATTATTTATCCCATCTTTCTCAGTCTCCCCCAACCCTGATGTCAGTCTTGTTTTATGACAGTGGCACCATGCAGTATTTGTCTTTTTGTGACTGAGACATTTCACTCAGCATAATGTCCTCCAGAGTCACCGATATTGTATAAAATGCCATGAGTTCCTTGTTTTTCAATGCAGCGTGGTATTTCATTGTGTGAATATACCACAGCTTCTCTATCCATTCATTTGTTTTTGGACACTTCAGTCATTTCCAACTCTTTGCTATTATGAGCAAAGCGATAAACATGGGTGTGCATACATCTGCTTGGGCGGCAGTTAGGGGGCCTTGCTTTTTCTATGTTCTTTTGTCAATCTAGAACATCACTGGCTTAGGTCACAATAGGGTTAAGGGGTAAAGAGGGATGAAGAGTTGAGATTTCCTTCCTAGGCCTTCTAGGAGCTGACACTTTTCATATCACTGCTCATTCCTTATGCTTTTTATTGCAGGGTGCTTACCCTGTGCCAGGAGGTAGGGCCACAACATTGAGGATCTACATTCTGAGTTTCCCTTCCCTGAAATACAAGTTTCCTATATATTTGAGACAGCACGCTGGGAAAGGTGGAGGGTCAGAGAAAGAATGGAAGATCCTCAACAGATGGATCAAACCAGTGACTGAAACAATCGGAATAAGAGACAGTGAGGACAGCCCAGGGTAGAGTCTGGTTCCGATCTGTCATTCAGAGGGTCGCTAGGAGTCAGTCAACTCAATGGCACCTGACAACAACACTGACAGTACAGATTTGAGTAAAGATTTATCCCTAACATTTAAGTAGTCCATTTTCTTTTTCCACAAGGAAAGAGACAAAGACATATTTTACAAAGAAAATAACTGGAAAATGCCCTCAGACATAGTAATGACATGGAAAAGCTCGGGGTCTCAGAGAAAATTCTAGAGCTCCTGTTCGTCATCTTCTCAGGTTTTAAACTAGACAAAAGTTTCAGGTATCCCTTTGTCCTCATATTCACAGAAATTCCCTTCTCACCTTTCACGATAACGCTTTGTTTCCTTTGACCTTCTCTCAGAGGCTCTTACCCTGGTAGATCTTCCACCGGAGGTCATGAAACACTATTTATGACGGGGAGCTTCTAGGGGGACAAGGACATGCAGAGCCTCATTTAAACTGACGCTGTAACGTCAAGTGAAGAATGGATTCCTTTTCCTCTGTACATAGAGTTGAGTCAAGTAATTGGCTATTATGGTATTGTTACTTCAAATATTAGAGTACTTACTCTGATATAGGACCCTGAGATGACATTGTTGCATCAAACTTTTAATAATTGATGCAAATAATATCTTGTTATTACAAGTGTCACCTCATTTTGAAAGGAACACGTGCTCCGATGGCTAAGCAACTCATATACAGCGTAACCTCAACAACCTATCCAAGTGGCAGCCACTTTTCTCCCAAATCTCACATCAAAAATGCAGGACTTGGGCTTTGACATTTGCTGACATACACAAATTGCTCTGTCATAAAGTCAGTGAATGAATATCTACTCAACTCCCCCATTTTACAGATGGAAAAACTGAGGCCCAGGGTGAAGAAGTCAATTCTGATTTCTTAGAACTCCTGGCTGACAGTTACTTTGAACACAAAATCCCAAAACACCGCTGTAAAGTTCATTCAAACTCATAGCCACCCTAGAAGACAGAGGAGAGTTCCCCCTCAGGGCTTTTAAGATCTGGGGGAGCCGACTGCCACAGCTTTCTTTTATGGAGCGGCTAGTGAGTTCAAATTGCTGGCCCTTAGCCGCTGAATGCTTTAACCACTGAACCATCAGGGTTTAAAAAAAAAAATCAAACAACAAAACATGTAAAAAAATCTAATTGTTCCATGGAAGAAGGCACCATTCATTCTTAATGGAATTTCTTTTTATTCAATTTTGTGGTGTCCACAACCAGATTATAAACCCAATAATTTGATTTAGAAATCTTTCCAGCTTCAGCAAGGTTACTTTGCGGAGTTGTAGATAAATGACCAGAAGAAAACTTCACAAAATTAGCGTTTACACTTAATCTGGCAACGAGCTATAATTTGATTGGTAAAAAATTCATTTGGTGTACCTCTGGCCCTTTGCTGCTGGGTAATGAAAATTTATATCTGCGTTTCAGACATCTGGGGAGGGCCTGACAGCTTTGGGGCCGAATGAAAGATGATGTCACACTGACCCCTGTCAGCATTTCCTCACAGACTGGTTACCGAAAACCCAACAGCAGTCACACTTTTTTTTCCCCCTGCCAGAGCAGACTCTCATTTTATTTTGGAAGGTTAATGACACTGTAAATCTAATAGGCCATTTTAGTGCCATCATGTGGATATTAAAAAATCATGTGACCAGTCAGGGCACCATATGTGGGGTTTGCTGTTGTCTAATGACAGAAATGAGAGGCTGTAACAAGGCACTGAAGGCAGCCAGTGTTTGGAATTGATTTCAGAACCATAGCTACCTTGAAACCAATTCAGAATCTCTGCTAATGATTATTGCTTGCCATTTCAATTACGTCTCTCTAATAAGCTAGCTTCACTCAGATAATGGTGGACCTTGGAAAACTCTTGGTTTACTTGTAAATATATCAATAACTTCTACGCTGTGGAGAAACACTGACCAGCAGAACTTCCTGTGGTGATCCAATGTCCTCGGTCCACACTGTGTTGTTTTAGTGGTCACCTGTCACGTGTGAGCAGTTGAAAACATGGCTGGTCATCTGAAGAACTGAGTTTTTCACTTTCAAGAATTTAAATCTAAATAGGTGTGTGTGACTGAAGGTACCAAATTGGGCAGAAAAAAAAAATAGGATAAGACCAAGGTTATCAGAAAACAATAGTAACAAAGCTTTATTTCATCCAGACCTCAGTTCCACCTTTCCCCAGTACCTCACTTAAAAGGCCACACCACTGGAGGACAGAGCTCAAATCTGATTTGTCTTTGTGTTTGCCATAATACCTTTTGTACAGAGTAAAAGTAAACAATATAGAACCAAGGAAAATGTGAAGGAATAAAGGAAGTCATGACATGGGCTATGAATAAGGGGAACAAGACAGTTAAGTGACTTATATTAACAATTGTTGATACATTTTCCCTAGAAGATAGCCCCTCCCCCCCAAAAACCAACAAACCCCCACCCAAACAAAAACAACAACAACAAAAAATCACAAAACCAAAACCCCTTTATTGTGCACTATTACGACTCATTGTGACCCTCCCTCAGGTTTCTGAGATGCACTATGGTAGAAGACCCTTCATTTCCCCCCATTGATAGCTGGTGAATTTGAGTCGTGCACAAATGATAACACTTGAAAGCAACATGAATCCTCAGTGATCAGTTAGCTCAACTCACTCAAAAACAGGCCAGAGTGACTTCCAGGAACTTCCCCTGGACCTTCTCTACACACCTCCTGCAGCCCCATAAGCTGTGCTCTCAAGTTGGTAAAAGAGAAATTTCCAGTTGCCCACGATGAGCAAAGGCAAAGACTGGACAATTTCTGGGAAAGTAATTCAGACCTGTGCACAGAAATTAAAAAGAAGTGATTAGCTTTGGGTGGTGATTGCTGTTAGATGCCATCAAGTGGGCTGCGACTCCTAGGGACCTTTATGAAGAACAGATCTGACCCTGTCCTGTCCTGCCATGTCCTCACAATCTTTCACCCTCCAGCGTATTGTTACGGTCACCACGCTAATCCATCAGGCTGAGGGGATTCGATTCCTCTCTTTCTCTGACTCTCCACCTTTCCCAGCCTGTCATTTTCCAAGAACTGGTCCTGGCTGACATTATGTCCAAAGTGTATGAGAGACAGTCTCAGCAGCCTTCCCTCTAAGAAGCACGCTGATTGTACTTCCTTCAAGATGATCAGCTGCGTATATTGGAAAATGACAAGAAACTTGAAGTGATGTGAGCCTGCGATCCAAAATATGACTCGCTACAATGGTTTTAGATAACGATTCATGATTGTTACTTCATGCCACTCCCATAAAATGGGGATGAAGTGTAGAATATGGGGATGATGATGGTAATAAGAGGAGTAGAATACCAGCATTACTAGTTGACATCTGTCTGATTATATCTATGTCTCAAAAGCAGAGAATCAGCAAAGGAGAGGAAGACCCTCGAAAGGAAGTTTGAGGGGTGTTGAAGCATCAAAGTAGCAGCAGTGGGCTGCAGCCCAGCAGAGGTGGTAAGGACGGCAGAGGGTTCACCAGGGTTTTGTTCTCTTTTGCAATGACTAAAGGGGCCGCTATGAGTCACAACTCACTTAGTGGCATCGAATAGCAACAGTACATAGTTCTGCAGCAGTGCTAAACGTTACATGAGGATTATTTCCTTTCGTGCAACATTCTTAGTTCCAGTACTATTTCCATTTATAAGATGAGGAAGATAAGAGAGTGTAAATATTTTACTCAAGGTTATATGACTAACAGAAGAAAGAAATAGAATTTTAACCTAAACAGCCTACGTTGAATCTATCGTCTTGCACACTATGCTATACCATGTCTTTATTCAGTGTCATTGATCTTTTCAGTAGTCTTCAAGTTGTTTTTCAGTCAGAAGAACACATGAAAACCCCTGTCTTCAATACTGAAAACTACATTCTTTGATGTTGGGTTATGTTACTGGTTCTTTTCCATCCCCAAGCGAGTGTCAGTCGGTCCAGATTTTTGCCCTACTCAACAAGGACCCAAGTGTGGAGTATAGTCAAGAGCATTTGCTAGGTATGTTTACGGCATTGAAGTCTATGGGGGAGAGAATAGTCTAAAAGTATTATATTTTAGGGCATTATTTTTATCGTAGGAGTATGCAATGAGGGTTGTAGAGTGGATTATATTTGGGGCTGGGGGTGGGGTTTGGGGAGGTGTGTGTGGGGGAGGATTGTATACCAATGAGGGAGTTTTTCTTTTGCTTTTCAAGGAGAGGAGCAAATGGGGGTGAGGGGGAGGGGTTTGTGCGGGGAGAAGGGTGCAACAATGAATGAATGGAATCCCAAAATCTCTGTAGATGTTCATTGAAATGAAAAATAAACAACCTAAAAAAAAAAAAAATTCCGTCGTGATGGCTAACGTCTCAGGGTGGCCTGGTGGCAGCTGTTGTGCAGTGCTCCTGCCCCCAGAAGTCCGGTGTCTCGCGTCTTGATGGGGCTCACATAAGGAAGGTCTTGGTTTGTGTTTGATCTGTGTTTGGCTTGGGCTATTGATAATGCAACCAATTTTATTAATTTATTAATAAATACAAATTATTAATTGAAGAATGAACATTCTTTTTTATTAAATTTTTATTTTATTTTATTATTTTGTGTGTGTGTATAGCATCAAATCAAATCTGACTGGTACAGGAGGAGATGTTTCCTCCTTCTCCAGCAGAGCATCTAGTGGATTTGAACCGTGCACCTCCGGGATTATAGTACACCTTCTTGCCACTAGGCCACCAGAGCTCACTTTAGAATGAACATTCTTTAAGTGGGATAGCAGTTGTTTGTCTATTTGCTGTACTGAATAACTTGGAATTGCAAGTCAATATGCCATAGCTGTGTCAAATACTATGATAGTTACCCATGATGGACACTGTTTGGAGTGGCTTCCTGATTGATTCAGGTTTGGAAGCAGGAGTGGCATCCACTTCCTAAATCAGATGCCTCTGGAAACTCTATGAACTCTATAAACATAAGGAAAAGACGTTCATTATAGAAGAGAGTTCAGGTCTTTTATTCATAGCGTCGTTATGAGTCATATTCAACTTGATGGCACTTAAGCTACGTGAGACTAGTGGTGTTATCTTTTGGATGAACATTCTTCTACTTTGTACTTTCCTCCTTGTCAATTTGCTGTACTGAAGTAATCTGAGTGTGCTGTGATGTTGAACTTTGTGCCATTGGGATATCAATTACCATAATGGTTTCCCATTGTGGATAGTGTTTGGAGGAGCTCCCAGTTGTAGGAGAGGTTTGGAAGCAGGAGTGGCATCCACTTCCTAAACCACATGCCAATGGAAACTATGAACTTGGAGAAACTATGATATCCATAGAAAGGCATTGGGTCTTGTGTTCATAGAGTTGCTATGAATCATGCTCTACTGGAAGGCAATCAACAACAACAACAAGTGTGTACAGACAATGAACAAACTAAAAAAAAAATATGTAACTTAGAAAAGCTGTTGTGAGGAGAGACTGGTCCTTGGAGAAGGACATCATGCTTGGGAGGGTGGAAGGACAGCACAGGAAGGAAAGGCCCTCTATGAGGTGAATTGATGGGAGTGTCAGAGACAGTGTGATTGGCACAGGACAGAGCAGAGTTTAGGGCTGTTGTACGTAGGGTCAATATGAGTCGCAAGCGACTCGACGGCACATTAACAACAGCAACAACTGAGAAAAGGAGCGACTCTTTGCCATCAAACTGCCCCTCCAGGGAAGTTTCAGAGGGTGAAAATTGCACATGAGGAAATTGCCCATCTTTCTCCATCAGAGTAGATGGTAGATTCAAACCACCAGCCTTGGGGTTGGCAGTACAACTCCTTAACCCATTAGGCCATCAGAGCTCCCTTACTATAAAGAAACAAGTAGTTATATACCAAAATAGAATAATATATAGAAATAGATTTCTACTATCTAGAAATAGAGCTAAAAGGATTAAAAAGGAAGAGAAGATAATACGGAACAGGTGGGGAGAGGCAGGTTGAAATTCTAGGTAGGAGACGTCTCACTTAAAAGGTGATATGTGAGAAAGAAGCCAAAGGGCTTTATTTCCTGATACTTTCAGCACCCTCATGTTTTGTTAAACAGTCAGGGGTTTCTTTCATAACCTGTGAATTATCTAATTAAAACTGTTTCAAAACCTGAGATCAATTGATAGTAAAGTGAAGAAGGAAAACAGAAACTTGTGTACCCCTGCACATTCCGTTACTTTCATAGGATCCTTTTAATTCTGTGTCCCTCAGGGTGCTTTTCTACTGAGGATAGGAATGAATGCTTTTGTAGCTTCATAAAGACAATGGCCGTGATAACAGAACTCCGCACACCTGCCAGGTCCAACACACCCAAGGGCTTGGCACTGCTCAGGGTGCTGGAGAAAAGCTCATCCATGTGCAAGTAACCACTGTATGGTGTGTGTGAGTGGTATGGGAGGGGGAGTGGGAAGAAGAAGAAAAAGACTCTCTCTGCTGATTCTGCACCCACAACCACTCCCCTAAACCCACTGGGATAGCAAACAAATGAAATTGAATGAGATGTGAACCAGAATACAGCACAATATTCATAATAATAATACAAAGAAATAGAATTGCTAAAACAATTTATAAGAGCACTTGTAAATTCCTAGAATGAATGTGGGCAAGCAGGATCAGGCTCTCTGGACTCTTGGTGGGAAATGATTAAGAAACATCAGTTCACAGTGTCATGGAGTTTATTCTGTAGTAAGTGGACACAGCATCGGGCATCCTCCAACTCTGGCATTCTTATTCAGTAAGTCCTGGAGTCTGTGTGAGACCAGGCTTCCTCTGAGAGACACTCTGCCTCCCCCTGCCTCAGCCAGGGGGCATAGCATTCCTTGGGCCATTAAAATATTCACTCCCATCAAAAGGAAGTGGCCTTTTGTGATTCCTGGCATCACTTCCTGTTTTTCCTTATAAACTTCCCACCCAGGTTGTGGCATTGTTAGGATCCTTGCTGAAAGTAACTTTCCATTACACCGACAAGTCAGAAAGGGTTTTAGCGCGTACACCTGACTTCAGTCTCCTCCTTTCACCAAAGATTGAAAAGATTCTGCCAGAAACTAAGTAACAGCTCTGATCTTATGTAGCAAGTTCTGGATTTTGATTTATTATTAAAATGGCATTGCTTCAGAATGCCACTGTCACATAGCTTTGATTAAATGGATCGCTCCCCCCGCCCCGTAACTCTTCAGAATTTATAGATTTTTAAATAATAAGACTTCTCTTTCTTTCAAAAAGTGTAACAAAACAAAACAAAACTAATTTATCTTCTAAGTCCTCAATCTGCTAGCTCCTTTATTACATTTTGAGCCCCGCATGATTTATGGTGGTCAAGTTATAACTCTCATGAGCGTTGACTGCACCACACAGTGACGTTAACGGGATGTTGGTGGCATGGTCCTTACGGAGTTGCACTGCTGACCCAAAGGCAGAGCCTCTCACGGTTCGAATCTACCAACAGTGCTCTCTGTCTCTCTGTCTCGCTCTGTCTCTCCGTCTCGCTCTGTCTCTCTCTCGCTCTGTGTGTGTGTGTGTACGTGTGTATGTACATGTAAGGGAGCCTGCCCCCCCTTCTCTCTCCCTCCCTCTCCCTCTCCCTCTGTCACTCCCTCTCTCTGTGTGTGTACATGTAAGGGAGCTCTAGTAGCCTAATAGTAAGAAGCCGCATTGCAATCCCAAAGGCATGTGGATCAAATCCACCAGTTACTGCGCAGTATAAGAATTGGAAATCTCCTCCTGTGAGATTTACTGCCTCTGAAAACCCACTGGGGAGTCAGCCATGAGTTAGTTCAACGTCACTGATACTGAACAACACCAAGCAGCACTGTGTGATAAACATGGGCAGTCTCCTCTCTCTTCCTTTACAGCTTCAGGAAATCTGCTGGAGGGTCAACTGTGAGTTGTTTGTACCTCAGCAGCAATGGCTGATACAGTTCTTAAAACAAAAAAAATGCTGGAAATATTAAGAATTTTAGGATCTATCATGAAATTCTTTTCAGTGCCTTAACTATCACTAGACCATGCTGTAAATAAGTTTTCAGAGGCTGTAAATTGCATGCAAAGACTGCTCATCTTTCTCCCTCGAAGAAAGCGGGTAGAAACCGGGTAGATTCCAACCTGCTGGTCTTTGGATTGGCAACTCCACCCTTACCCCCCAGAGCCCCACACTTTAAACTATAGAGCAGCAACACATTTACCTTGTTTTTAATATTCTGTGTCCATAGAACGGAAATGACTTACTGTGCAACTGCTTTACAAAAAAGTTTTCTTCAAGTAGTTCAACAGTGTATCATTTCTTCTTCTGTTGTTTTGTTGTTATGTGTCATCTTGTCAGAAGCAACACTAGCAGATTTTTCAGAGGCAGTGCATTGCGTGGGAGGACACTGCCCATCTTTTTCCTGTGTGGGCGCTAGAGGATTCAAATCCCAGGCCTTTGGCTTGGCAGTCAACGTCTTACTCATTAGCGCATCAGATGGAGCAAAGAGATGACGATAAGTCCTGGGGAAAATCACCACTGCCTGCAACTCCATAGGTGTGGTCACATCCGAGAGATGAAGGGATGATTCCACTATTTCCTTTGAAGAGGCCTCAGCCTCAGTTAAAACAATGCAGGTTATTTCTATTTAGAAACTGTTGGAGACCAATCAGTGGTTTTAATTTTCTAATGAAACTCTTCTAATTAATTCTTTATCACTCGCAGCATCTGGATAAGTGAAAGAAGATTGTTATGAACTTGGTTAAAATAGTACCATTTGGGGGGAGAAGAAATTTAGATGGTGGTCACTTGGACATCAAACAAAAACTTCTCAGTGATGTTCATTTTCTTGCCATTCCATGCAAGAGAAAAGAAAGACTTAGAAGCCAGGGGCCAGTGATGGCCGCCAGCAAACCTTCTTCTTGTGTAACAAACAGGAGATGGAAACGCTGGCGAGTTGACCCCACTCAGGGGTCCAGAAAAATTAAGGTTGACACGAAAATAACTTTGGCTTACGTACGATTTACAGCAAATGCTAAATAATGAAAAAATATGTCTTGTAGGCCGAAAATTTTCTAGGTTGTGAGAAAATACGGAGCATAAATCACATCAAACTATTGCTGGCATTGGGCCTTCAGGATGCATTTGTTTGAAATCAAGGGCCAAATTGCCTGGAAGAGTAAAAAGTGCTAGATGCCAGCGGCGGCGCAATGCCAGCCTTGGAACTGACACACCATTTCTGGAAAGATCCATATACACGACCTGAGTCTGCCTTCAAAGTGGTTCCCTTGAACTCATTCTGTAAATGAACATCACCAGGCCTTCTGTAGGAGAGAAAGTGCATTAGTCACACTGCAAATACTTTACCCAGCAAGAGGATCTATTGTTCTTTTGTAAAGTCAGGGTTCTGAAGAGGACTGAGGGTGTATTTTGCTGCATTAGGTAAAAAAAAAAAAAAAAAAAAGATTCCTGTTCAGCTTGGAAGCAAGCTTGGGGAGAACTTTTCATCATGAAAGCAAAACATGCGATGATCAGAACTTCACCAAACATCTTCCAAAGGGAACCCGAGCAGGCTTCTGTTTTTACAAGTGTGTGTAACCAGCGTTGAATGGGAGCCAAGCATCAATTGTTTCCTGTGAGTAAGGACATGGGATGTGGCAAGAACTCACAGCAATTTATTACCAGAATGTTTTCAAAGAAATGGAGGATTTCCACAGATTCATGTTTAAATTCACCATAAGTGATTAATCTTTGTGTTCCATTTTTTGTCCAAGGTCGGTTTTACGCACCATGTAAAATTGCTTCTTTAGAAGAAAGTATGCTTTTTTTAAAAAAAAGGAAGGGGAAGTAATGGGAGAAAGATCTCCCAGAAAATCCTCCATGAGGCCTCTTCTCATTAGGTTTCTTGCTCTTATGTTTTTGAAAAAGATATAATCTTAGGAATTTTATTTAAAGAATAACTAGATTTGAATTTAGTATAAGCCTGAACAAACATGACTTCACTAAGTGATACTGGCTTTCCAAAAGCAGATTCCAGGCATTTATTTGATTTCCTAAATCATCAAAAGCTCTAATTTTTGCAGAGACAATTCTCCTAGGACTTGGTGGGGAGGGGGAGAAAGATTGGTGGTTTTTTTTTTCACCTGGGGACTCTCTTTTTATTTTATTTTATAAACTCTCCAACACTGTTTATGTAATGGTAGAAAATTTTGCTGTCTGATAAATGATACCAGTGTCTCTAATTCAGGGAAATCTATACAGGCTTGTTTTTAAAAATTTGGTATTTAGTATAAATTCAGAGAGAGGAAAATATTTTCTGAACCAATCACAGCATTTCTTATAATTCATTTTGGAGTACTTTGTATGATGTTTTCACATCTGATTATTCAGTGACTTCCCATCAAAGGTAAACAGAGGCCTGAGAGTACACAGGCTCACAAACCCCCTCTGTCCCATTGTGAAACACAAATACAATCGTTTTGAAAGCTAAAAAAAAAAAGTTTGGTTTTAATCTCCAAACTGAGATTAATTTTACTTTAATCTCAAAGCTGAGTTTATTGGCATTTGTTTGCTTGGGTGTTTTTTAAAAATCATTTTAAAATAAATAGAGTATTCCTTTTCCTGTTTGTAAACATCTGTGAGTGCCTTCAAATTTCCCCCTCCATTATTTAATCTCAGAGACTTTACCATACAATTAATTAAAATGTAACACGTCTGTGTTGATCATCATTTGTGTACAGGTCACATCTAGGTTTTAGCTGCTAGGACTACAATACTGAATGAATTCCAATTCCACTGACACCCATACTTGGTTCTTGTTGAAAATGTTAGCTTTTACAAAGCCACAAAGGGGAACAAATACAACTGTATTGCCTGCCTTCAACCCAAATGCTTAGCGCTTGAAGGATGGGGGCAGTAGAGACACTCAAAAGTGCTTTGCGATCTCTAGATGAATGGTATAATAGATGTGTATTATTGCTAATTCTTTGTTCTCAATCACTTGTTTTCAAGGACACTAAAATCTATGTAGCTCTTAAAAAAGATAAATAAGGGCGAGTCACTTTTCTTCCTCCAGTCACAGACTAAAGAAATTATTTCAGATAATATATAGCCCTTCCGCCATGGGAGCAGGAAGTGTTTGCTGCTGCAGTCAGGGTCCCATTTGGTAAAATACACTGAAACTTCTGGTTCACTTTTAGGACCCTCTTTTAAATGAGAACTTCCTTTTCTCTAGGCAAATGAGTTTATTTAATCTTGTATTATTGGTAAAATACACATAAAATCAGGTTAGTCTGTAAAGCGTAAGGAAACTTAATGCTGTGCTTTTCGCTTCCATCTGGTTGAAAAGCCAGCTAAGTTTGTTTAAAAAGAAAACCTAATACCACCACAAAAGGCTATGACATTTCCTTCTCTGATGATCTTTGATACGAAGCCAGGCTCATCTGAAGTTATTTGGGTGTGTTCTTATTCGAAGATGACCCCTCACAACCCGCTCCCCGTAGGGTGAAAGCTGAAAAGGTAGAATTGAGATGTCAGTACAAGATGCTGGAGCAAGCATATGACTAGTTTAATAAAAGAAAGATATCTCGCACACACACAAAAAAACAAAACCAAACCAGACCATAGCACAATCAGTTAAGGGCTTATTAAACAGGTCTTGTTGTTGAAAGTACCACAGAGTCAGAACTGACTCACAGCTTGCCCTCCAGCAGGTTTTCAGAGCCAGTAAATCACACAAGAGGAACGGAGCATCTGGTGGATTTGAACTACACGTCTTTGAGATTGCAGCCCAGATTCTTACCCACTACTGGGCCACTGGAGCTAAGCTTCTTTATAAATCTAAGCCTTCAGGGACTAGAGCATTTAGAGAGGAAATCAGTAAACAAGACAGAAAAGATCAGAAGAGAAGAATCAAGAAACTGTTATGCCATACAAATCCAGGAAGAGCATGGTGATGTGCTGAGTGAGAAGTATGCAGAGAGGTAACCATTAATTGGTTCATTTAGCAAGAACACAGAAGCATGAAGTAAGGAAAACGACCGCTACAGTAGAAGCCAAGATGATACATTTTCCAAATAATTGGAACGGTGACACGGATGTGTCAAATGTGATAATGGTCACCCAGGGTGGACAGTGTTGGGTGGAGCTCCCCAATTAAAACAAGCTTGGAAGCAGGAGTGGCATCCACTTCTGAAATAGCTTGCATCTGGAAACCCTATAAACATGGAGAAACAATGAACATTATAAATATAAGTAAGCATTCAGGTCTTTCATTCATAAGGTCACTATGAGTCATCTACAACTTAATAGCACATAACAACAACATTTAACACAATATTTTGGTTTGTTTTGGGTTTCTTTTTTTTGTTTTGTGTAGTACTTTTTTGTTTGGTTAGTTTTGTTTTGCTTTTTTGCTTTATTTTGAGAATTTTTGTTGTTGAGTCTTGGGGGACTTTGTTATCTTGTTCGACCATTGTGATCTCCTCATGAACCAATGTATAATTTTTAGTTTATATTAACTGACAAGTAGAAAAACATATATGTCTGAAAAGAGCGAGCTCATACATTGCTAATTGGAGTGTAAAATGGTGCTACCACTTGAAGAACAAGTTCTTTCTTATTTATGGAGGAGGAAAGAAAACACGCATCCCCGCAAAGAAACCTGTATACACATGTCACTAGAGCATTAAATATAATACCAGGAAATAAAAACATCCTCAAATATTCACTATTAGGCGAATGGATAAGCATATTTGGTAAGGGATCGTGCAGAGGGATTCCCACTGGTAATTTAAGGCAGCACCCCTCTGGTGTTTCATATCCATGAGCCACTTTCAGGGAAAAAGATGGACAGTCCCCTCCAGTGAATTTACAGCCTCAGAGACCTGCTAGAGGTTCAGCCATGAGCAGGTGCAGAATCAATAACAGTGAGTGAGTATTGAAAAAAAAAATTCTATACTGGTCAATAATTGCTGGCAGTAGGGGGTAGAAGACGAGAGGGAGAAACAGGAAAGAAACTCGGGGACTCTCTGGAGAGCTGGAATGTCTCTGTGTCTCCTTTAGGCTGGCGATAATGTGAGCGTACAGGCTTGTCAAAAGTTATTGAACTGTACACTTAAAATGCATGAATTATAACTCATTTAGAGGAGCTATGGTGGCCTAGTGGAAAGGAGTTGCCCTCCAACCCAAAAGTACATGGATCAAATCCACCGGCTGCTTCACAGGAGAAAGATGGGCACTCAGGTACTGTGCAATTTATGGTCTCTGCAAACCCACTGGAGAGTCAGCTCTGTTCAGTTCCAGCTCAGAGGTACACAACAACAACAACAACAACGGCAGCTGTCAAGTGAGCATCTCTGTTCCTCCTTGTCTCCTCCGTCTTGTCCTAAGACTTCTTTTTTTCATTATGTTTTTGAGATATTCTCCTTCTAGATTACTTTGAGAACCTTTGAATATGATCTCCTATCTTTCTTCGTGTCATTAAAATACTGAAGGCTACTTAAATGGCATCGATTCTTTTCTATACAAACATTAACAACAATATTTTCATGTGTCTAGAAATACAAGCTTCTACATTTTTACATAGTCATTGTGATTGTTTAACATATATGATAATTTAAATAAGTCACTCATTGCCATCAAGGTCATAAGACACTCATAGCTGACCCTTCAGGGGACTTCGGAGACTCTAAATGGCACAAGAGGAGATTGATTGCCCATCTTTCTCCCACGAGGCACTGATGGATTTGAACCAGTGAATTAGCAACACAACCCCCTAGGGACTACTTCTCCAGAGTTCGCTAATGCAAATAAAACATATCTAAATATGTTCTAAATGTTGATATTAATAGGTTGGAATATATATAGCAATACTATTAATCTGACATTATTCATAACTCATTTCTACAGTTCCTTCCTTTTCCTACTAGTTAACTTCTTTCAATCAAAACTCCAGGCTATTGTTTTGCTTTCTAGAGAGATAACTGTAGTTACAGCTTTTCATCTAAACTGCTCCACAAATTTCAATCAATCTGCCAAACTCTTGATTTTTAAAATAATGAGTCATTGAGGAGAGTGTGCTCCTTGTTCAAGGAACAAGGGCCTTGAAAAAGATTTGTATATGAACCGCAGATTTGTTACCAGCCAACCATAGTGTTGAGGAGAATTTCTCAATCTCACTGAATTAGTGGTAAGCCAACCCGAAGGCATGCAGTTTGAATCCACCAGCTACTCTGTGGAAGAAAGGTGGAAAAATCTCCTCCTGTACAATTTACAGCCTCTGAAAACTCACTGGAAGATCAGTTATGTATTGGTTCCAACTTGAGAGCGCATAGCAACAACATTGGAAAGAGAGATAATAAGTACTACCTTTCTATACTGATACAAAGATTAAATACAACATATATTGAGTTCCAATAAATACACAGTGTCTGGTTGTTAGGGGATTTACAGCTTCCTAAACCACATGCTTTCAGAAACTCTATGAACTTTGATACATGCCGATAGTTGTGAAAGGGCTTCTGGCCTTTTGTTCAGAGAGTCGCTATGAGTCGTGCTTGATTTGAAAGCAATCAGCAAAAAACAACAACGACAACAGTTGAGTAGATATTTGTGTATCTCAAGCTATAGATACATATTTTCATTTTTACTTGTGTGTATGTATGTCTTAGAAGAAAATGAAGTCTTTTGGTATTGCATACAATTCTGAAAGACCTCATTGTCCTGCGACATTTCCCAGGGTCTGTCTTTTCACATGTTGTTGTTGTTGTTGTTGTTGTTATGTGTTGTCGAGTCACTTGTGACTCATAGTGACCCTGTGTACAACAGCCCTAAACTCTGCTCTGTCCTGTGACAATCGCACTGTCTCTGACACTTCCATCCCGATTATCCCAGTCATTGAATCAATCCACCTCATCG
>NW_006399838.1:8994272-9002782 GCF_000299155.1 Elephantulus edwardii
TTTGTTTTCCTAGCAGTCCATGGTACCCTCAATACTCTTCTCCAGCATCACAGCTCAAAGGCATCAATTCTCCTTCTATCCTCCCTAGTCATTGTCCAACTCTCTGATGCATAAGTTTCATTTATCAATTATTATTGCCCTTCTGATTTCTCTTCTTTGCTGTTGAGGTAATCCCGAGTCACAGAGGTCCTGCTGGGTGGAGGAGAACTGCCTGTAGTGGTCCTGAGGCTATAGTCTTGATGAAAGTAGACTGCCAGATTTTCACCCACAGAGTGACTGGTAAATTTGTAGCCGCCAAACTTTTAATTGACAGCTGAGCTTTTAAAAGCTGTGTCATCAACACGTCTCATCTGGCTTTACTAACGGTTACAGTCTATTCTGATGCCTTTGTCCTCTCATGTTAGAGGGAGAGGGCTGGCTATCTCATAGTTCATCAAAGGAAGGAGCAGATATGTCTTGAAGGAGGTGCAGCCAGAGTGCTCCTGGGAGGCACGGTGCTGAAGCCCGGGTTTGCATATTTTGAGCGTGTAGGACCTTATGCTTGGGAAGGTGGAGGAACGGCACAGGAGAGGAAGACCCTCCACCAGGTGAAGTGACACAGTGACTGTCTCTAGGGGCTTGCGTGTGTCAGAGATTGTGAGGTGAGGCTGACACAGGATAGAACAGGATTCAGATCTGTTCATAGGGTCACTATGAACCCTACTCAACTTGACGGCATCTAACACCAACAACAAGAGTCTATTCTCAGCTCATACAGTCTTCATAAGCCTTCAATACGAGTTACACATCAACATCAAGAAAGTACAAATTTCCACCACTGAACCAATAGGCAGCATCATTCTGGATGGAGAAAAGGCTGGAATTATCAATGCTTTCATTTTATCTGGATGCACAATCACCACCCGTCATAGGAGCGGTCATGGAATCAAAAGACATGTTGCATCAGAAAAACAGCTCTCAAGGACCTTTTTGAAGTGCTGAAGAACAAGGATATTGATTTAAAGAAGGACCAAGGTTTGCCTGATGCAAGCCACGAAATTTCCAGTTGCATCCCAAGCATCTGAAAGTTAGACAATGATTAAAGAAGACTGAAGAGGAATCTGTCTTTGAAATGCGGTGTCAATAAAGAGTATTGGATACTCATCCCATGAACTGTGAAAGAATAAATTTCTTTTTTTTTTACGTTATCTTTATTATTTGTGTGTGTACCGTCAAATCAGATTTGACTGGTACAGGAGGAGATTGTTCCTCCTTCTCCAGCAAAGCGTCTGGTGGATTTGAACCGCTCACCTCTGGAATTGCAGTGCAGCTTCTTGCCACTAGGCCACCAGAGCTCACTTGAAAGAATAAATTTCTGTCTTGAAGAAAGTGTATCCAGAGTGCCCCTTAGAGGCAAGGATAGTGACCTGCTTTCACACTTTTGGGGCATGTTGTCAGGAGGGGTTAAGTCTTTTGAAAAAAACATCATGGTGGGAAAGGTGGAAGGTTTGACACAGTGACTTCTGCAATGCTCTTGAACACGACAGAGATCCTGAGACATGGTGACTGGAGCAGGATAGACAGGGCAAAGCTCCCAGCTGTTGTTTAAGAGGTTACCAGGCGTTATAGTAGACTCAATGACACTTAATAATGGCAACCACATTCTCAGCTGGAGCGAAACCCTTACTGTAGGTGTGCCTTCCGTTGTCTGCATGTCCAGATGGGATAGTCTGAATTAATCTCATCTTCCTGAGGATATGAAAGGCCTTTCCAGGAAACCTCGAGAACTATTCTTATCCCGGAGCTCTGATACATCTTGTGTCATCTTGTGTCGGAGACTCTGCACCTTCCCCGCTGCCTGGAGAATCATCTGTCCTCTCAGTGTTATTCCCCACCTATTTTAGGAAAACCTCCCTTCCTCCCGACCAAAACATGGCACTTTAAAGCATGTGACTGTGGAAACTCTTAAACTCCTTTTGTTTTTTTAAAAAAGGTCACCCTGATTCAAGGTCGTATTATTGACCATTTATTATCGTTTGTTTATCTAGTAAAAGAAAATTCAACTGCTTGGAGATCCAGTTTTTATTATACATATTTCTCATACCCCAAATGATGTTTAATATTTCCATTTGAATAGGATAAAATAAAAGAGTTACCTTCTGAATCAGTGTTTCCTAACACTGGCCATTCACTTACATCACCATGGGGTGTGTGTGTGTGTGTGTGTGTGTGTCTGACTCTCATATTCAGAAATTTTGAGTTAACCCAACTGGATAGGGCTCAGGAAAACCCATTTTTAAATACCCTGCAGTTAGGTGATTCTTCTTGTTGCCGCTGTTACGTGGTCCTGAGTCAGAGTCAACTCATGGCTGACCCAGTGGGCTTTCAGAGGCTGCAAATCACAGGGCAGGAGAATCCTCCATCCATCTCCCCTGGTACAGTTAGTGGATTCGAACCACTTACCTGTGGATTAGCAGCAGCACAGATCCTCATCGTACGGCCACCAGAGCTCTGTGCAAGTGATTGTTCGTGAAACTCCAGTTTGAGAACAAACAAGAGGAGTCATTTTCTTTCCTTGGAGACGAGACACTCTTTAAATCAGCTGACAAGGTTGTAAATGCAGTCATGGTAGCCGATGACACCCATTTTGAGTTTTCTGGGTTTTTGTTTTGTTTTTCGGGGGGTTGGTTGTTGGTGAGTGTCTCTCTCTCTCTCTCTCTCTCTCTCTCTCTCTCTCTCTCTCTCCCCCTCTCTCTCCCTCTCTCTCCCTCTGTGTGTGTGTGTGTATTTCTGGGCTCTTCTTTTCCTTCGTCTAGAACATAACCAGGCCAAACAACTGAACGGGAAGATAACATGCAGAGGGGGAAGTGTGGAGGTTTGGGCTTTTCTTTCAGTGCAGCCCCCGGTATGAACAAGCTGAGATCCTGGGATAGATAACTCTGGACACGACTCACAGACTCACTAATTCAATGACCAGGAAGGTTGAATACATGTGTGAAACAGGAAGAGCGGTCACTCTCAGAGCTGGGGGTGGTGCCAACCCCCCTTCCAAAGCCGTGACTCCGATCCCCACATTGCTATGGGGAACTGTGGAAATGCAATACAAGGGTTGCTGGATTGTGTCCATTTTTCCAACTAAAAGTCAAAAGGGCCCAAGTCACTGCCGTGGAGTAGGAACAAACCGTTAGCTGCCCCTCGAGTAGCTTTTTGGAGGCTATAAATCTCACAGGAGGAGATGGCCCATCTTTCTCCTGGGGAACAGCCGATGAGGTCCAGCTGCCTCGGTGTTCGCGACTGGCTTCCCTGCAGACACCCCCCCCCCCCGCCCCACAGTGCCCTCTTTCTAAAGAGAAGGGGAAATTCTCATTTTTAGTTGAAATTTTGTAATGACATTATTGAATGTCTATTTCAAGTTCTGTGGGAGAGAGATAGACAATTAATTGTCATGTAATTTACTGCCTTTGAAAACCCACTAAAGGGTCAGCTTTGGGTCAATGCCAACTCTACTGTGTACAACAGCGGCATTTCATGTTTGGGGACTTAATTTAGCCCAACGGTCACCAATGTACAATATCTGCCTTAGATTATTTCTTCCTTTCTTTTTTTTTTTTTTTTTAGTGTACAAACTCTTAAGATTCTTTCGGACCTAATTAAGACAAAACAGGGAAATATTCTATTAAGATAGGAAGTTTCTGTTTGAAGATGTACTAGCTTCTCTTTTTCTTCCTGAATCTCCCCGCCCCCTTTTAAATATCTCTTATCTAGCTGGTCCTGACAGGAACACAGCCTGGCCCTCCCTAGAACTGAGAACTGACGTCTCAAAATTCACACATCTATTGCAAATGCACTGTATTTACAACATAGCGAGGATCTTGGTGTTATGTCAGAGGAAAACCTTGTCTTAACTTTTCAGAAGGAAATGGAATGTACAGTACGGTGCAACCTATAAATCATTTTCAAATTAGTATTCTGTACATCTGGAGAAGAGTACATTTCTCCTCATGCATAAATTGCCTATGAACACATTTCAAAAACCTACGCTTAATCTTAGCAACGAACATTTCAAAAAGTAAATTAATATCTTCAAGGGGAAGAAATACAGTATATTAAACAGGAACCCGCTAGAAACTCGATAGTTAAGAGTCTGTCAGCGTTTCCATTATAAACTCCGTTTTTGAGGGGTTTACAACTCACTTCTAAAAATTCATCGTCGGCTGAGATTTGGCATGTAAGGTCTCAGCGGCAGCTTGATGTGATATTAGGTCTGAAGGCCCTTAGATACTGTCAACGCGATACGATTTTAAAGCTCCAAGATGAGGCCTAAGTAAGGAGAGGGAGTGATTTAAACCCACAGCATACAACATCTGCAGAGTCAAAAAAGGAAATAACCACACAGGGGTCAGGAGGTTGGGGCTTGGTTTTGCGGGGTCTCACACAGCGATCTGTCTGTGTGTCTTGCTGAACTATGCACATCATGTGCTGCGTGGGGCCAAGAGGGTTCCCTTTACTCTGGGTCACCCCCAATACAACTTTGTTAATAGTGTGATCTCCACTTACTAGCTTAATATATAGACTCTCTAGGTGATAGGTTTAGATGAAAGTATATAAATGAGGCTAATTAACATTGAACTTGTGACTTCTCTCACTCCCTTTCTATTTGAAAAAAAGGTATCCCGAGGAAGTAAGGCAGGGGTATAAAAATGTCTCCCGTCATTGTAAATTTCTTTTGTAAATAGCTGGGTGATATGTTGCATGCTGAAGTTATCACAATATGTATTCATTTTGAATATTGATCTTTAAGGAAGTAATGCAATAAATCTGAAGGCTCTTTTAGCGTTCCTATTTACATTAGGTCTACTAGAGATAAAGGGGACTGTTGCCTTAGAAATTTGCCTGCAGTGTGAAGAACAAGGACAGGGAAACAATTCTGTTGCCAATTATATAAAACAATGATGATAAAACTATCGTGAATGGTGCCGGCGATTGCAAAAGCTTGGCTGTATCACAGAGCCAGACGATGCCTTTGAGTAACTGACGTGCAGCTGGCAATTGGGACTATTGTTTAGATCAGGAAATGCACAGACATGTAGTATCCAACGTAATTCTATAAACGTAGCCTCACCAAGACGGAGTTCCTCTCCAGCTGTAAAGTTTCTAAAGAGTTACCAACACTATTTAAAAATATAAGAGCACAATTGCATGGCTTGGTAGCAATTTGTCTTGAACAATGTTAATGTGTTGTGGTAACCTTCATAGGGAAATTCTAAGGATGGGCTTGCCTGTGGCCTGGGTTTTCTACCTTCTCACAGTGGTGGTTCTGGGGCTGTGGTGTGCACTGGCCTTTGAACAATTTGATAGCTCAACCAAATTTCAGTTAGGAATGTTAAAACATAATGGCTGAAGATTAAGAATAAATTTACACCTAAGCCATAGAGTTCCAAGGCCAAGATCAACCCATTCCCCTCACATTCCCATCATCTATTCCGGAGTGCAAATAGTCACATGGAAATGAGGTTGGCTGGAAGGTTTCGCTTATATTGGAAAACATATCTGCTAAGCAGCTGAAAAATGTATTCATTTCAGTCTTTCCATTTGACGAAGCTCATTCTCCCAAGTAAAATACTAAGAATGCAGTGACAGCAACTGAAGCCAGTCCATTTCCTCCGCTGACTTTAATCTTGCCCTAGGAAAAATATTTCTGGAAATGTTATAATGTGTGTGTGCCCTGACACATTGACTTAGATGTTTAAATAGGGATGTCCTACCATTTGTTCTCTGTATGTCCAGCGGAGTTCTTTTAAAGGTTATCTAAAGGTATATTTATTATTTTCATGAATGATAACAATTATTGTAATCATACAGGAAAAATCATACCATTTTTTCTGTTTGTAAGCTTTTCTCTGCTGCACCATTGCATAAGTACTTAAAAAATGAGTTGTGTCGATATTATTCTTTCTGATTCCTATTTTTTTTAATAATGAAAAGAAGTTCAGAGAGGTTAAGTGATTTGCCCATGTTTATACATCTATTAAGTGTTAAGCCTAGAGTACAATCCAGCTATTTGAACTCTAAATACCATGTTCTTTCCACTGCGGTTTTAAAATGACCTGTTTTTGAAAGGGCTGCATTTAGCATGGGGAGTCCCATGGAAGACGTGTGCAGATCAATTGGCATAATGCATACCAGTGATCTCTGCTATTCATCTCAGCACCACTTCCTGTCGAGAGAGAGAGAGAGAGAGAGAGAGAGAGAGAGAGAGAGAGAGAGAGGAGTGTGGACCCCAGTTCTGAGCTTCAGGTTTAACCAATGGCTCCAACAAAGTTCATGGCTTCACCTTGCCCTCACTTCAAGGCAACATGAAAATTCCTAGTAAAAGAGTCAGAAGGTGAGAAATGGCAAAGAGATGGCTGTGTTTATTCCAGGGCTTTTGGATTTACTATTTTAGAACTTTATTTGACCGCTCTCTGCAGTCCTTTGTATATTATTACTTTTGGAGAACATGCACCAAATAAATCCATCTGCATACCTGGTGGAGTTCATTTTGATCCCCAGAAAGTTGGGCTTAATTCTTAACTCTGAGTCTGTTCTAATGGCATGATATTTAACTGAATATTCACAGTGAGAGGTGAGGTTTCGGGTATTGGTCTTAAAAAAGTATGGATACTAAACTTTTTATTGCATGCTATCTCTCTGGGCACTGATAGGCTTATTCCCAAATCATGGCAACCTAAGGATGTGAAGTATTCCCTGATGAATTGTGCTGCCTTCTAAAAGACTGCATTTCTCTTAGCAGTTCCAACCTGCCAGGCACGCTGAGAGAGAGAGATGGGCAATCTCCTTCCGTATAATTTGTAGCCTTGGAAATGCAATGGAGGGTCAGCTATGAGTCAGAACAGACTTGATGGTAATGAAAGAGGGAGAGAGAGGGAAGGAGGGAGAGGAAGAAAGGGAGAGAGGGAGGGAGGGGAAGAGAGAGAGGGAGAGATAGAGAGAGGGAGGAAGGGAGAAAGAGAGAGAGGAGAGAGAGAGAGAGGGAGAGAGAGAGAAAGCAAACCATAGACACTCTGAAACTGCACTGAGTTAGTGTTCAAGTGCTAATGAATGAATGATTAGCAGTTCAAATCCACCAGATGCCCTGCCTACTGGAGTTATAAGAGGAACAATGAGGGCCTTGGAAACCCAATGGGGTGATTCTGCTTTACCCCACATAACCTCTGCAGTTTCGAATCACTTAACAGCAATGGGCTTGCTTGTTCATTTCCTAGGACAGAAAGGGTAGTTAGCTTTGAAGAATAGCTATCTATTAAAAAAGATCTAGATCTTTGTATGATTTTGGGGGATTCAGAGGATTCTGTACTTTCATTAGAATAAAATGTTCTCTATTGAAATCTTGATAGTAAAAAAGCTTTACCAAATCATACGGAATTGAGTCTATTTTCCCCTAGGACTTTTGATTTAGTGCAGAATTTCTGGCCAACCCTCCCAAGGAAAACATATTCTACAGTAAAATAAAACACTAATGGATCAAGAATACTAGGTGACACCTAATTTGGTGATTGCCACCCAAAATTATATTCACCAGTTATAAATCAATTACTAGCCATAGTTATAATCACATTAATAACACCGGTTTGCTTTTCCAAATCCAAATATTATGTGATGAGGAAATGTTCTGACTTTAAATGGTTTTAATTAAAAAACCAACGGCTTCATTTTTTTAAACATTCATAAGGAGGTATATTTTTTTTGTCTTCACTTTTTGTTTCCCTGTGCACATGGTTTTCAAGAAAAAGGAAAGTAATGATTATAGTAAATTACAGGAGTCAGGCAGCAGGGTAATTAACAGGTAATCATCAATAAACAATTTAACCACAAAAGCTTGGATCCCACCTACCACTTGTCAACAATAAAAGCTTAGTAACTCCACATGCCCCTGGAAACAGTCTACCGGGACCCTCAGGAAGGACTGCTAATATAAATAAACAATTCTTCCTTGGGAGAATACACAAAGGCCAGGCTGTGAGTGACCACAGAGAAAAAGGAAAGCAAAATCTAGTAGGCAGGAAAAATATTAGGAAACCAAACATTTGGTTTCAGGTTTAGGAGAGAAAATAAGAATGTGCTAGACAGGGAAGCCAGAAAACTTATCTATGAAATGTCTTTTCTCATCCCATCCGTGCATTTTCTGTTTCTCTAAGCACTGATGAGAAATGTAAGCTTATTTAGCCAACGTGGCATTTTGACGTAAAGAGAAAGTACATTTTTTTTAAAGCTTTAAATATATCCAGCTTTAATAATTGAATGTTTATGTGGATAATCTGTTATGGAATACAGTTATTATGGAACAGTGCACCTAGGGTTGGAAAGCATCTAGAAACTTTCTGTATTTCTTCCTTTGGAAACTCGTCTTTTTTAAATTTCAATTTATTAAATTTAATGAACATTTACAAAGATTTTGGATTTCCATTCATTCATTGTTGCACTTTTCTCCCTGCCCACCCTCCCTCCCAGTTCACTCTTCTCTTTGAAAA
>NW_006399838.1:9002931-9054332 GCF_000299155.1 Elephantulus edwardii
TTTAAAAGGGATATGTGATTAGGTATTATTGTCATGACAGGAGTCCAGAATGAAGGCTGCATAGTGGAGTGGACTTGGGGGAAGGGATTGAATAACAATGAAATATTTTTTTCCTTTTACTTTTCATAAAGAAAAGTGAATTGGCAGGGAGGGGTGGGCAGAGAGAAAAGTGCAACAATGAATGAATGGAAATTCAAAGTCTCTGTAAACATTCATTAAAATAAAAAAAAAATGAAAAAAAGAATAGCAGAGGATAGAAAAGAATGTTCTAGTTTGTTTCTAGTTTCTGTTTTTATAGTTTGAGAAGCTAAAATGGGTGATGGGCTCCTAATTATACATTTTAAAAGAAAAATTTTGCCATTTAACTAAGAGTAAAAAGCTTGATATTACATGATCTGACCCCTCTAATTTCTAGGGAGCTCTGATTGGAAGCAGGAGTGGCATCCACTTCCTAAACCACAAGCCTCCAGAAACTATGAACTTTGATAAATGTCAATAGTTGTAGAGGGGCTTCAGGCCATTTGTTCACAGGGTCGCTATGAGTTGTACTCAACTCGAGGGCAATCTACAACAACAGCAACTGGTGGATTAATGCAGAGGTATGCAGTTCAAATCCATCAGCTGCTCTGTGTGAGAAAAGATGGACAATCTTTTATCGTGCTATTTATAGCACTTAAAAACTACCGAGGGCCACCAATGTGTCCTGTTTGTTCTGACTAGCCAGTACAACAACAACAACAGTTCACTTTTAGCTCTGCTCATGTGGTGTTGGGCCACAATTTCAAAATCGCTAACTCTGGGCTTAACTTTCAATCTAGAAGAGATTTCTCTTTCTGAGTTTTATTTGGTCTACACAGAGATAAGCGCGCACGCACACACACCAGCCTTGTCTAAAACGACAGTTGAATACATCATAATCAAATGCGCTTATTGAATATTATCAGCACCTGGTCTTGAGCTGGGCATAATACAAAGTGCATGAAATAAATATGCTCTCTGTCATCTAAGGTGTGGGAGATAAAACTGTCAGAGAGCCTGTCTGAAAGATGTACATGCAACTGAATAAACACTGAGCAGATGTACACATTCAATAAAGATTTCATTCTCTACAGGCCAAGGGGTAAATGTATATTGCAGAGTGATGAGAGTAAGACCGTCTGTGGGAGTTGCAAGGTTAGATAAGAGAGTCTTAAGCCGAAATCACCATGTGACCACCAATTAGTCAGAAAATCTTTGAGGAAGAAAAAAGACCCCTGGATGATTTGAAGAATGGTCTGCGAATCAGCCTGGCACACCCACCATGAAGATGTCTTTCTTGCAGAGGGAGAATAGAAAAATGCAGGGATGAAACCATGGTCTTAGCTAGAGCGACAGGGGCTGGGAAGACAGGGCTAAATGATTTCGGGAAGACTTTTCTCCAACCATTAATATTTTTTTAAATTTTTCTACTAGTTTATTTACAAAATTCAAACACGAATTTGAACAAATTCTTTCACTTTCCCTCACCCCCTCACCCATCAAATGGTACAATCCAATGATTAATCCCCGCCCCGCACTCCTCCTGCACATCCATCTCCCTCTGCTTCCAGCCTCTCCCACCCCTCCTGGATCCTTATACTCATTCTACAATAACGGTCTTATACAATATTTATCCTTATGGGACTGAGTTAGTTCACTCAGCATAATGCTCTCTAGTCCCTCCCAAGTTAGGTAATAATTGAGAAAGTTATTGCTCCTGTGTACTGCATAGTAGTCCATTGTGCGAATGTACCAATCATTACTTTTAATATTTACTATACTGTTTAGAGGGAGTTCTCATGGCCTAGTGGCAAGAAGCTGTACTGCAATCCCAGATGCACACAGTTCAAGTCCACCAGATGCTCTGTGGGAGACGGATGGACAATCTCCTCCCGTTCAACTAACTGCTTCTGAAAACCCACCAGAGGGTCAGTTATGGGTCAGTTCTGACTCAGTTGTACTCAACAACAAGCAACAACAACAGGCTATTTAACATCCTGCAAATAGGGGAGTTCTGGTGGCCTAAAAGGAAGAAGCTGCCCTGCAATCTGAAGACACATGGTTCAAATCCACCAGTGGCTCCACAGGAAAAGGCTGGACAATCTCCTCCCTCCTCCTGTGTGATTAACTGCCCCTAAAAACCCTCTGGAGGGTCAGCTACGCATCAGTTTCAACTCGACAACACACATCACCAAGGTCTCAACAGCTAAATGAACATGGGTCAAGCCAACCCAGCAACTCCTGAGAAGAAAACCCTGGTAGCTTGTTTCCTTAAAAGATTTATGGCAAAGATGATACAATAGAGAAGATCTATTCTGTAATGCCTGGAATCTCCATGGATCATAGTCAACTCAGTTGCAATGGGCTTGGTTTGGATTTTTATTGGACTTTATATTCTGCCTAAATATCATCTAAGATGCTTCCCATTTCCTCTCTTGCTTGGCAGTCTGTCTGCCTTCATGTTTTCTTCCAAATTGTCTACATTCACTTGCATTCATTAGAACCTAACTACACACCAAGCTGTCCCTCGTTTTCTTAATTTCCTTTTGATTTTCTTTTTTAGGCAAACCTAGATCTTGTTAAAACCCTCCCACTGTGTTCTCCATTGCTAAAAAGTAATTCAATAAAAGAGCAAGTTTGGGAATATTTATGATTTTATTTGAAATTATATATGAATATATAGAGGATGGAAAGTGACTTTGAAAGATCAAGTCTCAAATTTTGATATCAGAACTGTGTTATTAACGGAAATCATGCAAACGAAGTCCATTCTTTTGACCTTTGCAAAGTCCAACCTAGCCAATTAACAGAACAGAGCAGGGGACCAATGCGTAGCTTTGAATCGGTCAGATACAACTGATTTAAGTTTGCATGTGGTTAAATAAGACATTAGTTAAGAAATAATGAAGTCTGTCTTTGACTTTTGCGATGAGGAAGGACATTCCTAGACCTCCCCTGTTTTCCTGCCAAATCCCACCCCACATATGTGAACCTACTTAACTCAGGCATTGCTTAACATGGAGCATTATAGTATGCCTGAATATTAACTATCTTGAATAACATAAGCAACATTATATTAGTCCTAAATGGCCTCTGGTGACAGCTTTTATTCTGACATTTAGGACAAACATTTTCACAATTCAACAGCTGACTTTTGAATACATGTTCAAAATATGTAATGTATGTTTTGCAACAATGATCACAAATGAAATCCCTCTTGCCTTTGGCCTCATTTGCCAAAATTCCCTCTGGATTATTGTAGGGAGATCTTTGATCTTTCTCCTTCCAGGTTTTAATAAGACCAAGAAATGGATGCACTTACATTGTTGCATCTGTCAAACACAAAGTGTATCAGATAGAACTCTCTAAATTAGAATGCTTTGTTTGATACTATACCCATAAAAGTCATTTTCTCTTTCCCTTCTTTACCAGTCACCTCTGCAACTGTACCATAAGGACCCATCGTCAGTCCTTTACTGACCACCTACTGCTGAGGGGACACAGAAAGGAAAGAACAGAAGTATCTCCAAAATCAACTCAAAATAGTCTCTTGATGGAGTCTTCCTTCTGTTCTTATTTTTTTTCCAAAATGAATTTCTACTGTAGCTAGATATTTGGGTTTTATCAAGCATGCTCTGTATTGTTTTAAATTAGCAGTGAGACCTCAATTCAGGCGGCATAGGAGACACATGTAGATGTCGTTGTTGTTGTTGTTGTTAAGTGCCATCGACTCATAGATGACTCATAGCAACCCTATGAATGAAAGACCTGAATGAACATCTGTATAACTTTCGTCATTTCTCCAAGTTCATAGGTTTTCTGAAGGCAAGCTATTTCAGAAGTGGATGCCACTCCTGCTTCAAAGCCTTTTTTAACCGGGAGCTCCACCAAACACTGTCCACCATGGGTAGCCATTATCGCATTTGACACATCAGTGTCAGTGTTTAGCATCACAGCAACCATGAGTTACCTCAGTACAGCAAATGGACAGACAAGTGCTGTACCACTTAGAAGAATGTTTGACAAAAAACAATTAAAACCAGGCCTGAGGGCCACAGATTAAAATCACCCACATTTGGCTTGGTAGCATCACTTTCCATCCACTAGGTCAAGACAGACAAAGAGAATGCTGCCAATAAATAGTAAGTGAATAAATAGATGAGGAATACCACACCTGGACCTTAATGCGTATACCTCACTCCCATTCTGTCTTCTTGATATAAAATATTCTATCCACAAAGCTTCAACTTAACTGTCACCTCTCAGGAAGGACATCCCTGAATTTTTTGCCTAGACTAGATTATATTTATGCTACTTGTCATAATATCACACTGATTTCTACTTTGGTCATACTTTATTGTAATTCAGTCTAATGCACCTGATATAAGCCATAGTCTTTGCAATCACTTGGTGTGTGTCAGAGAGTTGGGCAATGACTAGGAAGGACAAAAGGAGAATTGATGCCTTTGAACTGTGGTGCTGGAGAAGAATATCGAATGTACCATGGGCTGCTAAGAAAATGAACAGGTTCATCCTGGAGAGGGTTAAACCGGGCTGCTCCTTGTAGGCAAGGATTCTAAGGCTTCGTCTGATATAATTTGGACATGTTACAAGGAGGGACCAATCCTTGGAGAGGGACATCACGCTTGGGCGGGTGGAGGGACAGCACAGGAGAGGAAGGCCCTCTATGAGGTGGATCGATACAGTGACTGGTGTGCCAAAGACAGTGTGATTGGCACAGGACAGAGCAGGGTTGAAGGCTGTTGTACATAGGGTTGCTATGAGTCACAAGTATCTCAACGGCAAATAACAACAATCCCCACTCCTGCACAGGACTGTGGTATATAATTGGCTGTCCCCACTGTCCAGTACACTGATTGACAGGTAACCAGGATGATTGTTATTAAGTACTGTCTGGTCAATGATGACTCAGTGACTTGGTAAATAGAACAAAATCCCCCTGAATTTTGCCCTCAGAATGATGGTCTCCACACACTCAAGCCCATTGTTGCAGCCGCTAAGCCAGTCCATCTCCTTGAGAATCTTCCTCTCTTTTGATGACCCTCCACCTTTCCCAGCAAGATGCCTCTTTCCAAAGACTGGCCTCTCCCAATAACATGCCCAAAAGTATGTGAAGCAAAGTTTTGCTCTCCTTGCCTCCAAGGAGTACCTTGCTTGTACTGCTGCCAAGACAGGTTGGTTTGTTCTTTGGAAAGCCCCTGGGTAGTCTTGAACACCACCACAACTTAAAGACATTGAGTCTTCCTCGGTCTTTATTATTCAGCTATCAGATGCGTACACAGCAATTGAAAATACCATCGCTGGATCAGACTTGCTTAGTCCTTAAAGTGATATCCTCTCCAGAAAGAAGATTGGCCAGGAAGAAGATTTAAAACGGAAAGGAAATCTGAAAGAGAATGAAAGTGTAAGTTAAAGCAAAGGAAAGAGAGTCCATTGCAAGTGAAGAAATCATATAATGGAAAAGACCTTTGGGATGAGAGAAAGAAGCATCAAGAGGTTACTTTTAACATGTCATCCTTAAATCTCTGAAGAAATGAAAAGCAACGTCAAAGGAAGACTTGTCTGAACAAAAATAGGCAAAGAGAAACTCTATGAACTTGGATAAATGTCAATAGCTATAGAAGAGCTTCGGTCCTTTTGTTCATAGGGTCTCTCTGAGCCATGCTCCATTCAACAGCAATCAACAACAAAACACAGGATTTAAAGTAGAAAACATTCTATAGGGAGAAGATATTCGATTGTCTCTTTTCATTTCTGGATTTTAGACATCTACAGAGCAACAAGAAGTGTGAGTTTGATACAATGGTTTGATTTAAGATAAGCAATATACCCCATCACCCAAAGGAAAACTCTATAACAAATAACTATAAAACATTGACCCATTTTAATGAGGAAGACAGTTCAATTGCTGTGAATAGGTCTCACCAACTTGACATCTCTCATTGTTATAAGAAGCTTATATAATATGTGTGTATAGCTATATACACACACTTTTTAAAAATCACATTTCATTTTCTTTTTAGCATTTCTGTGTATTTTTGTTTAGTCTACTTGAATGTCTCAGAATAAAATTTGTGCTTCAGGATCTTCTTGAAAACTATGTTGTATATATCACCTTGCAGAAGAAAGGAACACTGATTTGACATTTGTGTTAACATGTGTACCCTCAGTGGGGATGTGTTTTACTGTAGACTTTTACTCTGCTTTCAATTAGAAAAGTACATTATTGTTGTTAAGTGCTGTCGAGTTGTAGGCAACTCATAGCGACCCTATGAACGAAAGTCCTCAATACTTGTTTGACTTCCATCCTTTCTCCAGGTTCATAGAGTTTCTGGAGACAAGCTATTAGAGAAGTGGATGTCACTCCTGCTTCCAAGCTTGTTTTAATCAGGGAGCTCCACCAAAACTGTCCACCATGGGTGACCATTAGCGCATTTAACACAGCAGAGTCACAGTGTTTAGCTTCAAGAGCAGTGTAAAATTAAATGCATCTCATGATATGGCTTTGTGGCCTTTCTTTTGGGCAGATGGACAGGATAGAGTACTATCCCAAGGCCAAAGCAATGTGTTGTTTTTTTTTCTTTAAAGGAATCAGTCATTTCCAGATACCTTTAACTTTTAGTCTTTATTAAATTCATTTCACAAATTGTTTTCTCCTTCCTTTGCCCTTGGCAGGTGAACACACCATCAACACCCTGAAACCATCCGTTCCCTCTCTCTCTCTTTTTTTCCCCCAGAAATCCAGACATACCTAGATATCTCTGTGACGCCAACATCTTAGGGCTATGAATTTACATTTCTAGTGACTCCAAAATGGGTTCACTGCCTTGATGATATTTTCACTTCCATTTTCTTTGGAAAAGCCATGTACCAACACAACATCTAAAAGTGACTAAAGCCAAAGTTGCCAGAAATTCTGTTGTACAGTTATAGCGATCCTATGACCGAAAGTCCTGGACCCTTGTATAACTTTCGTCCTTTCTTCAGGTTCATAGGTTTCCAGACAAAAGCTATTACGGAAGTGGATACCACTCCTGCTTCCAAGCTTGTTGTAATCTGGGAGCTTCACCAAACACTGTGCACCATGGGTGACCACTCTCGCATTTGATTCATCAGTGTCACAGTGTTTGGCTTCACAGCAACCACAAATTACCTCTGTACAGCAAGTGGATGTACCAGGGTTACATGACCTAGAAGAATGTTTCACCAAAAACAATTAAAGGCAGGCCTGAGGGCTGCGGAGTAGAGTCACCCACCTTTGGCTCAGGAGTATGGCTTTCTGTCCACTGGAGACCACTTTATTTTATTTTTCTTTTAAATTGGTTTGCAAACAAAATTAATATGCATTGTGCTTCACTCATGTGGACTGTGTTTCACCCATTCCTTCATTAACATTGTGATCATTACCATATATTGTGTATTATAAAATTAATCAGCTTTGTTCTGTGTCCACTATAAGTGTGAACTCTTCTCATTTTTTTATGCTTGATTCTTGTCTTTGAAACTTAAGGAGAACAATAGTCAATATACATATTAAAGAGAAATTAATATACGATCTATCCCTTGCTAAAACTTAGTGAGAATTTGGACATTCTATGTGAGGTGTGTTGATGTGTGTTGACGTGTGTAAACTTGTATCTTCATCACAGTTTTGTGTCTCTGACAGTAGAGTTCTATTTCACCTCTCCATTTTTCAAATTAAAGCTTTATTAGTATTATTGTTTTATGTTTTTATTTCTTAGGAAATGGTGTATCAGGTCATATGATACTTGACAATTGGGAAGAGAAACATTAGAACTTATGAGCATTAAGTGAGATATAGATATAAAATGCTATATCGTGTAAGCCAGTCCTATTTAAAATTATGTTTCTTTCTGAGAAGACTGTACCCCGTGATGAGATATCTCATATAAAATCAATGACATGACTTCCTGTGAACTCAATTCAAGGCAAATCCCTATAGTTAATAGCGATCGGAGAAAGGAAACTTGAAAACCTCTCCTCTGTTTGAGGACTCTACAAGCCTGGCTTAATTCTGAGGTTTAGCCAGAGAGCATATTGGTTTCAGCAGACTATGGTAAAGTTAATTAAGGATGATTAATGGAGCATTTTCCTTCCCATGATATCTGTGACAGAACAAAGCTGTCTGAGGCTTGTCAAGCAGAATTTGAGTTGAATGAGTATTTATGTGATCAAATCTGAAGGCTGCCTCTTGACAGAGCAAGGATTCATCAATCAATTGCTCTGACTTGTAGTGGTGGGAAATTGGTCTATCCGGGAGGCTCTACTCCCATCCCCCATTTTTTTTTTTCTTTTTCTCCCCATTCAATCATCCCTCAGGCTACAATGCATCTTTAGCTTTTACCTCTGACCACCTTAAGGGCTATCAGAGGAAAGTAAAGGCAAGAGTGAAAACATCTATTATGGTAGTTATTTCTCAGCTGAACTCATACGATTGATTTCTTTTAGGCAAAGGGTTATATAGTGGCACAGGTTTGTGTAAGGAATTAATTGGCACTAATAAAAGTTCTCTTACAACGTGATGAGAAATGTTCATTATTTTAGTAAAAAATAAAATCACATAGTCAGACTCTTTTTGTATGTGTGCTATTCCCATGTTACAAAGTTCTAAGCCATTTCCTCAGCTTGTATGAAGTCAATGAGTTCTACGCATAGGCTGAAGAAGAACAGTACACCCGATGCTTGCAGTGATTGCTTGGGTTTATATCCTGTAGTCTACTAGGGTCCGATTTGGAGGCTAACTATGAGGTTTGCTGGGCCCACGGCCTAGTATCAGGTCAAGCTAGATTGCGTGTTGATCTACCTGGATCACTGGATCCTTTTTCCTCAGCATATAAATGCAAGGTCGTGTTTGACTAGAACAGAGCAGTCACAATGCTGAGGTATGATCAGAGAGTAACTAGAATGGCTATTGTTGAAACTCCATCTCACATACCTTGGGCACATGGCCAGGAAGGGCCAGTCCTTGGAAAAGGACATCAGGCTTGGAAGGGGTGAGGGACAGCACAGGAGAAGATGACCCAGGATGAAATGGATAAGATCTGGTGACTGGAGAAATGGGATTAGGTCTGTCAGAGACAATAAGATTGGCTCAGGATAGGGCAGGATTCAGAGCTATTGTACATTGGTTGCTATGAGTCTCGAGCGACTCGATGGTACTTAACAACAAGCTTCATGTAAGTGATTCGGTGTGTGTTCTTTAATTTGATGCTCACACGCATTCCGTGCAAGTGGAACAGCTGTAAGGATTCCTTTTAAACAGACGACGAAAAGGAAAGTAAAAGAAGTTCCACAGTTTGTTGGAGAGATGGGCTGTCCTTGGTGGCTGAGATGGGGTCTAAGCTCAGTTCTAGGCGTGACCACTAGATCCCTTTTCTTCTTGTGTGGACTGCCCTCTTTCTGGGTCATGGTTGGCACTTTAATTACTGTATTAGTTCTTTAATGTTGCTGTAACAAAAGCAGCACAGACTGAGCTATTTATAAGAACAAAAATTTATTATTTTACAATCTTGAAGTTTTGAAGTCCAAATCAGTGTGTCGGTTGTATTATGCTCCCTCAAAAGTCTCTAGGGCAAGGATATTTCCTGTCTCTCTCAGCTTCTTGAAGTCCAGCGTATTCCTGATTATATAGATTCATCTTCGCATTGCTGGCTGGTTTTTGTCTGTTGTATTTTTTCTTCTCTTTGATAAGGATACTACTTGGTTTGGATTATAGTTGTTGTGTACTGTGGAGTTGGAACTGACATACAGCTAACTTTCCAGTGGGTTTTCAGAGACAGTAAATCGCATAAGAGGTTTCCCATCAGCACAACTTCTATTGCGGTGTGAAAGTGTTTGGCTATTATAGATGGTTCAAATGCTCAGCTTCTAAGTAAGAGGATAGAGGTTTAAGAACAAGCCCTTTGGAAAGAATACTCGATAATCTATTCCCAAAAAAGTCAGCCCTCACAAACTCTATGGAGGGTTTCTTTTGACATGTGTAAGTTGTCAAGAATTGCAATTTATTCTATAATAACTGCTTCTATATGCAGGAATGGCATCCACTTCCTAAATAACATGCCCCAGGAAACCCTATGAACGTTGATATAAGTTGATAGTTGTAGAGGGGCTTCAAGCCTTTTGTTCATAGAGTTGCTATGAGTTGTGCTCGACTCGAAGGCAATTAACAACATATTACAGTATAACCTCATATTAACTTAGCTGTTAACATCTTCAAAGATTCAGAAGGTTAATTTTACAGATACCTGGGCCTGAGACTTCAACATGTCTTTCTGGGGGAGAAATTTGGCCTCAAATGATGGCATAACTGTGCACCCAGAATGTAACTGAAATCAAGTGGGATGTTAATGGGTAACGCTATTTAAGCATGTTCCCTCAGAGATTGATTACCTTGGCTGATTGGTGTTTCACTATCTGTAATTCCAAGGTGAGTGGCTGGGAGTGAAATATTCCAGGCATAGATAGGCTAAAAATTCTCTGTAATTCAGTACTAATCGACAAGTACATACTGTCATTTCCATAGTTTTAGTATGGAAAATACAGGGACAAATACTTTCCAGAAGAGCGATATCTAGAGTGCTCCTTGGAGGCAAGGATGACAAAGCTTTGTCTGATATTGCGGGAAGAAGCTATTCTTTGGAAAGGGATATCATGATTGGAAGGGTGGAGGGCCAGGGAATGAAAGGAAGAGCCCCAGTGAGATGGACTGACACGGTGACTGCAGCAATGGGCTCAGGTATCTCGGAGATACCTGTGAGGATGGTGCATGATAGGACAGGCTTCAGATGCTTTGTTCATAAGGTCACTAGGAGATACTAGATTCAACAGCGCCTAAAAACAACTATGCAAACATGCTACTTTTGCTGCTAATTTCATTTAGTTGAGATACTTATAAGAAGAATTTTTTATGGTTTGATTTGTACAGGACAGAGAATATAGTCTGTTGATTTATCAGAAAGTTTCACTGATATTTTCAAAATCATGCTTAATCATTTTGAAATGTGTCATTATAATCTATGTTATCACCATCTTTGGAAATAATGAAGGTATAATTAAGCACTAAAGTTACACTGAATAGTTTTAGAATCATTTCCTATTACATTTTTCGTAGTAAGGAGAAAAGATTTCTGATTCTGGCTATGTATTTTGAGATTTCCGAGTGAGACATAGGAGAAATGAATATATAATAAAAGAATTGTCAAGGTGTGACAAGTTAAACTAGTATTGTCATCTTAATAAATACATGTAAAGCAAATAGAAATTTGTTTTTAACTATAGAAAACAATGAGTTTAAGCTATCTAAAATATTTTTAAATGGGTAATGGATACTCAAGAAATTCAAAGTAATCTTTAGCTTTTCAGCCACAACAAGTATTTTATTACTTAGTGGTTTTCTTTCTTAATTGTCTTTTCTGTAAATATATTGCAGGACTTTATTTTCCTTTTTCATATTTTTAAAATAATTTTATTGAAGCCATCATGCATAGTTCTAAAAATTCTTTAGAGTAGTAATTATTTTACTTGGAAAGAATACATGGGGATTGAAAATTTCATTTGTTTCATCATTCAAAAGAAAGATCCAAAGAGTAGTCATTTTTTTATTCAAGGTCATCAACACAAACAGATAAGCTGAACTCTTTAGTTCTCAGTTTATCCACTCTGCCCATTTTGATATTGTCTTCTGAGATTATAACACTCAGAATCCCAGGTAGGTTCAACCAAGACCCAGTACTGTAGAACTGTGTTTTCAGTTATTGGAGACAATGAGATTCTAGGGAAAATTTTGTGTTTGTAGTAGCTTTATGGGTAATTATATCACTATCAGAGCTTTGGAAAGAATAGCTACCCCAAGTCCCCCTGTCTGTGTGACATGAATTATAGCAAAGCCGGGTCTTTTCCCTATTTAGGGCCTCTTGGTGGTGGTGATGGGAATCATCTAGTTAGAACTGACCCATAGCTGACCCTCTGGTGGTTAATCACATGGGAGGAGATTGCTGGTGGATTCAAACCCTGTGCCTTTGGAATTGCAACACAGCTTCTTGCCACTAGGTGATCATGTTCCATTTAGTGTTTAGGTACTTGATTTCCGGGAACTGAGAGCCAGATTTTCAAATATCTACTATATTCTTAAATATTTGTGTATCCTTGAGCCTAAATATCTAGCAAACCACAGTGGGAATAGTAAATAAACAAGAGATCACTCTTACTATCTTGGATGAATGCATGACCTGATCTTCAAGTTCAAGTGTGCAAGAAGCAACCCACTACCCTCAAGTTGATTCTAACTTGTCAACTCTCCATCAAGTTTCCTAGGGCATAAATTTGAATGAGGAAGCTCTGGTGGCCTAGTGGTAAGGAGTTGCATTGCCAGTCCGGTGCACCACATGATTCAAATCTACCCACTGCTCTGTGGAAGAAAGATGGGCAATCTTCTCTCACGCAATTTACAACCTCTGAAAACAATGGGGAAGGTCAGCTGTGAGTCAGTTTTAGGTCAACAGCACATAACTACAGCAACTACACCACATTTCATGCTAGGGGGAAATTTTAACAAAGAAAACTGTCTCTCTTTCTCTTGTGGAGCTGTTGGTGAATTTGAACTGCCAAACTTTGCATTGACAGCCCAACACTTATCTGCTACCCCACATACCAAGCCAAAGCCACCGATGCTATGAAGTTAGTTCAAACTCACTGTGATCTTTCATTGGGTTTCCAACACTACGCATCATTACAGGAAGAGTCTGTCAGCTGATATAGTCTAAGTGCCCTCCTTTCCGTTAGAACCACGACACATAACAGGCCATGCCAGCAAGACTACCACACAGAAGTAATAATTCTTCAAGAAAAGACTTCATAGCTTGGTAAATTGTAATGCAGTTTTAAAATTGCAGGTATGAGAGGACTCCCATTTGGAGTAACCAATTTACTGATTTGATGGCAATCATTAGTTTTACTGAACTTGACTGTAGTTGTTATTGTTAGGTTTGAGTTGACTATGATTCATAGAGAGCCTATCAACAACACCTCTGCACCCTGCCCTATCCCGTGGCATCTTCATAATCTCCCATATACTTGAATCCATTATACAGTCACTGTGTTAATTCATCTTATTTAGAGTAGTCTTCTTTTGCTGACCCTCTAACTTTCAAGGAATATTGTCTTTTTCCAAAGACTCCTCCCTCTTGTTAATTAAACTATCTTTATTAATCCTATATGAAAGCATTTTTGGAAGCAGGAGTGGCATCCACTTCTTAAACAACATGCCTCCGGAAACTCTATGAGTTTTGATAAATGTGTATGGTTGTAGAGGGAGTTCAGGCCTTTTGTTCATAGGGTCGCTGTGAGTTGTGCTTGACTTGAAGGCAGTCAACAACAACAACATGTTAATAGAATATTCATACTGGTCACAACTATGGTCACATAGTAGGAATAAGAATATAAGTAAAAACACTAAAATATTGCAATTTGGTTTTAAAATGCTTGGTTTTAGACAATGGTAGGAAATTGTAGAAGAAAAGAAATATTATAAATATACACACATATGCACAGAGAGTTAGGTGTTTATGTATGTAGAGATTATCGAACTATATCAATAACCCCACATACATGTAAAATCATCCTGGAGATAATGAAAAACCATTTGGAGTAGTACAGCAAGAAGGAATTATCAGGGATACAAGTGGGATTCAAAAGAGAACATGGATTGAGAGACACTGTTGCTGATGTCAGGTATAGCTTGACTGAAAATAGAGAAAATACTAGCAAGATCTTTACTTATGTTTTATTGACTATTTGTTATTATTGTTGTTAGGTGCTGTTGAGTTGAATACAACTCATAGCAAACCTGTGAACAAAAGATCTGAACCCTGTTCTATCCTGCGCCATCCTCACTCATCCTAACACATGAGAGCCCATTGCAGCAGTGACTGTGTCAGTCCTCCTGGTCAAGGGTCTTCCTCTCCTTCACCAACCCTCCACACTTCTAGCATCATGTCGCTCTCCAGGGAGTAGCCCCTCCTAGCAACCTGCCCAAAGTATGAGAGGCAAAGCCTCATCATTCTTGTGTCCGAAGAGCATTTCAGCTGGATCCTCTCCTAGACATATTTGTTTGCTCCCCATGCAGGAGATGTTCAGAAATTTTCTCCAACACGACTGCTCAAAGGCATCAATTCTTACTCCGTCATTCTTATTCATTGTATAGTTCTCAGATGTATAGCAAGTGATCGGAAATACCATGGCCTGAATCGGATGCAACATCATCCCTCCTCAGTAATTTAGAGAAGTCCCCAACTGCAGATTTTCCCAGTGCAATCAATGCATCTCCTATTGCCTGACTGCTGGTACTAAGGGTGTTAACTCTGAATCCAAGTAAGAAGTTGTTGACAGTTTCAATCTCTTCTCCATCCGTCATGATGTTGCCTATCAATCCAGTACTAAGAATTTTTGTTTCTCTGACATTAAGATGCAATCCAGACTGAAGGTTGCATTACTTGAAGTAGCACTTTCTGCAAAAAGTACTTCAAGTCCTCTTCACTTACAGCAAGCAAGCTGTGTTGTCTGCATAACGCAGATATTGATGAGTCTACCTCCAAATCCTGATGCCACGTTCCTCTTCATAGAATCCAACTTCTCAAATAACCTGCTCAACATACAGATTAAATAGGTATGAAAAGAGGCACACTCCCTTCTTAATTGTAAACCATGCAGTGTTTCCCTGCTTCATTCACACAACAGCCTCCTGGTCCTAGTAAAGGTTTTGCATAAGCACAATAAAGTGCTCTGGGACTTTTATTCTTCTCAATGTCTTCTCACTGTTTGGTCATTTTTTTTTAGTTACTTAACAATCAAGTGTAAGCTGATTGGTCATTTTGATTTAGGTAACAATCAGCAGTGGGCTGGAAGCCTCTTATTTAAACCAATCAGGATCTTTGTGGGTGGGCCTTTGTATTTTGTTTCATCACTATTAGACTTTTAATATCATAAAAAGTTCATAAATTGTGGGGAGGGGGTAAAGAAAAAAGTGCAACAATGAATGAATGAAAATAAAAAAATCTCTGTAAATGTTAATTAAAATTAATAAAATACATTTTTTTTTAAAAATTCATATAACATGGCAAAGAATAGGAATTCCAAAACCCTTACCTGTGCTCAACAGAGACCAAGAGAGAGTTGTTCCCACAGAACAAGAGGATCCTGCATGGTTGAAATCAGGAAAGGTGTGAGTCGTAATGGTATCTTTTCTGCATGCTAAACCTGTTTGCTGAGCAAATAATCTGAGAACCTAGACTATAGGAAGAAGTGTGTGGTATTAAAATTAGAAGAAGATTCATTAACAACTATAGATATGCAGATGACACAAAGCTGTTTACTGACTGGAGGAAGACTCATTAACAACCTACATTAAGCAGATGGCACAACCTTGCTTGCTGAAATTGAGGTGGACCTGAAGCTCTTGCTGCTGTAGTTTTCGATATGGATTGAAGCTCAGCATCAAGAAGACAAAGATTCTCACCACTGAACAAATTGGCAGCACCATGGTGGATGGAGAGGAGATTGAGGTTGTTAACAGTTACAGCTTGCTCAGCTACACAATCAACACTCTTTTCATCAGCAGTCAGGAAATCAAAAGACAAATTGCGTTAGGTAGTTCTACTGTCAGGGACCTTTCCAAAGGACTGAGGAGCAACAATGTCAGTCTAGAGTCTAAGATGCGCCCAATCAAGTCCATGGTCTTCTCAATTACTTGCTATGCATCAGAGAGCTGGATAATGACTAAGGATGAGAGAAGAAGAATTGATACCTTTGAGCTGTGGTGCTGGAGAAGAGTCTTGAACATACAATAGACCACCAAGAAAACAAATAGGTCTATCTTAGAGAGAGTGAAACCAAGTTTCTCCTTGGAGGCTAGGATTTGAAGCTCCATATTACATATTTGAGCATTTGGCCAGGAAAGATCGATCCTTGGAGAAGGACATCATGCTTGGAAGGGTGGAGGAACAATGCAGGAGAGGAATATCCCGGGTGAGATCGATTGATACAGTGGGTAATGGGCAATGGGGGTAGTTGTTTCAGTGTCAGTGAGACAGAGAGCTATTGTACATAGGGTTGCTATGAGACACAAATGATTCAACAGAACGTAACACCACCAACAAAGATCAAAGATTGTTGCCTTCAGGATTGCTTCTTCATCATCATAAGGAAAGCAAAAGTCCTCACAACTGGACCAATAAATAACATTATGATAAACAGAGAGAAAATTGTAGTTGTCCAGGTCTCTATTTTAGTTGGACCCACAGTCTGTGCCTGAGGAAGCAACAATCAAGAAATCAGGAAGTGTACGGCCTTGAACTAATTTATTGTCAAGTGCTGAAGAGCAAAGTTGTCACTCAGAAGGCTAAGCTCTGCCTGACTCAAATGATGGTATTTTCCACCGCTTCATACACAGACATACATATAATTAATTCATTAGCTCACCAATTAATTAATTAATAGATTAGTGGTTGTATCTGAATAGTGAGTATCCCGTCTAACAATATCCATCCATATCACTGGCTTGGTCATAGGCCCTGAAATATTAAATATGTTTTACAATATTATTGCCAAAAGATACAGATTCTCTTCTAACTCAGTATTCCGAGACTCGCTTTACAACAGTGACACTATGTGGTATTTGTCCTTTTGTGACTGAGATATTTCACTCAACATAATGTCCTCCAGGGTCACCCATGAGTTCCTTGTTTTTTAATGCTGCATAGTCTTCCATTGTGTGAATATACCACAGCTTCTCTATCCATTTATTTGTTGATGGGCACTTGGGTTGTTTCCAATTCTTTGCTATTGTGAACAAAGCTGCAGTGAATATGGGTGTGCATATTATCTGCTTGGTTGGCAGTTCTAGATTTTTTAGGGTATATTCCCAGTAGTGGAATTGCTGGGTTAAATAGTGCTACTATTTTCAACTTCTTGAGAAAGCGCCATACCACCTTCCATAGTGGTTGCACCATTTTACACTCCCACCAACAGTGAATAAGGGTTCCAATTTCTCCACAATCTCGCCAGCATTTGTTATTTGCTGTTTTGTTAAATTTTGCTATTCTTACTTGAGTGAGATGATATCTCATAGTTGTTTTGGTTCTGTATATGTTCTAAAGAACAGTAAAAGTAAAATAAATTAGATATAAAATGTATTATGTGTTATATATGTAATTATATATCATAAAACAGATATTACATAAAAGAATCTATTTTATCTTACATGTGAATTCTATACAAAATGATCTAGTATATAGAAATGAAAATGATCTTTTTGTAGAAATACATATTATTTAGCATATGTATTTTAATATATGTCACATATATAAGTGATAAAGAAATGAAATTCTATCTAAAATATCTTATAAACTCTAAGCACAAAGTTGTCACAAATTGATAACCAGGCCATGCATAATAAATTGCCTACCAAAGTGATGTTGAGTTTCCTTTATCATGTGAAATAGATCACACCTAGACAGTTTTACTTGATTCTCAAACTATGAGGTGGGAGCCAGAATGAGGGAATCCATAAGAAATCATATACAAAAGTGCCATCTCTTGCTTGATATCCAGAAAATGGATTTCTCATTTACTGTTTGCTACTCTTAAAATTGACCCAAATTTTTTAAATACCTTGAGCCCCAAATATTTAGATTTCGATGATGTTTACATTATCGTTGAGTACCGTTCTTCCCTTGCCTAGATACGTGAGTACTATTTTTGTGTGCGAGCAAACTTAAAAATTGACTGTCTAAATATTTAACCAGAGTTATTTTAAAGGAATTTCGTTATTTATCTTCTTTATGATTTATATTATCACATTCTGGGTCTGTGATGGTTTATCACAAGCAGTCCATCTGCTGCAGCAGCTAAATTGGAACATTCATATAAGATGAGTTCAGATATCATAAACATGACAAGAGATGGATTACATTTAGTCTTTCTCCATGTTTAACCAATTTAATTTGTTTCCTATGCAGAAGAGGCTCTAAATTTACTTAATATATGTTAGCACTTAGGGACAGAGTTAGAAACAAGACGAAGGTCTTAACCTATTCGTAAATAAATGAGAAAATTCCTGTCGGGGTAAAAGAGAGAGAGAGAATTTATGTCAAACAATCAGGAATTTAATACATAGTGGTCTTTTAGGATGTCCAGTTTGTGTACATACTCTTAAGGCATGATTACGAATAACTTCACTTCCTATAAACAATGTGACTGGAGGAATTACTCACAGATACAACAAAAAGGAGAAGAAAGGTAAGACGTTTTAACTGAAGCCAATAAGTGAATTACTTTCCCTGAAAAGGTTAAAAATGGCAGATTTATTTTTTTGTTGCCATAATATTTGTCTTTGTAGGGCCAGCTATCTGAGTTCTTCGCCAGAAGATTCAAAGCTCATTGTCACCACACGACCCCAGCTCCATAGTTACAGCAAAGCCCTGAAGAATTTTCCTTGTTGGAGTTTGGGATAGTCAAGGATCCTTCGCTGAGCGCTGAGCCTGTTGGTTGAATGAATGTATTTATACTGCTGTAGAAAAAGCTTTCAGTGGTTAGAGGGGATTTCTCTGTACCCCTGTTAGAGGTCAAGTAGAGGACTTTTTAGTGCAAGCAAAAGAGCCATTCATTTTGTTTTTACTTTTTTAGGTAAAGGACTTATGTCATATTATTAGTGAGAATGTGATTAACTGTTAAAGCAACATAGATCTTAATGATCTATAAAGCTGTTTCTCTGAAAGTTATGGATTCATTGCTCCGCAGTACTAAATATATGTTGTTGTAGGATCAAGCGAGTCATGAATACTAAAAATAAAAATAAACATATTTCTTTGATGATGATTTATTGTCAAGCAATTTGGGGCTAATGCATTCACATTATAGGATGCAAATACAAATGTGACATAACTGACTGGGCCTTTAAGATGAAGTGTGGTTACTTTTGGAATTATAGGCAGGGCCCCGACTTCATCACAGCCTCTGGAACATAATGTTTTGAGAGCCTGTGACTGATGTTTCAACGTGTAGCAGTTTGGTGCCTAAATTCCATAGTTAGCAAGGAAAGGTTTTCATTCAGTCCCTGATGACCAAAGGACAAGCGTGTGCCTTTGTGAATTAGAACGCAAAGCTGTTCAAATGAGATCCGGTGGCCCCTTTGAAGGGAGAACTGAATTCACGGTGAGCACAACGCAGCATCCTGGTGTTTGTTGTTGTTGTTGAGTGTTACGGAATCAGAACCAACCCATAGCTGACCCTCCAGCAGATTTTCAGAAGCAGTAAATTGCACAGAAGGGTAGACTGCTTCTCCTCCTTCAGCAGAGCAGCTAGAGGAGTTGAACCCTTTGCCTTGGTGATTTGCAGCTTCTCACTGTAGTCGTGTTGTGCTTGTGTACCATCAGAACCGACCCATAGATGACCCTCTGGCAGCTTTTCAGAACCAGTTAATTGCTCGGAGGAGATTGCCCGTCCTTCTGTGGAGCAGCTGGTAGATTAGAACTGTGTACCTTGGGGATTGCAGCACAGCTTCTTGCCACTAGGCCACCAGAGCTCTATAGATACTGTAAAAAACAGCATTGCAAGCCTGCATCCATATCTCTTCCAATAGACCTTTCATAAGTGCCAGGAGATAGTGATGTTAACATTTTGCTTATATGTTGTTGTTGTTGATTGTCTTCAAGTCGAGCACAACTCATTGTGATCCTATGAACAAACGGCCTGAAGCCCCTCTACAACCATCCACATTTATCAAAGTTCATAAGATTTCCAGAGGCATATTATTTAGGAAGTGATTATATAGCGTAGTTATTTTTCCATATTCGTAAGTTACTGTCAAATTAATTATCAAAGTCAAACTAGAGAAAAGTTGCAAGGTGTACATCATTTAATGACCTTGTTTTCTTCATTAAGTCTTAGTTTCTTTTTCCGGTCCCTTTTCAGCTTCTCTTCTGTTAACTACAATTGTTACTGCTCTATCCTCTCCCTCTCTTCTGTTTCTTTCTTCCACTCCTGTTCCTTTTCTTTCTTTTCTTTTTCTTTCCCTTTTCCTGATTTTCAGCTCATCCCATTTCTTGCTTTGTGACTCAGGCTGGAAGATAAGCTTACATTAAATATATTTAATCATAATATTCTGGGCACTGTCAGGAACTTGCAAAGTCCAGTTGTTATCTGGTGTCGAGAGGGACTTTGAGGGAATATGTGATTATCTTTTCATTCTCGTGATGGAAGTGCTGATTTCATTCCGGAATTGAATGCTTTGTTTCTCAGCTATTTTTTTCCCATCAGAATAATATGATTCATAAAATAGATTCAATAGTATTTGTGCAACACTTAAAAAAAAGTTAGGTAACAAAAGGACAAAAGGAAGCCAGTGATGGAACAAAATACTCATTTATACCCGCAGTGCTGACTGCCATACGAGTTCTACAAGCCCGAGTGTGCATCTAATTTATGTAGCTGAAAATCCAAGTTAGCAGAGACCCTGGCACTATTATGGAGGCAATATTTTCTCAAGGATGTACAGTCTTAAACAACTTCTTCCTGTATCAGGTTCACACGAGCTTTTCTTTAACATAAAACAGGTATGTCTCAGTGAGTGCATGGAAATTCAAAATCTCTGTAAATGTTCATTAAAATTATTAAAATAAATTAAAAAAAATGGATTACGTCTTAAAGAAACAACAACAGGTATGTCTGTTCTCTTGTTCCATTTCATTTTCTTGGAAAAATAAATTTGTTGTAGGCCAGTCTGAATGGAAATCCTGCTTTACTGTTTATGACTAAAGTTTCTCTCCTCCACCCTCTCTTGTGTTATCCAGGGAATTAGGCCAATATAGAGTCTTATTCCACACCCGTTTCTTTCTTTTCCCCATCTCCATCCTTCTTTTCAGGGTCCTGTTTCAGAAACTATATTGCCACGGAGCAGCTGGTAGCATTTAGTAACCACCTGTACAAGTAGTTCTGTTTCTAGTGAAAGAAAATTTAGCTTACATAAGGCAAAAAAAAAGCCTCCAAAAACCCCGTAAGGTGTCGGGCTCTCCATTTTTATTTGTATTTGTGTACCTTTTCTTGCTCACTGATGAATGGTCTGCTAAGTGAAACTTAACTCCTTGGTAAAGAGTACTAAGCAGTGCGGTGTAGCAGTCATTTGTTTCAATAAGGCCTGGTTAAATGAAACTCTGTCAGTAAGGTGCGGGACTGAACAGAGTCAGGAAGAGACTCTTAAAATCTGTAACTTCTTTGAAGGGTGAGAAAGTCACCTTGAATTGGAAAATCCCACAATCATTTTCCAGATAACAGTCTATTAGGAAGACTATGAAAAGCATCAGGGCGTTTTTGTGATCCAATGAAAGGCATTGTTCAATCTGACTTTAAAATCCCAACAGTAAATAAATTACTTTCCTATTGCTTGAGAACAAGTTTAAATGGCTGAGGTTTTATTACATTTTATCAAATTGCTCCTATATTCGGACTATTGATTCTAACTGCACTGGCAGGGACCAACGTGTCAAGTCGTGACTTTCCTTAAATCAAGGTAGCTGTTCAGAAAGGTCAACCTCAACCTAATTGTTTGTTATCTACAAATCACAGCTAGTAACTAACCTAACTCGTCCATCTCTCTGGCTTGTCTCTGTCTCATCTAAGCCTGAATCACCACCTTCCCGTCAGGTAAAGCAATTGAGTCAGAACAAGGTCTCCGGGACTTGGTCAAGGTCATTTAGCTCTCATTCAAATTCCTTGCCAGCAAGTTGGAACGGACTCATAGCTGCCCCTCCAATGGGTTTTCAGAGGCTATAAATCAAATCACATGGAAAGAGATTTGAATCAGTACAGAGGCACCACCTTTGGGATAGAAGTGCAACTCCATAGAGACCAAGCCACGAGCAGGTCATCTAGCCTGTAATCGTTAAACCCATTCAGACCTTTACTATAGGCATCTTCCAGGAATAGAAAAGACGCAAGCAAACAACCCCAGATTATAGCTATTATTGTTTTGTTTAGGTTTAAAAGTTATTGGAAGCACAGGATACAGTTAGTCAAACCTGTTGCCTGCCTGTTGCTGTAACTCCTAGCAACTCTATATATAGGACAACTGTCACACAGATTCACAAGGCTGTAAATCTTCAGGAGAGCAGACAGCCACATTTCTCTCACATGGAACAGCTGTTGAGTTTGAACTACTAACCTCATTATTAGTCCCACTATGCAAACGACTCGACGGCACATAACAACAACAACAACATGTCACTAAAGCTTATTGGATTCAAACTCCCCATCAATAGTCTCTGTCAATTTCCAGTAGGGCAATTTCCATTCAGTTGTTGTTAACTCCAGCCTTCTTTTTTTTTTGCTCTCCTCATTTGAGAAAGTCATTGTGTGTGAGCTGTTGCTAGTGATCTCCAGTCGCCAAGTCTAGACACTTTTGCCCACCTGTACGAGTGCAGAGTCTTACCCCTCCTTCACATACTACTCTATTTCAACAGGCTCCTTTTAGTCATTTTTTTTAAATCTAAAAATCTGAATTCTCATAGATTTTTTTTAATTAATTTTAATGAAAGTTTACAGAAACTTAAAGTTTCCAGTCATTCATTATTGCATTTTTCTCCCTGACCCCCCCAATTTCACTCTTCTTGAAAAGTAAAAGAAAAACTCTTTCATTGTTATGTAATCCCTCCCCCCCAAGTCCACTCCACTGTGCAGCCTTCATTCTGAACTCCTGTCATTACAATAATACCCAATCATAGTTTTTTGGTTGTGGGTTGTTTTTTTTCTTCAGGCCAATCCGAAAACAAACAGATTTGTCCTGGAGAGAGTTAAACCAGGTTGCTGCTTGGCGGCAAGGATTCTGAGGCTCTGTCTGACATACTTTGGACATGTTGCAAGGAGGGACCAGTCCTTGGAGAGGGATGTCATGCTTGGGAGGGTGGAGGGACAGCACAGGAGGGGAAGACCCTCTATGAGGTAGACTGATTCAGTGACTGGGGTAATCAGGGCGCGCATGTCAGAGACAGTGCGATTGGCACAGGATAGAGCAGGGTTTAGAGCTGTTGTACATGGGGTCGCTATGAGTCGCAAACGACTCGACGGCACATAACAACAGGCCAATCATATTACCTCACTGAACTCTTGTCTTCAGTATTATTGCCCTTAAGAATAAAAACATTCCTAAAACAATTAGTCTGGTAAACCAAATGATCAGCTTGTTGGATCTATGTCCTTAGTCAAAGTCAATTGACACTGAATTGTTTGGTTGGTTTTTTTATGTTTTGTGTTTTTTGGTTTTGGGGTTATTTTTTCAGGAAGAGTATATAAAAGCTTTGGAACACATCCTTAACCTCTGTGCCATCCAAACAAAAGGCAACTTTGATCCATTTATGCTGTCTTGACTAGACCTCAGGACCTAAAGCTGTTTAATAACTTTCCTGCAAATGGAGACTTAACTTCCTTCACTACTTCAACAAATTGAACCTCTGCTACTTTTTTAAAATGTAGACCATAGACTATATACATTGAGACCTGGAATACTGCTCACAGTGCAGATTTCTGCCGAACACAGAAGTACTAACTTAGAGTCTCAGAGCATGAGGTGAGAGACGCTGCTTCCTATTTTCTAGATAATAGCTAGCACCCTGGAGTAGAGAACAACTGTGGCCTGAAGAAAGAGCCCTGGGGTGGTAGTATGTTAGGTGTTGTGCTGCCAACCTGAAGGTCAGGGATTTGTATTCCCCAGCTGCTCCATAGGAGAAAGAGGTCTAGTCTCCTCCTGATTTATAGCCTCCAAACCCCAATGGCAGATTGTGAATTATAAACAACTCGATGGGCGAGTATCCTGACGTGTTCTTTCCCTCCTCACTTCATCACCCGGTATCCAGCTTCCTGTCAGTTCCATAAGCACCATCCTCTGTATTTACTTTCTGGAAGAGTAGAGATGGTGCTTTGAGTTTGAAGTGGGGATTAAAGTGCCAAGCACAGTCTCTGAATTATGCAAACATTTAACAATAGCTGGTATTCTCACAAGCTCTATTTTCTATTAAACCCAGCGAAAAACCATTGCTCTTCAGTCCGTTCTGACTCCAGGCAATCTGACTGGGTTTCTAAAACTATTAATTGGAAGGAGACTTCCTATCTCTTTTTTTTTATTATCAATTTTAATGAATGTGTTTACAGAGACTTTGGATTTCCATTCTTTACCCCAATGAGCAGCTTGGTGGATTCGAACTGCTGACTTTTCAGTTAGCATCACAGCATGTATGACACTATACCACTGTTGTTGTTAAGCACTGTTGAGTCTAGTATGACTCGTAGCAATCCTATATGAGCAGATCTAAACTGTGTGCTGTTCTGGGCCAGACTCACCATCTCTGTAATACCTGAGCCCATTGCTGCAGTCACTATGTCAACCCTTCTCCTCGAGGGTCTTCCACTCTTTCTGACCCTCACTTTGTCCAGTGGGATGACTTTTTGCAAGGACTAAGCCCTCTTGAAAACATGCTGAAAGTATGTGAGACAAAGCTTCACCATCCATGTCCCTAAAGAAAGCCACTCTGGTTTGTAATCTTCCTTGCAAGATGCCTTTCAGGCGGTGACTTTCTGTGATAATTAAACATAAGCGTATATGTTCCGTGAATGATTCAATTCCGCGCAAGCAGCTATTACACCTGCCAAAGTGATTCCTCTTCGCTTTGTTTTTAACTTAGATTTGCATTCCGCATCTCCAAATACATTGTTTTCTGAGATTCTTCTCTGAGCATGAATTCTACGTATATCCCATTCTTAGATTCTCATAACATACTGCAGAAAAACAGAACTGGTCCCATGGCATGAATGAGGAAGCTCAAATTTTTTTGACTGACATGTCCCAGGTCCAAGAAGCAAGGAGTCTGGACTGGAATCTGAATGCAATTCCAACTGACTCTCTCAATCCTGTGTTTTTCCAACATGCCGGGCTGCTTCCCATAACTTTGCTACTTTCCAGATGGATGTAGGTTGTGGTGTTAGGTGCCACTGAGTCAGTAATAACCCAACCAGCAGCAGATCTGAACCTTGCCTGTCCTGTGTCATTCTTATAAACGTCAACATCCTCAAGGCCATTGTTACGGTCACCCTATCAGTCCATTTAGGATTTTCCGCTCTTTCTCTGACCCTCTCTCTCCCTTTCCCAATATGATGTCTTTCTCACTCCAGTAAGAGTGACAAAGTTTAACAGGAAAGCAAGTAATAGATGTTAGGATGTGGTGAGAAAGGAAATCTTATACATTGTTGGTGGGATTGTAAAACGGTGCAACCATTCTGGAAGGCAGTTTGATGCTTCCTCAAAAAGCTGAACATAGAAATTCCATATGACCCAGCTATTCCACTACTTGGATTATACCCTGAGAATATGAGAACTGAGGCACACACTGAGATTTGTGCACCAATGTTCATAGCACCATTATTCACCATTCCAAGAACATGGAAACAGCCCAAATGTCCAATCACAAATGAATGGATTGAGAAATTATGGTACATTCACAAAATGGAATACTATGCAGCATGCAGGAGCAATAACTTTGTAAATTATTACCTGACTTGGGAGGGACTGGAGAGCATTATGCTGAGTGAACTCAGTCCCAAAAGGATAAATATTGTGTAAAACCATTATTGTAGAATGAGTATAAGGATCCAGGAGGGGTGGGAGAGGCTGGAAGCAGAGGGATGTGGATGTGCAGGGAGAAGGGGTATTAATCATTGGGTTGTACAATTTGATGGGGTGGGGAGTGAGGGAAATGGAAAGAATTTGTTCAAATTTTAATTTGAATTTTATAAATAAACTAGTAGAAAAAGAAAATTTGAAAAAGAAAAGGGAAAAAAAAGTATGTGAGATAAAGTTTCTTCGTCCTTGCCTCTAAGGGGCAGCCTGGTTGCACTTCGCCTAGATGGAGTTGTTTGTTCATTTGGCATCTTATGGTGGACTTTAATACTTTACTCCAACACCATGATTAAAAAGATACCAATTCTTCTTTGGCCTTTCTTAATCATTGCCTAATTTTCAGATGCATGAGAAGTGATTGGAAATCCATGGTTTGGAGCAGATGTACCTTAGTCCTTAATTTGATATCCTTGCTCATTAACACTTTGGGAGAGGGTTCCTTTGTATAACTTGTGTTATGCTGATGGCACAACTTTGATTTAAGACAGTGAAGAACTGAAGAACTTACTTCAGTAAGTACTGAAGAAGATCATACACTATAGCTTTCAATATGGATTGCATCTCAATATCAAGGAAACAAAAATCCTGATAGATGGAGAAAAGATTGACGTTGTAAGTGAATTCATTTCACCTGGATCCACAATCAACACACATGTCAAAAGACATGTTTCAGTGGTTCAAATTCACCATATGCTCCTCCGGTACACAACAACAAAAGCAACAAAAAGACATGTCGCATTGGCAAAATGTAGGTGTAGCATTTACATATTCAATGCAGAAGCCCTGGCAACACTACTGGCAAAACTGCTTCTGTGCCACTTATGTTTGTGGCACTTTTGGAAGCCTCATTTTAGATAAAAAACAATGTATGGAAATGATTGTGTGAAAAGAAACATAACGCCAGTGAATGAAAGTGTAGGGAGGATCTGCATAAAAAATAAACTTATAAAAGATAGCAAAGAAATGGTATCACATAAGCATTAAAGAATCATTGCAGTCTGGATCTATCTTTTGTAGTAGCTTATTTTGCTCATTTTTTCTTGCCTTCTCATTGAATCTCGTCTGTTGATGCCTGAAGTCAAAAGATGGCCTTATTCACTTAATGCCATTACTTTTTTTTTTTAATACTCCGTGTTAATCAGGAATAATTGTTGTGTCCCACAGCTGACCATCGAGTGGGTTTTCAGAGGCAGTTAATTGCCTGGGAGGAGATTATTCATATTTCTCCTATGAAACAGTTGGGGATTTTGGAGGGTCTGGTGGTCTAGTGGAGCTAAACTGTCAACTTGAAGGCACATGGTTCAAGTCCACCCGCTGTCCCATGGAGAATTATGGGTAATCTCCTCCAGTAGAAGTTACCGCCTCTGAAAACTCACTGATTCCGACTTGATGGTAAATAACGATAACAACAGCAACTAGTATAAAGATGGATAAAGAAACCATGAATAAAGAAAGTGAAAAAGAATGGATGCCTTTGGATTACGGTATTGGGAAAGAATATTGACAGTGCCATAGGATTAAAAAAAATATTTTTTTCTTTTTTTAAATTTATATTGTCTTTTACATGAAAGTTTACAGAACAATTTGGTTATCTATTCAATTATTCATACACATTTTGGTGGGTGTTTTTAAAAATTCCTCTTTAAAAAATTTTTTTATTATTTGTTTCTTTGTTTCTTTGTTTGTGTACCGTTAAATTGGATCTGTCTGGTACAGGAGGAGATTGTCCCTCCTTCTCCAGCAGAGCATCTGGTGGATTCGAACAGCATACCTCTGGGATTGCAGTGCAGCTTCTTGCCATTAGGCCACTAGAACTCCTTAACAAAATTCCTTTTTAAGACTTTTCTTCCCCCAGGGGTTTCCCCACTTTCGCACCTTTGTCCCCCTTCCCTTCTCTTTTTGGACATTTATCTACATCTTGATAGTCATCCTTCTATTTTACTTCCAGTAATGGTCTTATATGGTATTTGTCCTTACGAAACTGAGTTAGTTCACTTAGTGTAATGTTTTCTAGCCTCTTCTATGTTAAGTAGTAGTTTTCAAAATTGTTGCTTCTGAGTGCTGTATAGTATTCCATCATAATTTCTCAATCCAGTCATTTGTTGATGGGCATTTGGGCTGTTTCCATGTTCTTGCTATTATAAGTAATTCTGCTATGAACAAATGTTTACAAATCTCTGTGTCTCAGTTCTATTTTCCTTGGGGTATATTCCTAGTAATTGAGAAACTGGGTCATATGGGATTTGTATGTTTAGGGTTTTGAGGAAATGTCAGACTGCCTTCTCCAGAGTGGTTGCACTATTTTACAATCTTGCCAAAATTGTATGAGAGTTCCTATCTTTCTGCGTTCTCTCCAACTTTATTACTCACTGTCTTCTTAAACTTTGCCACTGCTACTGGGATGGTATCTTATTGTGGTTTTGAGTAGCGTCTTTTTTATTGCCAGTGAGTTTGAGCATTTCTTCTGCAGGCCATCCCAATATCTTCCTCTGTGAAAAGGCTTTATATTTTGCTTGTTTTATAATTGGGTTATCAGTCTTTTTCCTGTGGAGGCCCAGGAGTATTCTGTACACATTGTTTATGAGACCCTTGTCTGAAATGTCATTGCCATCCCCCCCCCCCATCTATATGTCTTCTTTTCGCTCTATCAGAACAAGTTTTTGGTGGACACAGGAACTTGATCTTTAGAAGATCCCATTCACCATTGTGATCTTCTCTGGTTGTGCATGTCTGGCTGTATTTCCTAGCCTATTTATGCCATAGGCTAGGTGTTCTAAATTAGGTCTCGTTTTGTCTCTTCTGGTCTTTATGGTTTGGGGTTTTAGCGCTGGGTCCCTGGTCCAGTTTGAGCTGGTATTTGTGTATGGTGTGAGAAAACAAACCTGTCTTGGAAAAAATGCAGAGTGTTCCCTGGATGCAACAATGATGAGGCATAGTCTCAGGTACGTTGGGTATATTATCAGAGAGGGTCAGTCCCTAGAGAAAGATATGATTGATTAAGTAGATTAGTAGGTTAGCAAAGAAGACGAACACCCATAAGGAGATGGACTAGCACAGTGGCTTCACCACAGCAGAGATTGTAAGGGCGGCACAGGATCTCAAGTGGTGTTTTGTTCTGTTGTAAACAGGGTGCTATGAGTTGTGCGGACTCAATGACATCTGAGAACAGTAACAACCAATAAAACTTTCTGCAATGATGGAACCATTTGATGTCTCTTCTGCCTTACGACACATGATTATTAATCACTTGCAGTATTGAATTTGTAATTTTTTAAAAAGTATTTGTGTTTATATTAAGTTGCTATGTATGGGTTATGGCCACCGTGTTGGGTGGTATAAATCTTGATTGTTTGATAAGCTAAATAAGGCTGAGGATGTAAAGTCAAAACAGCCTGTCTCGCCAGCCTGTGTAACCTTGTGCATGGTACTAAAAATGTCCATTTTCCATTTCCCAGAATGGAATTCCTCTTGCTAGAATATAAATTGTCAATAGTAACAGTATGTAGTTCGTAAGATCTGTGACACTGATGTGCCAATTGTGATAATGGTTACCCATGGTGGACAGTGTTTGGTGGAACTCCCCCATTAAAACAAGCTTGGAAGCAGGAGTGGTGTCCACTTCTGAAATGGCTTACCTCTGGAAACTCTATGAACAGTGCTCAGACCTTTCGTTCATAGGGTCGCTATGAGTCATCTACAACTCAACGACACCTAACAACAATAACAACGACAATATAGAGAGAGCTAGATTGGCCTAGTGGACAGAAAGTGATGTTACCAAGCCCAAGTTGGGTGATTTTCATCTGCGGCCCTCAGGCCTGGTTCGAGTGGTTTTTTGTGAAACATTCTCTAGGTGGTATAGCACTGGTCTGTGCATTGCTTTACAGAGGTAACTCATGGTTGCTGTGATGCTAAACACTGGGACACTGATGTGCCAAATGTGATAATGGTTGCCTATGGTGGACAGTGTTTGGTGGAGCTTCCAGATTAAAACAAGCCTGGAAGGAGGGGTGGCATCCACTTCCAGAATGGCTTGCCTCCAGAAACTCTGTGAACAGTGCTCAGGTCTTTCGTTCATAGGGTCGCTATGAGTTGTCTACAACAATAGTTCTTAAGATGGTTGTGAGGCTTGAACTAGAAGTTTCATTACTAAAGGGGGGATTATCTCCTGGGGACTTAAATAGTAAATACATCATTACTAACCAAAGGGCTGATAATTTGACCCATAGAAAGCACAGAAGAAAGACTGGTGATGTGCTTCCAGAATTTCGCAGCCTTGGTCCCTATGAAGCAGTTCTACTCTGCTTACATGCAGTGGACAAGAACTGGAACTGACTTGACCCCTACCGGGGATTTTTGTTTAATGAAACTACTTAATGCAATGCTTAGCCCGTGATGTTGTGTGTGTACCATAGAGTCAGAACCGACCCATAGCTGACCCCTCAGAGGGTTTTTTGCAGAGGCCGTTAATTGCCCAAGAGGAGATTGTCCATCCTTCTTCGGAGCAACTGGTGGCCTTGAACCACATGCCTTCAGGACTGCAACACACATTCTTGCCACTAGGCCATCAGAGCTGTAGCACATAACAAGGGTCCAAAAGTGTTCATAGTTGTTGTTATAAATACTAGCACATAAATAATTAGATGAGCTTTCTTGCCTCCTTTGTGACTTGAAATTTTTGCTTAGAAGATTTGATAGCTTGGTGTCTGACTAGTAATATTTACAGAAACAATTTCTGTGACGTCTTTCCACATTTAAACACTGATTCATGATACCAAGGTATACAGAGAGAATTTTGGACAAGGTCTCAGAAAACACAATAGAAAAGTAAAAATCTGTTAATAACGATGAAACAAGTAGTAAAGGAATTGAAAGGAATCAAATGCTAAGAAGGGGTGGGAGTGGGTGAATCCTGCCATCTCGCAAATGACTCATACTAGTGGTCTTGAAAAGTCCGTTTAATGTTTGAAATACGTGAGGGGGCGATAAAGGAAGGGCTATTTCATGTAACAAATAGAAGAAAAGCTTCTTTGAGTATATTATACAGGACTGTAATGCTGTAATCAGTACACTTTAAGGTGCAAATGGAAAGATTATGTAGTTAGGATCCACCAGTGACATCACAGGAGAAAGATACAGTGCTGTCAAACAAGCAAAACAAAATACTGTGTAGGTTTGTCAAGTCTGTTTTGATTCATGGTGACCCAGAGGGACTGAGAAGAACTGCCCTCTGGGGAGGGTTCCTCAGGATATGATCTTTTTTTAAGCTGACTGCCACAGCTTTCTTCCTGAGAGCCACTGGTGGTTTACAGGCTAGTGTTTTAACCATTGTGCCATCTGTATTCCACTGTAACGATACTGCCTTAGAAGCCTTACAGAGAAGTCCCACTCGTTCCTATCGTTCCCCATATGAGACAAAATCCACTTGAGGGCAACATGCTGGAGCATATTATGAATCTATCTTTGTAATTTTCATGAGTCAGTTAGTACATAAATAATGTGTTTCTTGAAACAATCACACACCTAAAGAGACTTGCACACCCCACATTATATATATATATATATATATATACACACACACACACACACAAACGCACACGTGTGTGTATATGCACGTCCATATATTACTATCAACAACCAAATTAGGGCATAGAACATTTTCATCTAGTGCAAACGGAGCCCAGCCCCAATACATTGAAAATTTCAGCTACCTTGGCATGCCTTAGCTTATAAAGACCTTGCAAATGACTTACACAAATATTATTTTTTTTTCTGAATGGAAATAATCCTGGAGCTGGGGTTTCCAGTATTGCTAATAAAAAAGGGAGGTAAAGAATTGTTTTTTGTTGTTTTTCTTTATTTTGTGATCATATTATAAATGCTAGACAAAGAAAAGGGCAATGAAATGGTAAAGGAATTCCCCCAGTAAACCAACACCCTGGCTCACAAGTTGTCTGTCGTCTTCATCTGCATTTCGGAGTAGTGTTGACGGCATTACCAATGAGTCATTTTAATCAGGAATGACTGCAGCTGCTTAGCTTGGGCTGGCCTGCAGGTCCAGGGCAGAGGTGAGGGCATGAGGCGATGGCACTCAGAGATACGATACTATTGATGAGAGCTCATGGCTGCTTGGTTGACAGCTTACAGAGAGACCAACCACTTTACTGGAGGGAAGAGAATTGGTCCTTTTAGTGAGGAGCATTTGAAGCGCTTTTTAAGACAGAGGGGCTGTTGAGCTGGTTTTGAAGGATTTTGTTTCTCTCAGTTACCAGTCTACACCTTTATTAGCTGCTATAAGTTGCCACGCACAAGGACATTGTCAGTTTTCTATGAAGTAATGTCCTCCTTTTAAAAAACTTTCACTGGTATGACACTGAGCTGGCGCTATTGTTCCAGCCTCTTAATTGTTGACTTTGTGTTGATTTTATTATCCAAGTGGGCCCCACCTATTGTTTCAGAGGTCAACGAGCTTTTCCATTGCATTTCAGCTGAACTGTAGCCCCTGGTCCGCCACACTTTCCTCTTAGGCAAACATTCTGTAGCAGCTGGCTTGGAAACTATCATTCCACACATCCCAGCAAATCTCAGACAACTCAGCTTTAATTATTCCCTGTTGACTGTCTCTGCCATTACAAAAATTTCTTTAACACACTGGCATGGAGAGTGAAGTGTAGGGTTTCTTAGCTCTGAGTACAATAGCTTTTGCTTTGTTATCTTCTGTTTTATTTCATAGACCAAAGGCTCATTTGTGGTCTTTAACATTTGATTAAGCATACACATTGCAAAGTGATACACTATAACAATGTATAGTAAAAAGAAACCTACATATAGGCTTATATATTTTTTTAATGAGTGAATTCTTCGACATACACATTTGTGTGTGTGTATTTGTGTTTCATTTTTTTCCCCAAGCAAATGTCAGTGGTTTTAACCACTCTTTTATTTTCCTTAGTTTTTTAGAATACATTTATGCTTTATGGCTTTGTTAAATAAATAATGTGGGTATAACGTAATCCCAAAGTGAAATTTTCATGATGTTTCAAAGCTGTAGCTTCATGATTCATAGTGTTTAATTTGATTGTCCCATGAAGTCTGTAACAAGAGGTGTTACTCAAGGTTGGTAACCTCACTAGGGGGATATTTCAGTGATTGTTCCCAGTGAGGTTTGTAGGCGTACGAGTTATGAGGAGAACAATAGAAGCTGGAGTTGGAGGGGCCTCTGGTGGCCTAGTGGCAAGAAGCTGCACTGCAATCCCAGAGGTGGTGGTTGTTAAGTGCCGTTGAGTCACAGGCGACTCATAGAGACCCTATGAAGGAGAATCCTCAATGCTTGGGTGTGTCTCATCCTCTCTCCAGGTTCATAGGGTTTCCAGAGGCAAGCTATTATGGAAGTGGATGCCACTCCTCCTTCCAAGCTTGTTTTAATTGGGCAGCTCCACCCCACTATCCCAGAGGTACACAGTTCAAATCCACCAGATGCTCCGCTGGAGAAGGAAGGGCAATCTCCTCCTGTACCAGTCAGATCAGATCTGATGGTACACACACAGAAAATAATAAAAATAAAATTTAAAAAAGATAATATTAAAAAGAGGACTTTAAGAAACTTTGGAGTTGGGTATCTAGAAGAACGTAATTTAGGATTTGTTGCTATCTCGAAATTAAGTAATACAGGGAGGAAATACAGAGCAGTTTATGTTTTAAAAACTCATCTTGATATTTCAAACTTGAAAGGACCTAGCATGTGGGCACCACTGTCGTGAAAGTAACGTGTGGTTAATGGTTAGTTTAGCTGGCAAACACTCTCTAATACTACTACATGTATGTCCAAAGTCGTCTGCTTTTCTGCTGGCCACACACACTTCTTCACACATTTTCCCGCTGAGCGTTATGGAACTGCTGACACATGGTAAGACTGCCTCTGAAAATTGAGTATGAGAAACTTTCTTCATGTGGATGCCTTCACTCTGCTCCATTAGTAGGATAAGGCCAATAATCCTTGCATGAGTAGTCTTTCAAAAAATGCAAATTTACTTGTGCCATTCCTCTGTCAAAATCCAAATGCAGTTCCTTGTTGCATTTAGGATCAAATTCAAAATTTCTTTCATCCGTTATGCACTCATGTTATCATCTCTGCCCTACAATTCCCATCACCCCTCTCTGTTTTCAACCACACTGACCTCTGGGTTTCTTAAACTTGCTGGTCAGTTCCTAATTTATTGAGTCATTCGTTCATTGACTATCTATCCACTGAACATTAATTTGCCAGGCACCATGCTGATTGCTAAGAACTATGTCAAATAATAAAGCAGGCACTGTGACTTCTAACATTTATAAATGTATGGCGTGGCTAGAAATAAAACAATCACAAGATAGGTTCTCATTCTGCTGTGTTTTTATGTTGTGTACTGTCAGGTAGGAACCGCCCCATAGCTGGCCCTCCAGCAGGTTTTGAGAAGCAGTTTGTTGCATGGGAGGTGATTTCCCATCTTTCTCCTGTGGAACAATTGATGGATTCGAACCATGTGCCTTCAGGATTACAGTGCAGCTTCTTATCATTAGGCCACTGGAATTGAGTAATTGTGTGGAAAGGCCAGAAATGGAACAAGTAACTAGAAGATCTGTTCTCATTCTGCTTTGTTCTTGTATGAGACTAATGACTTCCCTTATTTGATATCTTATTTAAAATAATTTTTCCTGAGGAATACTTCCCTATGTCCTTCTCTAGGCTAGAGCCTTTTAATATACACTAAGGAGATAAAATCAACCCATGTCAACAGAGTTTAGACCTGAAGAGTCAAATAAAATAAGAACCCAATGTCATTAAGTTGATTGTGATTCATAGCAACCTTGTAGGACTGTGCAGAACTGCTCCGTAGGGTTTCCAAGGTTAGAAATCTTTATGGGAGCAAACTACATGTTTTTCTCTTGTAGAATGGCCAGGGAGTGCAAACCTCAATATTTTGTTTGCATCTGAATATTAATCATTCAGCAAAAGGGCTCCTACGATTTTACTCCCAAATTCCAATTGTCCCTTTGCCTTCTCTGTTCATTCTGAGTCCTTGTTGATCATCTTCACAAATTTAGTGATTCTTAGCTCCTACAAGTATAAAACCGTGCCCTAATGTTTGAGTGAGGTATATAACTTAAAGGAGAAACACTGACAGGGTTATTTGTTGATTAAGTGGTTGTTATATGTTATTGAGTCACCTGCAATTAATAGCAACCTTATGTACAACAGCTCTGAATCTTGCCCTATCCTGAGCCAGTCTCACTGACTCCAAGACTTCTACTCCCATTTCCCTAGATACTGGGTCAATCTATCTCATCTAGGGTCTTCCTCTCCTGCACTGACCCTCCACCCTTCAAGCATGAGATGCTTCTCCAAGGACTGATCTCCCTCCTGGCCACATGCCCAAAGTATGTGAAACAGAGCTTCGAAATCTCACCTCCAAGGCATAACTAAGTCCATGGAATGTTCAAGACTCTTCTCCTGTACCACAACTCAAAGGCATCAATTCTTCTTCTGTCATCCTTAGTCATTGTCCAGATCTCTGACACATAGCAAGTAATTAGGAAGACCATGGCCTAGATAAGACACACCTTAGTCTCTAGACTGACATTGTTGTTCCTCAGTACTCTGGAGAGGTCCCTGACAGCAGATTTTCCAAGAGCAATTTGTCTTTTGATTTCTTAATGCCTAGTGCCAAGAATGTTGATTGTGGAGCTGAACATGCTGAAATTGTTAACAACCTCAGTCCTTTCTCCATCTATCATGACGCTGACGAATGGCTCAGTGGTGAGAATCTTTGTCTTCTTGATGTCTTCTTGAAGTATTATAAGGAGTTGTTCAAAGAGCTGGAGTCGAAAATCAAAAAGGCCAAACTCCTTTGGCATTTCTTAAGTTAAAGGAACTAAAGAATGTATTCACCCCTCAATTTACAATACTTATGGACACTATTTGAGCTGTGGTGCTGGAGAAGAGTATTGAGTATACCACAGATTTCTAAGAAAACAAACAGGTTTGTCCTGGAGAGGATGAAATCAGGCTGCTCCTTGGAGGCAAGGATTCTGAAGCTTCATCTGACATACTTTGGACATGTTGCAAGGAGGGACCAGTCCTTGGAGAGGGACATCATGCTTGGGAGCGTGGAGGGACAGCGCAGGAGAGGAAGACCCTTGATGAGATGGATTGATTCAGTGACTGGGGTAATGGGGGTAAGTTTTTCAGAGACAGTGAGGTTGGCTCAGGATAGAGCAGGGTTTAGGGCTGTTGTCTCTGAGTTACAGGTGACTCAATGGCACAGAATAACAACAACATGGACATTATGGACAGAAGAGTGAATGATCTAGGAAGCATTAAAAGAAGATGGAAGGCTTTTTCCACTTTAGCGCCATCTTGTTCGAGACCTCCAAACCATGAGGGCCAAGTGGAGGAAAAAGCGAATGCGCAGACTGAAGCGTAAAAGAAGAAAGATGAGGCAGAGGTCCAAGTAGACGTGAGCGTGTGCAGACACCACAGCGGCGGGAGTAGAGAATACCACAGGCTGGGGATGCTGATACCAATTGGACTTCATGCTCCTGTCTAGAACTTCTGACTCAAGGGATCTAGAACGTCTATTGCCATTCGATCGCCATGAACACCTGAGAGGCCCGCTTTCCTCCTTCGAAACCAGGCCTTTTTGATCTGTTGCCCTGGACCTATGATATTCTGGACTAACTCTGCTTAGTTGTGGTTGGATGTCACATGCACAATAAATCATCTCTTCTGCCGTCTTAGCTGAAGAATTAAAAAAAAAAATAAAAAAAAGATGGAAGGAGTATACAGCATCACTGTACCAAAAAGAATCAGTTGACTCAGAAGAATTTCATGAAGCGACATGTAATCAAGAGATAATGGTGATGAGGGAAGCAGTTCCGGCTATTCTGAAGGACTTGGCAAAAAACAAGTCCCCCAGAATTGATGGAATACCAGTTGACATAGTTTGACAAACAGATGCTTCCCTGGATATTTTGACTAAGCATTCATTTCAAATCTCTGACTTTCATATAAAATCTTGTCTCTGTATACACATTGTGAAACTAGTAGGGTGAGAAAGGCAGCATAGAGTATAGAATTCCAGAACTAAACCTCCTAGATTCTGCTACTGAGATGTCCCTTGATTCCTTGCAGTTAAGATTCACTTGCTAACTGAAATATTGTAGGTATTGACACAAACTAGAGGCATGTTGAGTGAAAGGCCTGGTGATTAATTCCCCCAAATCAGCCATTCAAGAAGCTCTGAAGTTCTACTCTCAAACTAACGAGGCCTTTAGAAGTTGAAATTGACTCTATGGCAAGTAGTTTGTTTTTGTTGTTGTTTACTCCTTAGATTTGCTGAGAGAATTACATGAGAAACTGTGAACAAAGCTGTCAGAGTAAGCTCAGCATTTCTGAATGTGTATTCTCAATGCTATTTTATATTTTTATTACTGTTGGGGTTAGATGCCATTGAAATAATTTTAATTCGTAAAGTCCTTATACATCATAGTAGAATTGTCCCAAAGAATTTTCTTGGCTGTAAACTTTGCCAGTGGAAATCACCTGCTCTTTCTCCCAGAGTGTCACTGGTTGAGGTTGAACCATCAACTTTTTGGTACTAGCCAAACCCTTAATTATTGTACCACTAGGATCCCTTTTTTTCAATATATCCATAATAGATGTGACCTCCTAGAGTATTGAAGAGCAATGATGTCAGTCTGGAAATTAAAGTGCACCTGATCCAAGCCATGGCCTTTGCAATTGCTATGCACCCAAGATCTGGACAATGACTAAGGATGATAGAAGAAGGATTAATGCTTCTGAGCTGTGGCTACTCCCTGGAGGCAAGAATTTTGAAGTTTCGTCTCATATACTTTGTGCACGGGCCAGGAGGGACCCGTCCTTGGAGAGGGACATCATACTTGGATGGGTGGAGGGTTAGCACAGAGAGGAAGAATCTGAATGGGACAGATTAACTCAATGACTGGAGAAACGATGAGACTGGCTCAGGATAGAGCATGGTTCAGACCTAATGTACATAGGGTCGCTATGAGTTGCATGCAACTCAATGGCACATAGCAACAATACACTAGAATGGAGGGAGGTTCCAAAATCTCAGAGCGGGGTTAGGTGACCTGCAAAGATCACAGGGCTAGAAGGCAATAATAGTCATGGTTGGAGCACAGTTTGTCTGATTTCAGTTTCTAAGGATCGATTCTCTACACTTCAACTCTCTTGTCCCACATATTTTGGTTAGGTTATCCAGAGGGTCCAGGAGCTGGAAAAAGATCTTCACACTCAGAAAGATAGAGGTCACCTAGGGAGAGGGAGACACTTAAGGGGGTAGACTAAACTGGTGACTGTAATGGCTTGAACCCAGACAGCGGAGATTGTGAGCACGGGGTGAGATCCGGCAGGTTCCAGCCAGCTGTCCATAGCCAGGGTCTCTAAGTCCGGGTTGACTTGACCGCACTTGACAACACGAATACCACTGAAGAAAGAGGACCCAAAAGTCACTCAAGAGGTGCCGGAAGAGATATCACTCACTTTTTAATGCCTGAGTTTAAGAAGTTATTTTCTGTGAATAAAAGTTGTGCTTGATTTCTTAAGTAATGAGAGGTAGTGGTCATTTGAGTAATGTACCAGATGGTTAAGTAAATCCCTGTGAAGTAGCGTATCCTTGTGTTTAATTTTTTTAAAAGGCTTCATGTCAGGTTGAGAGGGAAGATAAGAAAGAAATGACTGCCTTATGCTGATAAATGGCCTTCCTTAAGTATACCTTCATCTGGACACCATTCTACATAATGGCAGACCCAGTGCTTTCCTTTTTTCCTTTTTCTTCTCATGTGAATCTTAGTTGTTTTTCTTTTTATAAATATTTTTTATTGTGATTTTACTGAAAGTTTACAGAAAACTTAGATTTCCATTCCTTCATTGTGGCACATTTTCTTTCCTTACCCACCCTCCCTAGTTTGCTTTTCTCTTAAAAAAAATTCATTCACTGTTGCACAATTTCCTCCCTCTCTCCGACCCCAGTCAACTTTGCTATGCACCTCTTATGCTGAACTGTTGTCCTGCAAATAATGCCTAGTCTTATAGTTCTTTTAAAAAGTTCTTTCCCTCATCTGTCCCAGTTCAGTGTTCATTGTTAATTCCACTACCAGGAATATACCGTAAAGAAACTAGAGCTGTCACCCAAACAGATAAACGCACACCCATGTTTAGTGCTGCGTTGTTCACAGTAGCAAAGGGATGGAAGCAATCCAAGTGCCCATCAACAAACAAATGGATAAGAGAAGCTGTGGTATATTCACACAATGGAATACTACACAGGGCTGAAAAACAAGGAACTCATAAAAAAGCATCCAAAATAGGTGACCCCGGAGAACATAATGCTAAGTGCAATATCTCAACCACACAAGGACAAATACTGTTATAAAACAGTACTGGTATGTGAGTTGGGAGGAAACTAAGAAAAGAGGGGATAAATAATGAATCTTAGTTCCTTTTATGTTTATGTTAGGCTTTTCTTAATTTCTTTTGTCTCTCATTTATTGTTGCAAACCCAGTGCTTTTCTTTGGCAGCTATAAGGAGCCATGGCTTGTGGAGAGAAAAGCTAAGAGAAACTTGTGTTAAATGGATATGGATAAAATATGTCTTTTTAGAGGAACGTCTATAGGCGAAATATTGCTGCTGTAAGTTATAATGTAGTATAAAATTTTAGAGTATGAATTTTTCCTTTTCATACATATATTTTTACCAAAGTCTTTTATTTTCTTTGCACTGTATCCTAAGTTCCCAATTATTATTATTGTTTTATATTTTTTGGTTTCGATGGTTTCCTGGAAGATCCTCTAGAGTCTCAGACCTGTCGGGAGAATGACTTATGTGGCTGTAGGTGTACAGAACCTGGTGAACAAGGGGCCAGGCTGGATGCAGCTGGATACTCAGTCCACAGTCTACAGTTTCTCAGTGCAGACAACGTCTCATCTTTCAGCAAGCTTCGGCACCCGCAGTGTGGAAATCACTATCTTATATTGATCCCATAGCTGTTGATGATTCGCAAGATTATCTGTCTGAGGTTAAGGTAGCTGGAGACCATGCACACTGCAGGGGCTGACGCAGTACGTAAAAAAAAGCTAATTTTAAAATCATTTACTGGTACCACAATGTGTATATGTATAATTTCCTCCTCATCTTCTTGCCTTCAAGTCAGAACAGCCCACAGTAGGTGCCATAATGGAGAATCAAAGAGGTTATAAGGTTGAACACTCCTTTCTTGAACAGGTCATAATAGATAAAGAATTTCAAAACACACCTGTAAGCTTATAGAGAATTTGTTCATATAATGAGTTATATTTTTCTGCTATCTGGCTTCTAATCTCCATAATGTATCCTTTTTAAATATTATGTGGAGGAAAAATATCTCCAACTATTACTTTTAATTTCAGGAGAAGCTGTGTGCCTACTCTGAGGTAAATTAATGTGGGTTTTTCCTGAAAAGCTCTGTGGTATGTTGGCCTTTGATCAGAGGATAAGAGTTCAAAACCAAAATCAAACACACTGCTACTGAGTCAATTCCAACTCAGGGCAAATCTTCATTGAGTTTCCAGGGTTGTAAATCTTAATGAGTGCTCCCTATTTCAACTTTCTCCCAAGGAGTGAATTGTGGATTCAAACTATTTACCTTCAAGTTCTTAGCGCAATATGTGATAAACATATTATGTCTCCAGCGCTCCTTAGGATCTGAGAGACTTGCCACGATATGCAGAACAGAAAAGCTGGCATAACTATCACCACTTTCAGGGAGCCCTGATGGCCAAGTGACAAGAATCTGTGCTGCAATCCTGAAAGCACACGGTTCTAATCCACCAGCTGCCCTGTGAGAGAAAGATGGGCAATCTCCTCCCATACAATTAAATGCCTCTGAAAACCCACTGGAGGTCAGCTATGGGCCAGTTTGGACTCAATAAAAAACAAAAGAAGCAATAGCAATATAGCCACTTTAACCTTTACCAAAGGGAAGAGAAGGGAAGGGAAGGGAAGGGAAGAGAAAAAACTAGACCAGGCGACATTCTTTGGCAGTCACAAACTTGAACATACACTTGAGTTGTGTCTGCGTCTTGACTTGGTACAATTATGTCCCATAAGAAACAATGCCATGTGAGAGGCTAGAGAGCCTTAGTGTTCCTTTTTAAGGCTTGAGTTGGAACAGACAATTTTCATGATGAAAATGGACTCCTAAATCAGAGAGGTAAAAACAGAGGCGTTCAATCAGAAGAGGGTTTGCAGGCCTACACATGCATATGAAATAGCTTTTGTGGTAGTCTGGGGATTTCATTTCCAGTATGAGCTGCATAAATGTCTAAATATAATTTTCCTAAAATATTACTTCATTGGGCCAGTAGGAAGATATCATCTTGGCCTTTGTATGTGGCTGGCTGACATTTTCTTCTTTCCCATGGATTAAAAAAAAAAAAGAACACAGAACTGCCCTCATATAGAATGGGACCAGATGGAGTTATTGTGCTGCCTCTGTCTGTTTATTAAGATAAACGTCTGATAAGATGGCTAAGCAGGAAGTTGGAAGAGTTCCGGGAAGCTGAAAGCTACCTCTCGCTCCTTCTCTTTGGAACGTATTATTTTGTGCTTTGGAGTTCTATCTGAAGTGGTTTTCCTCAAAGTACATGGTGTACGGAGTTAGGGAATGATGCTTCCGGCTTTTTTCCCCTACATTGAACGGGATAAGTGTGAAATTTAAAAAAAAAGTCAATATTTTTATGAGTATCAACATTCTAAGGTCAGAGCAAACATTTGGTGATGTGAGAAAAACTCTGCCTCTCAGCTTCTCGAGTATTTGCAAAGAGCACAGCAGAACGCTCTTGGAAGTCAAGTCATCATCATTTCCACTGAGAAATCATTTCTCTACCACAGTGATTTTTCCGATTTCAAATTAGTAAAAGGATAACACATTATTTTACTAACATTATACACTGATTTTCTTGGTGTAATTTTAAGTTCCTCCACCCTCCCACCCATGACATCCCTCTCCAAAGACTTGTTGCTCCTTGCAACACGCCCAACGTAGCTTCAGAATCCTTGCCTCCAAGGAGCAGCCTGGTCTCACCTTCTCTAGGATGAACTTGTTTATTCTAGCAGTTGATGGTATATTCAATACTGTTCTCCAGCACCACAGTTCAAAAGCATCACTTCTCCTTCTATCCTCCCTAGTCATTGTCCAGCTTTCTGATGCATAGCAAGTAATTGCAAAGACTATGGCCTGGATGAGGTGCACCTTAGTCTCCAGACTGACATTGTTGCTCTTCAGTACTTTGGAGAGGCCTCTGACAGCAGACTTTCCCAATGCAATTTATCTTTTAATGTCATGGCTGTTGGTACTAAGAGTATCGATTTTGGAGCCAAGCAGACTAAAGCTGTTAACAATCTCAATCTCCGCACTGTCCATCATGGCACTGCCAATCTGCCCAGTGGTGAGAATCTTTGTTTTCTTGATGTTGAGCTTCAATCCATATGGAAGGCTGTAGGCCTTGACCTTCTGCAGCAAGCGCTTCAGGTCCTCCTCAGTTTCAGCAAGCATAGTTGTGTCATTGGCATAAAGCAGGCTGTTTATGAGTCTTCCTCCAATCCTGATGCCACATTTCTCCTCAAAGAGCCCAGCCTCCTGAATGATCTGTTTTTTGAAGCTGTAAACCGCTCGGGTAGAGATTGTCCATCGTTTTCCTGCTGGTGGATTCGAACCGCCAGAGAGGTGCTGTGGTTTTCTGAGATCTAGGAGCTGGGTCTCTCCCTCCCCTGCGACGCTGTTTTCACTTATTCCCACGTGCACAACGAGATATTTTGACTGCCACTCCCCCCTAAATAGAAGACCATTCAAATCTTTTTGTTGCTGCTTTAAAGATCTTATGTTTTGCTCAAGAAGAAGTTCTTCCAGATTCTCTGGGAAGTTGTGATAACAGGGAGGGGATTTTATTAAGATAGGCTAGTCATAAGAACAGGAAGCAGACCTCTCCTCGCTGTCCCAGAGACGGGATCCTTCAGTGAGAGTGAAAGTCTTGATCCACACAGAATGGCCCAGCTGCTTGGGAACATTAAAAACCCTTTCACTTAAGCTGTTGAAAGCTGCAAAAAAGACCAAATGTTTTCCATCTCAAAACACATTTTACTTAGCTCTGTTTTGAAAGCTGTTATCTAAACATTAAAAAAAAAAAGAAGAAGGAGGAGGAGGCATATTTTAACATGATTTCCTCCTCGGGTGCAAATCGGTAGTTATAATTTAATTTAAGAAAGAGTAGGGAAAGGGTAGAAGAAAAAGGCACATTTTATTCTCCTACCTTCTTGTTTATCTTTCCTTAAAGTACTTGAAGGACATAAAACTGGAATAAAAAAGTCACTGGCACAGAGTTTGGTTAACTTATCTTGTGAACATTAAACATTATGCCTCCGATTTCGTATGGTACATAAAGTGTTTCTCCGTACAAGATCATGTATACGGCACTTCAAAAAAACCAACCGGACAGCTCGCTAAATGTAATGGATGTGTAACAGCAGATCTTTAGATCTCTTGTATTTAGCATGACAACTTTGGGTTCTTTGGGTGCTTTGAACATGATATCTAAAACGGCATCTTTTTCTCCCCTCGTGATGAAAAACAGACTAATGACAAACTTCTCTGCGGCGCAAATGGCTTGACCATCCGGTACTGGTGCAACATTTTGGTTATACTCTATCCCCTTTTCTTCTTGAAATGAATCGGTTTTACAACTTTCCTTCATCTTTCTTCATAAATGTTTGTTTCCACCTTAAACCGAAGGTGGGTGATTTTAATCTGCGACCCTCAGGCCTGGTTTGAATTGTTTTTGGTCAAACATTCTTCTACATGGTATAGCCCTGGTCTGTCCATTTGCTGTACAGAGGTAACTCGTGGTTGCTGTGATGCTGAACACTGTGACACTGATGTGTCAAATGCGATACTAGTTACCCATGGTGCATAGTGTTTGGTGGAGCTTCCCGATTAAAACAAGCTTGGAAGCAGGAGTGGCATCCACTTCTGAAATAGCTTTCCTCCGGAAACCCTATGAACATGGAGAAACAATTACAGCTATACAAGTATTCAGGTCTTTTGTTCATAGGGTCGCTATGAGTTGTCTGTGACTCGATAGCACTTAACAACAACAACAATAATCCTCACTAAAATGAATATTTATGCATAGTCATGGTTTGAAAGTATTAGTCAAATAGGGCAATGCACAGTTTCTTTCTGCTAAGGGATGTTTTAAGAAGTGAAATCCTAGTTTCCTTCCATTTCCTCTCATCTATAGGTGGAATCTCTAGGTCTTCACCAATAGCTTCGAAAATTTTCATTAAGATGTTTCAAAGGTGTCTTGGAACAAAGGAAGTGATTGCCATTTTAAGACCATCTTTTAAAACCAGTTTCTTTCCTGCCCAGGCCTTTATTACCTATTATTTAATGTTTTTCTAGAAGTGTCACTGGGAACCTGACTTTGACAAGGGTTAGGGAAGCATGAGATCATCTTTGCACCCAGGATGCAGACCACAAGTGTTGTTTTTATGATAAAAGCATAAGGAAGTTTAAAACCATGTAAATAATCAGATAAGGAAGTAGATAGCCAAGGCCGACATGCTAGATTTAGGAGGAAAACACCATAAGTAACCTCAAATGACCTTTCCTGAGTTGCGAGACATAATTATCATTTAATGACATAATATTGAAAATCAAGCTGTGTTGTTTCTGCCACCATCCACTGGGTGATATAAATTCATAACTAGGGACAGAAAGGAGAAGTTATCTTGTAGTATACCTTTATGTTTTTAATCAAATCCAGATGAGAATGAGAAATATGATGATAGGTGATTGGTTTCCAGAGCTACTTTTGAAAATCAGAGTAGATGAGAATTTTACCTCTAAGAAATGCCTTTCTTCGTCGTGTTGAATATTAGATTTCTTTGTGTGTGTTATTTCTTAAAAGACAACACTTAAAATCCATTTCCTCAATGAATGAGTAATTGGAAAATGGTTCAGTGCCACAAACCAAGGGCTGAGCACCTATCTAGTGCTGCCGTAAGAGAAATACCAGGAATGGAGGAGGACCTTAAACACAATATTTTCTTCCTGTCTCTGTCAGCTCTGAGGAAGTTCCTTGTCTCCTTAACTTCTGTTTCCTGGTTCCTTGCAGATCTCCATAGGGCTTGGCATGGACATTCTCCATTGGTCTTATTGGCCCCAAAATACTAACTTTATAATTTTTAAGAGCTGTGCCTAGCACACACACCACACACTGATTTTGTCTCATTGACCTAACAACCAAATGAGGTAATAACCACAGGTTGTTGTTGTTGTTTGTTGTTATGTGCCGTCAAGTCGTTTGCGACTCATAGCGACCCTATGTACAACAGCCCCAAACTCTGCTCTATCCTGTGCCAGTCGCATTGCCTGTGACACCCCCATCCCTATTACCCCAGTCATGAAATCAGTCCACCTCATAGAGGGCCTTCCCCTCTTGCGCCGTCCCTCCACCCTCCCAAGCATGATGTCCCTCTCCAAGGACCTGTCCCTCCTTGCAACATGCCCGAAGTATGTCAGATGAAGGCCCAGAATCCTCACCTCCAAGGAGTAGCTTGGTTTAACCACAGGTATAACCAAAAAAAGGCAAAGTCATTCCCTTTGAGTTTATATAGTTGGATTCATTAGGTCCTCCATGGTTTCCAAAGATATATAATAATAGAAGCAGACTTGCCTCACTTTTCTACCATGGAGCCTCTGGTATCATCAAACCACCAACCTTTTGGTTAGCATTTTAATTCCACCACTGGGTTCTTGTAACCACAGGTAAAGAAATTGGAATATACAACACATATTTTCAGGGACACACAGTTCAATTCATAACACCCAGCATCTGTAAAGGTTTCTCCTCACTTTGATTATTCTGGAACCTAAGAGAGATGATATTTCTTATCTGGCCTGCATTTTTATGTTTGAAATGCAACTCATTACCAGCCAATGGGTCCCAACTTACTTGGCAGAGACGATCCATCTTTCTGCCCCGGAGCTTCCAACTCATATTTGAAAAGTGACTATTCGTGACTCATGCTCAGATTCCCTGATGTCCCAGGACTTTCACTTGGTCTTAAAGATACCCCTTTATGAGCATAGCCTCTATTCATTGAATACTGATTTTTTTTTTTAACACGAGGTTAATATTCTTTAAGGTCTGTGCCAGTAACCGGTTGGCTCAGAATGACTCCAGATGCCAACTTCCGGTTCTTAGGCAGTGTCCTTAGCGAGCTCCGGTGGCGGAGTGGGTAAGGAGTCACACCGCAAATCTGAGGGCAGGCAGTTGTAATCCATCGGCTTCTCCAAGGGAGAAATAACAGCATTTTCTTCCCATGCAATTTATAGCCTCTGAAAACTGGCTGGAGGGTCAGCTATGAGTCCATTCTACACAGCAGCAGAGGAGAAAGAGAGAGAGTAAAGAGGGGGCTAGGAATAGGCGTGGCAGAGGCTGCAGTAAGATTCGATAAGAATATACAGTGAGGTTTGGCTCTCACTTTTGATGCCTACCAGGTGTGTGACCTTGGACGTGTTAATTACTCAGTGGTACCTATGACATGTCCATCTTTTTCCTGCAGAGCAGCTGGTGGATTTGAACCAGCAGCTTTTGGGTTGATACTACCACTCAAACACCAGAGGACCTTAGTGGACTATTGAAGGATATTAAGTGAGCTGCTTGATAATGAGCACTTGGCATTGACCAAGCACACAGCAATTGCTTGTATTAGAATTGGCTTTCTTTGTTTTCACTATCTTCTCTTCATCTCAGGGACCCCTGGTAGTCTAGTCTGTAAGGTGTCGTACTCCTAACACAATGGCTGTGCCTTTCTCACAGTTCAAATTCCCCAGTGTCTCCACGGGAGAAAAAATAGGCAATCTTCTCCAGTATTACTGTCCCTGGAAACCGGGTGGAGGGTCAGCTCAGAGTCGGTTCTGATTCAATAGCAGTGACTTGACTGACCATCTCTACAGAATGTAGCCTAATGTCAGGTGGGAAAATAAGTTCCGTAGGTTGAAAGGCACTAAAATATAAAACCGCTGTATGTTGATGTTGTTATGTGCCATCAAGTCATTAGTGACTCATAGCGACCCTAAACTCTGCACTCTCCTGTGCCAACCTCACTGTCTCTGACACACCCATCCTGATTACCCCAGTCACTCAATCAATCCAACCCATAGAGGGTCTTCCCCTCTTGCGCTGTCCCTCCACCCTCCCAAGCATGATGTCCCTCTCCAAGGACTGGTCCCTCCTTGCAACATGCCCAGAGTATGCCAGACATAGCTTCAGAATCCTTGGTTCCAAAGAGCAGCCTGGCTTCACCCTCTCCAGGATGAACTTGTTTGTTCTCCTAACAGTCCATGGTATATTCAATACTCTTCACCAGCACCACAGCTCAAAGGCATCAATTATCCTTCTATCCTCCCTAGTCATTGTCCAGCTCTCTGATGCATAGCAAGTGATTGCAAATACCATGGTCTGTATCAGATGCACCTTAGTCTCCAGAGTGACACCATTGCTCTTCAGTACTTTGGAGAGGTCCCTAACAGCAGACTTTCCCCATCACATCCATCTCTTAATTTCCTGGCTGCTGGTGCCAAGAGTGTTGACTGTGGAGACAAGCAAACTAAAGCTGTGAACAATCTCAGTCTCTTCACTATCCATCCTGATGTTGCCAATTGGTCCTGTGGTGAGAATCTTTGTCTTCTTGATATTGAGCCTCAATCCATATTGAAGGCTGCAGTCCTCGACCCTCTGCAGCAAGCGCTTTAGGTCCTCCTCAGTTTCAGCAAGCAGGGTTGTGTTATCTGCAAAACGCAGATTGTTTAAAATGCAGTATAGTATAGTCAAGTAAAAAGATCAGATAGTAGGGAGCTCTGGTAGCCTAGTGGCAAGAAGCTGTACTACAATCCCAGAGATGTGCAGTTCAAATCCACCAGATGCTCTGCTGGAGAAGGAGGGGCAATCTCCTCCTGTACCAGTCAGATCCGATTTGACATACACACTCAAAAAATACTAAAAAAAAAAAATTAAAAATCATATATTATAGTAAAAATATACAAAGGCTTCAGTATAGTAATTGTTGTTGTTGTGTTGTATACTTGGCTATGCCTGCAGGCTGATGGCTATTGTGTTGTGAATCAGATTTTATGCTGGATGATATGATGATGTCTTGCGTCTTGAGGAGGGACATGTATGGAATGCTTGGGGCTCTTGTGGCTTTATTTTCGTCACCAAGTGGATGTCAACAGATGGAACTTTCCAGATGAATTGGGGGTTAATGAATAATTACAAAGAAGGCATGGGGTGAAACAGCATTTCATTCTCTTGTACATGGGGTCAACCACAGCTAAAACCAACAAAGATCACCATCACCTTGCAGACTGGTCAGTCGGTATCCACTTACCTCCTCCCAGTCCATTTTCCACATTGTCGTCACAGGAGATTTTAAAGATGAATACTTCATAAGGACAGTAATCTATTACTTTCTCAAAAGAATGAAAAAGTGAGTGGTCGACACTTATGAGGCTGATTAATGCACCTATTCAAAAATAAGGGAAACCCATCTGAGTGTGGAAGTTATCACACTTTATCACTGATATCACACACAAGCAAAATCCTGCTGAAGATTATCCAAAAACAGCTAGAACTATTGACAGAGAACTATCAGAAATACAGGCTGGGTTTAGAAGAGGCTGTATGGGAGGCCAGCCTTTATGAGGAGGAATGTAGCATCAGGATTGGAGGAAGACTCATCAATAATCAACGTTATGTAGATGATATACTCACTGAAACGGAGAAGGATTTGAGGCATTTGCTGCAGAAGATCAAGAACTGCTGTCTCAATATGGATTGAAGCTCAACATTAAGAAGACAAAGATTCTCTCCACTGGGCCAATTGGCAACACCATGATAGAGGGAGAAGAGAGAGACTGAGGTTTTTAACAATTTCAACTTGCTCAGATCCACAATCAACACTTCAGCACTAGCAATCAGGAAATCAAAAGACAAACTGCTCTAGGGAAAGCTGATATCAGGGGCCTCTTAAAAGTGCTGAAGAGCAACGATGTCAGTCTAGAGACTAAAGTACTCCTGATTCAGGCCATGGTCAACTATGCATCAGAGAGCTGGACAATGACCGAAGATGACAGAAGAAGATGTCTTTAAGTTGTGGTGCTGGAGAAGAGTATTGAACATATCGTGGACTACCAAGAGAACAAACAGGTTTATCCTGGAGAGGATGAAACCAGACTGCTCCTTAGAGGCAAGGATTTTGAAGATCAGCCTCATATACTTTGGATATGTTGCCAGGAAGTCCCTGGGGAAGGACATTATGCTTGGAAGGGAAGAGAACAGTGCAGTAGAAGAAGACTTTCATGAGCTGGACTGACACAGTAACTGGGATAATGGGATTAGGTGTGTTAGAGACTGTGAGACAGGCTCAGAATAGAGCACAGTTCAGAGCTGTTGTACAGAGAGTCACTACGAATTTCAGGCAACTTGATGGCACATAACAATAAGAACAATGCTAGAAAGAAAATATTTAAATACATTTGCTTTAAATGAAAAACTAAAAGTTGGTTTGGGGTTTGTTTTTTCACTATACTCCTAATCTTAAACCCACTGAGAAAGTTGTTTGTCTTAAGGTACTGTTTTTGACCGTTGCCTAGTTGACTCCAACTTTTGGTCGTGACTTCAGGTAGAAGAGGATGAAACGCTGCTGGATCCTTCATGATCAGAGCTACACTCAAGTCCATTGCCACAGCCACTGTGTGTCTTGAGTGCCTTCTCACCCTCCCAGTGGAAGTTCCCTATAAATGAGAATCTTTTCAACGGCAATGGCTTAAATTGAACAATATTCTGTTGTGATTCACAGGATTTTCACTGAGTGGTTTTGGAAAGTACACTGTTAGACCTTTCTCTCTGTTGTGTCATAATTTAGAAGCTCCACTGAAACTGCTTCACCATGAGTTACCCTGCTATTTTGGGGGGAAAAAACCCCAATGGCATCGCTTTCAGTATTGTGGAAACATTCAAGTCATCGCAGTACCAACTGAGAGAAGGGTGGCAAATGTTTAGATTGTGACAGTTCTGTAGCCCAAAAGTGTTGTGCACAGAAGGCTGTATTTCCCAAGAATTACAATCTACCGGAAGTTCCCTAGGACAAAAAGGGGCACAGTGTCTTCCTCTTAATATTTACAACCTCAAAACCCAATGGAGTGACATAATGAATAGGAATTCCCTAGATGACGGTAAACTTAAGTTCTGAATTTAATAACAGTAGAAAGTGCAGACGGAATCAAGATGCTTACGACTGAACCATCTTTTATGCTTTTTATAATTATTATCTGCGAGTAAGTTGACTATTACGAGAATGATAATCTCTTTTGCTGTTAAATAAAATCAGGAAACTTACTATCTGAAATAAACCCATTAGTAAATCAGAAAATTTACTGTCTGAAACAAAATATTTCTAGTTAGCCTGGAAAGCGTTTTGCCTCTGTGTGAACTTTCAGTAAATTAGCAGTAATCCTTAAAGTAAAATGAAAAATAAAAAAATAACCAACTACTCCAGAAAATTTGGCAGCTTATTTGCTTTTACCAGAACAATTATTTTCCAATGTTCCATTAATTTAGGCTGACAGACTCACCACATATAGAACATCAATCTACCGAGTATGTTAAAATCCATCAGGAAAATTAGTATCTTTGTTTATAACACATTAATATATACATACCTAAGTAATGTAATAAGTACTTTTCATTCATATGGTTGATTTTACACACCTGAGGAACAGTGCAGTTACAAAGCAGTGAAAAGCACACTTCTCCCAGATCAAACACAAGGGGTCCTCCCCAGGACTAGGTTTTTGCCCGGGTTTCAAATGAGCCAGTTTCACGTCTTGTCCCTCAAATTTCCTCTCCACGCCTGCCTCACTCCTCTCGCTTCTGTCTACACCCCTGCGGCCTTTGCATCCAAATCACATAACTCAGTACTTAATGACTCTTAGTCTTGTATTATCTTCTTTTAAGTAGCTCAGTCTCATCTTTCCAGATAGGTTCCATGGCTTTTAACAGCAGGGCCCATGGTTTATAGGAATTTTAAAATTTTCTCTGACTTCTAGTGTCTTACTTTATAGTATACCTAGTTTGGTAATTTTGAATGTGTGTGAAGTAAGTCATTAGGGAGATGTGAGGGTGGGAGGCAGGGGAGAAATAGCTCACAGTTAGCCCGAAGCCCAAACATTCAGGTAAAATTATGAGAGAGAGAGTGTGTGTCTGTGTGTATGTACGTATTATGTTGCTGTGTTGTTGTTAGGTGCCGTTGAGCTGTAGATGACTCACAGCAACCCTACTAATGAAAGACCTGAACACTTGTAAAACTTCTATTGTTTCTCCTCAGTCATAGAGTTTCCAGTGGCAAGCTATTTTGGAAGTGGATGCCAGTATATATGTATGTGTGCGTATATATACACACACACACAGATACTCTCTTTCTCTTATATATAAAGATATGTA
>NW_006399838.1:9054680-9089374 GCF_000299155.1 Elephantulus edwardii
ATGTCACATGCAACTCAATGTCATATAATCACAGCAACAACTATATCCTTAGCTTCCTTTCTCCTTTGGACTTTTGTATACATCTTCCTGTAGTCCTTCTATTTTTACAATCATGGTCTTACACAGTGTTTGTCCTTACGAGACTGAGTTAGTCCCCTCAGGTGCTCCAACTCCTCCCACAATACAGTTTTTTTCAACATCACTGCTCCCGAGTGCTACACAGTATTCAATCGTGTGGTTGTGCCACGGTTTCTCAATCTATTGTTTGCTGATGGACATTTTCGCTGTTTCCATTTTCTTGCTATTGTGAATAATGCTGCTATGAACATAAAGCCCTGTTTAGGTTTTGTTTATATTTTCCTTGGAGTACATCACTGTGGAATAGCTGGGACATATGGAATTTCTATGTTCAGCTTTTTGAGGAAACGTCAAACTGCCTTCCAGAGTGGTTGTACCATTTTACAATCCCACCAACAGTGTATTAGAGTTTCAATCTTTCCACATCCTCTCTAACACTCATTGATTGCTGTCCTATTAAACTTTGTCACTGTTATTGGGATGAGATAGTATCTCATTGTGGTTTTGATTTGCCTTCCTTTTATTGCCAGTGATTTTGAGCATTTTTTCATGTGTCTGTTTGCCATTCAAACATCTTCCTCTGTGAAAAGTCTTTCCATGTCTTCTGCCCATTTTGTCATTGTGTTACCAGTCTTTTCTTGTGGAGGCCCTGTAGGATTCTCTAGACTTTTGTTATGAGACCTTTGTCTGAGATGGTTACAATGAGTGAACTTACATTGGGCTTATATGAATAAAATAGTAAAAAATAATTTTAAAGAATATATCAATCTGACTTATGGCATGTCTATAATATATTGCCCAATTCAAGACAACCCTACCTTAGGTTCCTGGGGCTCTAATACTTTTGGGAGGAAACTGCCCATCTTTCTCCTACAAAGCATTCAGTGGATTCAAACTGCTAACCTTCCAATTAGAATCAGCTTCTAATGCATAACACAACCAGAACTCCCAAGTGTTTTACATACATCATCATAAATATTTCATTCAACAACTCCCTGTAGCGTAGATCACAGTCTCACAATTTGGAGTTGTCAAGAGGCTCAAGAAGTTTAAGTGTCTCTGTCAATGTTTCATAGAGTAGCAGACGTTATCTAGGTCTCTAGCATCAGAGGATTACAGCCTAGCAGGAAAAGGAAGATGCAATTGATTGTTCATGAGCCCAAAGAACTCACATTCAGCCTAGCTTTTCCCCTGCCAAAGATCTTAATACGCAGAATTTCGTGAAAACTGTTTATTCCCACATTTTCCTAGGCATGAAGTGGAGTGTAGTAACGGAGTGGCTCCCAGCAGACTCTGCTGCTAACTTACAATCCAGCATCTCCAGAGGGTGAATTCCGCCAGTTATTCCATGAAAGATAGATGGGCAGTCTCCTCCCACTGGATTTAGAACCTTGTGTCTCTCTTGACAGTAGTGAAAGAACGATAGGAGTGACCGTTTCATTTTTTTTGTTTTTGTTTTTTTGTGTTTGTTTGTTTTCTTAATTTTAATGAACGTTTACAGAGATGTAGGGTTTCCAGTCATTCATTGTTGCACTTTTCTCCTTGCCTACCCCCCTCCCCCTCAATTAACTTTTTTTCCTTGAAAAGTAGAAGAAAAACTCTTTCATTGCTGTGCAGTCCCTCCCCCCCACTACTCCACTCTACTCCACTGTGCAGCCTTCGCTCTGGACTCCTGTCATGACAATAATACCTAATCACATATCCCTTTTAAACAGTTCTCTCCCTCATCTGTTTCAATGCAGTATACATCATTCCTCCCCTCCTTCTCTGTCTTCCCTCAACCCCAATGGCAGTCCTGTTTTACAATAGTGTCCCTATGCAATATTTGTCCTTTTGTGACTGAGATATTTCACTCAGCATAATGTCCTTTAGGGTCATCCCCTTTTATTTTATCTCATGAGTTCCTTGTTTTTCAATGCTGCGTAGTATTCCATTGTGTGGATATACCACAGCTTCTCTATCCATTCGTTTGTTGATGGGCACCTGGGTTGTTTCCAGCTCTTTGCTATTGTGAACAAAGCAGCGATAAACATGGGTGTGCAGACAATTTCGTTTTGAGTCACATGAGCTGGGAACCTCTCTTTTCACACCTGGACTAGAGACAGACACATGACAGAGGACAGGGAGAATTAGAGAAGAACTATTACTCACATCCTATAAATACTGGGGATGAAGAATTTCTTTATCTACCTTAATTATTTATGTAGTATTATCTTGCCATCAAAAAGAAAACTTTTCAAAACTAGCCTCGAATGCAGTGAATTTACATCTTACAGAGGACTCGGGCTCTACAATGTTAAAGTGAGGGAAAATCAAGCATAATCACAATTTCTCTTGTTCAGCCTTTAATCATCCAAGGTTGGAATGGATTGCCCTGTCTTGGGCAGAACACCAGAGGAAGTGGTCTATTTGCATTCAGAGGCTGCATGGTGTGAAAATTATATATCTTTAAAGCCCAAGAGTCACACTCAGTGCAACAAGATACTCATAACACAAAAGGCATTTGAGCACAGATTCCTACTGGGGGAGCAGATGATTCATGTCTCCATCTCAGGCTATTCTTCTGGGCAAAGGCACAGTGTATCAATCTCTCCCTCCACACTATTTGAATATTGGGAAGTTAACTGTGTACACGTTTCTACTCTACTGTTTTCTTTAAGAGTGGAATTTAAAAAAAATACATTATTTCGACTTTGCATTATTAACCAGTATATGTTACCAAGAATAGGTGTTCAGGGAGACATACACATTTTTTAAGGTAATTTTGTTGGTAGAGAGAAGAAAAAAAAGAAAAGAAATTAAGCAAAGTACATTACATATCTACTAGGTTAGACAACATTTAAATTTTATTCTTCTAACAATTTTTTTTTTAAGATTTAGAAACTTTCTCAGCTTTTTTAAAAGTAGAAGTGGGGTGAAAGAAAATATATAATACACAAAAGAGTGAGTTTAAAATGTAAAGTTTTACTCATCTCCATCTTACTTTTCTGTACTCTTAATTTTGATCTCTGCCTTGTGGCTGGGTTCCATGGTTTATTTGGAAATTGGCAGTCCTGACCATATGGGGAGAGAAACCAAGTGTGAATCAGACTGCCTATTTTCCTTTCCTCTTTAAGTATTTCCATTCATGTCCTTTCTTGGCATTTCCCTTTCTGGTTGTAAGGACACTGTATTAACAAGCTTGGATTTGTTTGCCAGCTAAGAATTATGTACCAAAACACAAATATGTCTGAAAATCTGCATTTTGGAAATTGATCATTATATAATTCTGAAGGTCAGACACTAGCCATCTTAGGATTTTATTTGAAGTCAAAGAATTGACTCAACCAAAAATTGCAAGAATCATCTTTGCAAAGCCATGGCTGAAATCAATGCTTCCATTTTCACAATGATATTTTGTTGGGACTTTAATCACTATAGAAATATTTTGACATCCAACCATTTGCTTCACATCACAAGACACGACACCCCTGAAATAGATTACCAGTCTAGAATACTTCTGTGGACCCCACAGAGGTTTTATTTTATTCTCTAAATGTGTCTGGGAACAGATATTGACTTAACAAGATGGGATTTTAGTAGTTCTAGCATAAAAGAAAGATAAATGTTTCACTAAATCATTGATAAAAGCTTAACATATTGATCGTTTCTTAATAATTCTGTAACAGAGCCATCATAACCAGGCATAAGTAGCACCCACTGTCAGCGTGGGAGTGGAGCTGTGATTCTGAGACCAGAAGAGCCCTTTGGCCCCTGCTCCCTCCCACCCACCACTCCTCAGTGCGTGGCTCTTTAGTTCGGTGCAAACACTTGTGATAGATCAAGAATTAATCACAGCCATTAATGCTCTTCACAAAGAAGCTTGTGTGGTTTGCTCCTGTGAAACGGTCTGTTCCTCGAGATGATGAGTTCATTCATCTGGAACAACATTAGTTCATCAAGGTCTGTGGTTTATCCGAAGATCAAATTCCTGTAATTTTGCATGCCATCTGATTTAATGTCCACTTAGGTTAGCAGTTAGCCAGCCATAGGCAGGCACAACAGCACACACACTCAACGTCCCAACCTGGAGAAAAGTCAAATTCATACACGATTCACCCCGGCCTCTTTAGATGGAGGTTGCCTCGCTGCTTTTACTTCTCTGGAGGAAGTACACATCTAGATAATGCCAACTCTTATTAAGAAAAGCCTACATAACATGCAACACTGCATGCAGAAATGATCGCGTTCAAAATCTACACTTGAGAAGGGCTTTCAGTGAAAGAGGATAGGGAAGAGGAGGCTGATTTAGAAGAGATTGTACACACTACTTTGGGAAGTTCTCATGCCATATACTCAAGTGCAGCTACGACATTTAAAAGCAAAGGGTCAGTTGACGAGCATTTTACTGATGCCGACTTTGGGAGCTTGATGCGCCCTTTCACTAGAAGAAAAGTTGGAGCTTAATTTTGTATCAACTTATTTATGACTCTTCGCAGTGGCAGTTTTGATCCAGTTCAGTTTTGAAAAGGCTTCATCAGCAGTTGAAAACAACCAGTCTCTTATTGGGAGCGGGGGTGTGTGTGTCGGGGTGTGTGTGTTTATGAAAAGTACCTGTGCCTTGGAAAAACAGATTCAAAGTTATGTGAAGCTTTATTTCCACAGTTGTTCCCCCAAAATTGTTTCAAGGCAAGAGACTTGCATACATCCGTGAATTCTTGGGGTTATGTTAGGTTCAACTAGCCAGCTTTCTTTACAGAGGAATTTCTTAGCATCTTAGAGAATTCTTCTTTTTCTTTGTAGCTCCAGAAAGAAGCTGTCTTTGCCTCATTTGGCCTCAGAACATTCCCCCTGCCCTGCCCCGGGGACCCTCATTCACTGATGAGAAAATGCTGGCATAAAAGATGCTTCTTGCTATCAAACATTTTATGTACGTTTGTAGATTTGCAGATTCTAGAAGTAGCACAGTTGGTAGGGGGTCCTGATACTCACCCTAAGGCAGCATCTCTTTGGTGGTTCAAATCCACCAACAAGTCTCTTCCTGTGTGATTTACAGCTTCTGAAAGCCCACGGGAGGGTCTTCTATGAGTCAGTCCTGACTCCATGACCCTAAGTTGAGTTGGAGTTGGGAACTATTGAACGGGAGTTTCGCTGGCAGAGTCCACAGGGAGTTGTAATGTGACCCCCAAAGCTGAGTGTCTCTGATGGTTCAAACCCATGGGCAGAGCTGAGCGAGCAAGAGGGGTGATCTCCTCGCTCTTGATTTGTAACCTCCTCCCTGTCCATTTTTAGCCCCTGAAAACCCCTGTAGTCAGACAGGAGTCAATTCAGACTCAATGACAACAGGTGGAGTTGAGAAATGCCCCAAACGTCCTACACATGGTCTTAGCCTCACCTTGTCATGGAGTTCATTCTCACCCAAAGCAACCCTTTGTTGGGTTTCGGAGGCTGCATGTTGTAACGTGGGGAGACTTCCCATATCTTGAAGTTGCCGGTGGGGCCAAACCTGAGGGATCATGGTCTTTGGGTTCACAGCTATAGACTTTACCACAAGAACCGCACGATAGCTGATTACTAAATTATTTTGGTAATAAACACTCTTCAAATGAGGAGAAGAGCCGTGAGGGCTGTGTGTGATTTTGACAAATGGAACTTGGCTTCATATCCTTGAACTATGATTGTTTCATCTCCTAAGTGCTGTGACTATCAGAGATAAGCAAAGGGCCTGTTTTCTAAGTGGCGTGAACTTATTAGAAGACCTAGAACTTCAACTTACACCCTGAGCAGTTCATGTCAGTCATTGCCATGTCATTGGAATCCATGAATAACTGACCCTGTAGTGGATTTGTGGAGGCTGTAAATCTCATGGGAGGAGAGTGTCTATTGTTCATCTAAGGAGCTACTGATGGGTACGAAATGTCAAAGAAGTTCTGTCTTTGGGTTCGTAGACTATGCCAGCAGGGCTCGCGTGGACCTTAAGCAGAGCAAAATATTTCTATAAAGGAATGAAGCAGGACACTGGTATGGAAAGATAAATTAGCATAACGTAACAGAGGAGATCACAATGTGGATGATATATTGCAGTGGGCAAATTCTCTGTCAGGAACCTCTTCAAAAAACTCTTGAGCAACGATGTTAGTTTGAAGACTAAGGTGTACCTGACCCATACCATGGTCTTTTCAATCTCTTGTTATACATTTGAGAGCTCTACAGTGAATAAGGATGACAGAAGAAGAATTGATAGCTTAAGTTGTGATGTGGGGGAAGAGTACTGAGTATTCCATGGACTGCCAAAAGAATAAACCGATATGCCATAGAAAAGTGCAGCCAGGGTGCCCCTTAGAGGAAAGGATGGTGAAGTTCTATCTCTCATGCTTTGGACAAGTTGCTATTCCTTGGAAAGGGACATCAAGTTGGAAAGTCAACAAAAGACAGGAAGAACCCTAACGAGATGGAGTGACACAGTGACTGCACCGATGGCCGAGTGTCCCAGAGGGAATGAGGACGGTACAGGGTAGGAAAGGGCTCCGGTCTGTTGTTCATAGAGTCACTTTGAGTCATCCTCAACTCTACAGCATTTAACAGCAACAGAGGTTTTCTGTTTTGTATTGTTTTGGATTTTGCTTTGTGTTTGTGGAATTTTTTTAAATAAATTTTTTCTTTTGTTTTTTAAAATATTTTTTTGTGATGATCTCGTTGTTTCAGGAATACAAAGTTTGTTATAAGAAGCTGCTCTGCAATCTGAGAGGCACATAGCTTGAATCCACTAGCTGTTTCATAGGAGAAGGGTAGTCTGTCTCCTTCCATGCTATTCATTGCCTCTGAAAACCTGTTGAAGGGTCAGCTATGAGTTGATGGCACACAACAGTAGCAAGAAGTTTTATATACTTCTTGTGGTGTATCGTAGAGTCCGAACTGACCCATAGCTGACCCTCTGGCAGGATTTCAGAGGCAGTTAATTACACAGGAGATTTCCCATCCTTCTCCAACAGAGCAGCTGGTGGTCTTGAACTGCATGACTTTGGGATTGCAGTATAGCTTCTTGCCATTAGGCCACCAGAGATCTGTGTATACTAGCACCATAAAACTTTAGGCTTAAAATTACTAAGAGCTTCTACTACTGGGCCACAGCTAACAGAAATGTCAAGATCCTGTAGAAATAAGTCAACAGATTGATCAAACCAATGCCTAGAGAAAGGGAAAGGGCCCAGGACAGTGTTCAGATAAAGGCAAATGCTTGGTGCAGAAATGTAAACATTGTGGAGGAGAGAAGTGCTCATATGGTGCTACGCAGATGAACCATCAACAGTAGCAGAAGTTCCATATTAGGAAAGACCAAAGGCCATTCAGTTTCTTACTCAAAAGTTACTGAAGATGTCAGTGTGAACAAACAGTTATTCTGTTCTTGGGAATCTTCCATGGGCTCAGAAGAGAAGTAAGACCTTTATAGAAACATGCAGAACATTGGTAGGTAGACAGGGCTATGAACTAGGGGAGAAGTACAGAGGACGCTGAGGTGAAGGAGGTCAAACTCAGTTGGTTGAAATCAGGAAGAGCATAACACAAAGGATGATATTGAAGGAGAAATGAAAATGTCATCCCAGATAACGGAAGCAAGAGAATAGATTATATGCTAAGGGAAAGGATGATGATTACAGATACACTAACTGACAAGAATGATGTTGTTTTTAGTTACTGTTGAGTGGGCTCTCGCTCTTAATGATCTTATGGATGTTTTTGTTAAGTGCCATCGACTCGTAGATAGCTCATAGCAACCCTATGAATGAAAGACCTAGGCACTGTTCATAGTGTTGCCAGAGGCAAGCTATTTCAAAAGTGGATGCCGCTCCTGCTTCCAAGCTTGTTTTAATAGGGAAGCTCCACCAAACACTGTCCACCATGGGTAACCATTATCGCATTTGACACATCAGTGTCACAGCGTTCAGCATCACAGCCACCATGAGTTACCTCTGTACAGCAATGCACAGACAACTGCTATACCATGTAGAAGAATGTTTGACCAAAAACAGTTAAAACCAGGCCTGAGGGGCACAGATTAAAATCACCAACCTTGGCTTGGTAGTATCACTGTCTGTCCACTAAGCCAATGTAGCTCTCTCTATGTTGTTGTCATTGTTGTTAAGTGCTGTCAAGTTGTAGATGACTCATATGGATATACGACGGCCTTATGGATAGATAGCAGAATACAATGCTGCCCGGTCTGCTCCATCTTTATGATATCTGCTGTGCTTGAATCCATTAGTAACAATAGCTCTTCTTTACCAAACATATGGTGTGAGACATACCTAATGGATTTACATACATTAACTCATGTTATTCTCAACATTTTGCAACCCAACTGAACCTTGCTCTCGATTCCGACCAGGCTTATGCCCACTGTCATAGTCACTGTATCAATCCAGCTACTCGAGGGTCTTCTTGTCTATGTCTCTCATCCCCTGACTTTCTCACCATGTTGCTTTTCTCCCCAAAGACTGACATATTCTGCCAACATGCTCAAAGTATGTGAGGAGAAGGTTTGCCATTCTGATCTCTGAGGAGCACTCTTTGTTGGGCCCCCTCCAAGACAGATTTGTTTGTTCTTTGGTCAGTCCATGGTATTCAATTCTGTTTTCCAGCACATAATTTAAAGGTATTCATTCTTCTTTATTCATTGTCCAACTTTCACAGGCACAGAAAGCAATTGGAAATATCATGACTTGGATCTGGTGTCCTTAAACTAGCATGCTCACTCTTGAGAACTTTGGAGAGGTCCTTGACAACATATTTTCCCAATGTAACATGCTTTGGTTTTTTTTTTTTTAATTTCTGACTACAACACTGTTAAATGACTAGTGCTGTTATATCTGGAGGAACATTCTTCCACTTTGCACATCACTCTTTGTCAATGTGCTGTATGACATAACCCGGTTTGCTGTGATGCTGAACCTTGTGCCACTGGGGTGTCAAATACCATAATGGTTTTCCACTGTACACAGTGTTTAGTGGAGCTCCCAGTTGTAAAACAGGTTGGGAAGCAGGACTGGCATCGACTTCCTAAGCCACATGCCCTTAGAAACTCTATGAACTTGGAGAAATGATGATAGTTATGGAAAGGCTATGGATCTTTTGTTCATAAAGTCGCTATGAGTCAACCTTGACTGGACAACAATCAACAACAAAAATATCATGATGGGTGTTGATTGTTGATTCAGGTAAAATTAAACCCTGGGCAAGTTTACTCTCTTCTCCATCTATCATGATATTGCCTGTTGGTCCAGTAGTGAGGATCTGTATTTCCTTGATGTCGAGATGGTGTCTATATTGAAGGCTGTACTCTTTCACATTTTGCAGCAAGTAGTCAAAGTCCTCTTGACTTTGAGCAAGCAAGGCTGTACAATCTATATTACGCAGGTTGTCAATGAATCCTCTAATCCTGGGTCCATATTCTTTTTCATATAATCCAGCTTTCAAATGATTTCTTCATTATATAGATTTAATGTTGTTGTCTTTTGGTGCCATTGAGTCGAGAACAACTCAGAGTAACCCTATGAACAGCAGACCTGAACCCTGTCTTATCTCGTACCACCCTCATCATTTCTGATAGACTTGAGCCCGTTGCATTTGGTTTAAGGTCTTCCTTTCTTTTGCCATCCTCCACCTTACCAAGCATGCTGCCCCTCTCCAAGAACTCGGGTTTTTCTAACAACATGCTGAAAGTCCATGAGCTTTGTCATCTTTGTCACCAAGGAGCACTCTGGCTATATTTTCTCCAGACATTTCTATGTGTTCTTTCGGGAGAACATGGGATATGCAGTATTAACATGACGAAGAATTGGAATCCCAGAACACTTAATTGTGCTCATTAGAAATCTATTGTTGTTGTTGTTGTTATGTGCCGTCGAGTCGCTTGCGACTCATAGCGACCCTATGTACAACAGCCCTAAACTCCGCTCTGTCCTGTGCCAATCGCACTGTCTCTGACACTCCCATCCCAATTATCCCAGTCACTGAATCAGTCCACCTCATAGAGGGCCTTCCTCTCCTGCACTGTCCCTCCACCCTCCCAAGCATGATGTCCCTCTCCAAGGACCGGTCTCTCCTCACAACATGTCCAAAGTGTGCTAGACGGAGCCTCAGAATCCTTGCCTCCAAGGAGCCACCCAGTTTAACCCTTTCCAGGACTATACCTAGAGCTAAAGTTGTTGTCTGAGCAGAACAAGAGAACAGTTCAGGGTTTAAACTAAGAAAGATGTGCCTCAGAGTTGTATCCTTATATATTAAATAAGTAGGGAGAAAAGATTCAACCCTCGTGCATACCTTTCCTGATTTTAAACTATGCTTTGTTCCCTTTTTCTGTTAGGACGATAGTTTCTTGGTATAGATTTCACATAAACATGATTAAATGTTTTGTTTTTTAAATTTTATTTTATTATTTGTGTGTATGTGTGTGTGTGTGTGTGTACTGTCAAGTCGGATCTGACTGGTACAGGAGAAGATTGTCCCTCCTTCTCCAGCAGAGCATCTGGTGGATTCAAACTGCGTACCTCTAGGATTGCAGTGCAATTTCATGCCACTAGGTCACCAGAGCTCCCTATGATTAAATGTTTTGAGATTCCTATTTTTCTCTGTGTTATCTATAATTTTCTTATGATCCAGAGTCAAATATTTTTGCGTAGCTAATAAAACACAGATAAACATCTTTTTAATAATCTTTGCTTTCCCCCAAGACCCATCTTACCTTACCCTCCATGGCCTCTTCTGAATACCTACCATGTAACAGTCATGTTCATTTTGGACAAGAGGACTGACTGATTGACCCAGTTTCTAATCTCCACAGCTATAAAGTTCACCAGGAAAACATTGCAGAGAATGGATTTTTTTCCTGGCCTTGGTAACAAATTATGATTTGAAACTAGTGTCAATGTGTATGTGTCCCTTCCCTCATTTTTAGGATCTCAGTGGTGTCCTACTGTGACCTCAGAAAACCCCCTCTCACAGATTGGAAGAAAACACAGTAGGTGAGACAGAACAAATGCAGCTGCGAGCCAGACAGAGATGGACCTCTTCAGGGATAACAAATCTTGAGGAAAACAAAACATTTGTCATGAAATTCTTCTCTTCCTTAGGCCAGGGTAAGGATTATGGCAATTGATATTGGAATGGAAGAAAGAGGATAGAAAAATACTTAAACATTACCATTCCCCGAAGTGTAGGCCAGACTCTCTTCCACATTCCCTGTAAGTTTAAGTTTACTCGAACTCATTCCATCAACACAAATATTGTGAAATATATAGTATTTTGACCCATTCCCATGAACTCAGCACTGTTCACACTCACATTACCCAATTTATTTTCCTAACACTCGTATTAGGCTGATATTATGAAACTTTCAGGAAAACCAACTCAAAGGTTAAGTGACTTTACCCAAAGGCACACAAGAGAAGACAGGGATAGACGTCTTCCAACCCACTTTCCTCACAAGATTAAGGGTTCTTTCTAAAACTATGGGGTGGGAGGCTGGAGGAACTGACCCTTGAGTTACTGCATAACCTATTAAATACTGTTGTGTAAGAATAAATTAATTACAATTAATGAAAAATAAATTCTGATGGAATTGACAGGGTTCCATAAGAATGTACTACTTATCGAATTTTTGGTTCTTGACTGAAGAAGGATGATGCATTTGACTTTTTGAGATTGTAATGATAATTCATGGTACTTGGCATCAAATAAAAAGATGGTGACAGAAATCTGTCCTCATTGATTTAAAGGACTCTTGTCTGGACTGTAAGATGGATGTGTTATACATTTTTTGTGAATAACTCTTGTTGTAAATGTACATTGGCTTGTCACTTTTTCCTCTTGAATGTATCTTTTGATGCACACATCAGAGTGTCTCACTTCCCTGCTTTAGAGAGGAGACTAGTAACGAGTTTTTGTTCCTCTTTCCACCAAAATTTTATGTACTATGTTTTACTGAAGTGCTTGTTTTGTCAAAATCTTTTCATCTAAACTTGTGACAAATATTTTGTTGTCCTTCAGCTACAGAATATCCACTCAGCGTAATAGCTTGGACCTGAAATTCATCAAAATAGCCCCACAAAAAAGATTTTCAATATGGCAGTCTTAATTGGAGTTTAGGAAATAAATCTTTGTGTGTAATAATTTATTCACTACAGCCCTTGTCTCAGTAAAGTATTTCATCTTCGTTTCCAAAGAGCCGTTAGTCATTACTAAATATATTTAAGTTGGGGGGGGGGGGAATCAACCACACACAAAACACAAAACACCCGTACTTTCATTCTGGCCAAATATATTCTAAAATGTTCAACTGTTTAAGGCTTCCTGAACGTTTTTCTAAGATCAGATAGGTGATTATGCTTGTGTAGTTAATTAACAAGAAGGGAAGTCCGTAATGGTTCACCGGGGAAACTTTGGTATCCCAGTGTCTGTTGTGAAGGATCCCGTCTGTAGGGACGATAACAGGGTACTAATTCTGAAGGCGCACAGTGCCGTCCCACAAAGGCATCAAGATTTGTAGGAAATCAACCCTCCAGCAGTCCTGGCAAGCCAGACTGACCCCAGCAAATGAAAATAATCAAAAGTAATTAGAAGCGTGCTGGACTACCCCTCGGAGAGCCGAGCGGGAGAGTAAACATGCCTGGATCCTCCAGCCACGGCAAAGGCCCATGTCTGAGCTGTTAGGTGCCCTGACCTTGTCCACATAAAGATGTGATTTATGAACCGCAGGGCACAGCAGCAGGGCTTCTGTCTTCTCCTGGAGAACCAAATTACTGAGGTGGAGATTAACATGCTTTCAGTCGGGCCTGTTTCCAGACCAAGGGAAATTTTTTATTTACATTTTTTTTAACCTTTAATTTCCTCTTTTCTTTTTTTTTTTTTTAACAGCTTTTTGTGCAATAGATTTTTTTTTAAAAGGCAGAATCCATCAAGAGTGACCAGAAATACCTCTCTCTCACGTAGTGGTGATGATGTGTGTTGGTGACCATGAGCATTGTGTTTATATACTGTTTTGGTGTGTTTTCTGGGGCTGCCTACCCAGCATTCAGAGTTCACCTTCATTTATAGGGAGCCCAGCTTATGGGCTATACCCTGTCTAAAATTATATAAGTCATTAAAATGAAACAGAATATTGCCTCTGCTTTTATAGTTTTCTAAACTAGTTTCATTTTTTAAAAATATTTTCTAATTGAGATTTTAAGGAAAGTTTATAAAGAACTTGGATTTCCATTCATTCATTGTTGCACATTTTCCTCCCTGCACCCACCCCCCAGTCACTTTTTTCTCTGGGGGGGAAAAGTTCTTTCATTGTTATACAGCGCCCGCCACCCACCACGTTCCTATGCAGCTCTTATTCTGGACTATCATGCCGATAATACCCAATCATATATTCCTTTTATACAGGTCTCTCCCTTGTCTGTTTCAGTGCTGTGTAGATTATTTATCCCCCTTTTTCTTAGTTTTCCCCAACCTCCATGTCAGTCCTGCTTTACAACAGTGCAGTATTTATCTTTTTGTGACTGGGATATTTCATTCAGCATAATGTCCTCCATGGTCACTCATTTTGTATAATATTTAATGATTTCCCTGTTTTTCTCTGCTGCATAGTATTCCATTGTGTAAATATACCACAGCTTCTCTATCCATTTGCTTGTTGATGGGCACTTGGATTGTTTCCAACTCTTTGCTATTGTGAACAAAGCAGCAATAAACATAGGTGGGCATGTATCTGCTTGGGTGTCAGTTCTGGTTTCTTTAGGGTAAATTTCCAGTAGTGGAATTGCTGGGTTAAATAGTATTTCTATTTCCAACGTTTTGAGAAAGCACCATACTGCCTTCCATAGTGGTTGCAACCATTTTGCACTCCCACCAAGAATGAATAAGAGTTCCAGTTTCTCCACAACCTCGCCAGCATTTGATGTTTGCTGATGTAGTTGTTTTAGAGTCTATTAGAAGATATGTTGCTGTTCCTAGAGGCTGTGGAGTTTCTAAGTCATTAGGACTCTGTGCACTAGAACAAAACATCATCTGACCATGACCCATTCAGTTGTTGTGTTGGAGCCCACAGCTGCGGTCACTGTGTCAGCTCATCTCACAGGCTGCCTTCCTCCTTGTTTGTCTCTGATCGTCTCCTTTACCAGACATGACCTTCTCCAGACCCTGATCCATCCTATGAAGTCTAAAGTGCATGACAAAGTCTCACTCTCCTCCCCTCTTAAGGAGCAAAGCTCCTTCTGGTCAGGTGTTTCTCAGAAAGGTCCTTCTTTCTGTTAATCCTTGTCATATATTCAGCATTCTTCATCGACAACATGATTCAGAAGCATCAATTCTCCTTTGGTCTTGTCCGTTGTCTAGCTTTTGCCTGCATATGAGGCAATTGGAAACACCCTGGCTTGGGTTAGGTGGACTTTGGTCTTCTAAGTGACTTTCTTGCTACTTCACACCTTAAAAAGGTCCTTTGCAGTGAATTTCAACCAATACAATACATCTTTGATGTCTTGGCTGTTTCTTCCATTAGCATTGATTGTGGATCCAATTGAAGCAAAATCCCGGAAATTGTCACTCTTTTCTTCCATTTTTCATAATGGTGCTTACGGATCCATTTTTCTTTATACTGAAGTGCAATATATACTGAAGGCTGTCTTTGATCTTCCCCAATAAATTTTTCAAGTCCTCTTTGCTTTTAGGAAGCAAATTTGTCATCAACATGACAGGTTGGTGAGGAATATTCCTCCAAGGTTGTACTGGGTTCTTCTTTTCTCCACAGAGTCCAGTTCTGTGATAATTTGCTAGGCAAACAATAACAGCTCAATCTTATTACAAGGCTTACTGTTTTATTAACATTTATTGTTGTATTGCAAGTAGTTGTCTAAAAAATAATAAAGGTTTGGGAGAATCTTTGGGTGGCAAAAATTTGGAGGGGAAAAGGTGAGAGATAAATTACAGTGTCTGGATCAGTAGAATTATCTACGTACACATCACCACGTCTGCTCTTGAGCCTTGTAAATACGCCTCCAGTTTGATCTTCTCTTTGTGTCAGCAAGGTAAGGCAAGGTTTCAAGAAATTCTATTCTGACATGTAAAAGGAAACATTGATTTTCTTTTTAAACACACATCAATATCTATACATGAAGCTAATTTAATTAGCAAGCAGTTATTGTTCAGCCAAATGTCAATTTCTCAGATTATTTCATGTTCCTTGACATGAACTGTAGGGAAACAAGATTTCACAGGATCTCTGTGAAATAAACTGCCTCTGAGAAGCATTAAAATGTACAAGTGTATGTTCTCAAAAAAGCTACAAAAAGACGGTGTTAAAGAGTTAAGTCCAACCTGAAGTTCAATGTGGATTTAGCCACCTCGAGAAATCCAAAGCTGCAGAATGAAGGAAACTCTGCTTAGGCTGAGGGTTGTAAAGCGCCTTCCTCTATAAACTAAAAACATAATGTCAGGGTGAATGGGAACATACTTTATTAACTTTATAGTATTGAAAACTGCCAGCCAGTTGTCTTGTTTTTAAATATTGTCCTCTGCAGAGTGTTACAGTGCTTTTTGTCCACAGGAAGCCTATTAAAAGTGGACAGTGCAGTCATTTCATCTGGCTTTGGCGGGACTGCTTTGCTTTCCTTTAATGATGTGCTGGAATGTACCATGCCCATAGGCTCTCCATTAGCAGAACTTTTACTTCTGGGACGACCATGAAGTTTAAGGCTTAAAAGAAGCATCAGCTTACAGTCTTGTGGGAATCACTCGAATACTGGGGCACTAACTTCTTACTGCTTTAACTAATATATTGACTTATTTTACATAAACAGTTACACAATGAGGGCAGAGCCAGTGGCCTTATTGGAAATCTTTGGGCCTTTTAAAGATTCTGAAATCCGTGGAGCTAGGGGAGGAAGGAAGGGGCCTGAGGAGGGTTTATGCCCTTTTCTAACCAGGAAGAAAACACATTAACCTTTTCCACCCCAGACCTGCCATCAGCCAAAGGCGAATCTTTACAGCTCCTAGAGAAATCTATCCGTTCACACTCAGACCTCACATTTTCCAATGCATTTTTCCTGGTAGACCAGAATTAACAGAATGAGACAGAAAAGAGAAAATAAAAAAAAAAAAAGAAAGAAAACCACAATCATTTCTGCGAGAGAAAATTTTCAAAATTTGACTCTTCTGTCTTCTGCTAAACGATGCATCTGATAACACTTTGTCCTCCCATTCCATCGCTTGCATATCTAGATCATTAGTTCTCCTACATGTTTGCAAATTAAAGTTGGTTTGAGATTATAGTAAAACCATTATTTTTAATAGCCCATTTCAAGGGCAGCGCTAAACACTGCAGACCGTGCATGTTCCTGATTACTGCTGAGCAGACAGCGGCTTTTGCAGATTAATTTGTAACTGGTAACTACTGTAAACATTTCACCAGAAATCCCAAGGAATAAAGGGACTTGGGAGTGGTATTTGGCTGCTTGTATTTATTTATTGTTTTAAAAACCCGATGGAAAACAAGCTCACCAGAGAACAAGTCAAGTCTCCTTCACAAAACCTTTATCCTCTATCCTGGCTTTCTAGTTTGCTCCACTTCTGTTATGGGAGGTGGACTTGGGTTTTCTCCTTAAGGATTACTATTTAAATAGCAAGAGGCACCTTTTAAGAGAAACAGGGCACCTCTAAATACCCTGGGGTCTTCTCCTCAACCAGACAAACTTCATGTTGTGTCACGAGGAAGGAAAAGAGTGGCGTGGCCGTGCCTTTATACAAAGTTATTATATGACCAAGAAAGAAAGGGGGTGCGAGTAAGTGATAGGGAGAGAGAGATAGGTTATTTATTACTTTCATGTTTTGCCAATTGCTTTGCAGGGTTCCCTTTGGGTTCCTTAAATGGCCTGCCCGTTTATTCAGTAGCTCATAAACTGATGATGAAGAAAGAAAGATGGTATTAGGTGATGGAGATGGCATTTCTAGAATTGTCATGTTAATGCCTAATAGTGATCGCAAGAGAGGGGGCTTCCAAGGTGTCATTCTGCTGTTGGCTGCATCTGGGAAGAGAACTTTCTAGAGATGGGAGTGAGTGGGAGCAGGGCTCGTGGTGCATGGTGCTCCGGGCATAGGTGTGCGCAGGGCGCACGGTGCACGGTGCGCGCAGGGCACTTGGTGCGGGCTGCGCGCTGGGCTGCGCTCGGGCTGCGCGCGGCGGCGGAGGGCGAGCCTGGCTGCGCGCACCGCGCGTTCACCTGGGTGGCTCGGCCGCCGCACAGCGCTTTCATCCGGGGCGCAGCGCCATCTACCGGCGTCCTGCCGCACCTGCAGGCGCCCAGACCTTGCCAAGGCGCCCCGCCTCCCCCACTCCAACCTTAATATAAGGGGGGGAAAAAAACCTCTGAGGCCCTTTCCACGAAACCCTTATTTAGCCTGGACCTGCTACTGATTCCAGAGGACCTTTTTGTGCTTATCCATCTGCGTTCCCTTCTTTCCAGAGCGGCTTTGTAAAGGCCAAAGCAGTGGGGGCTGCTCTGGTGGGGCCAGAAGGTTGGGGCGCTCAGCTCTCAGACCCCCTGATCAGGCCTCACTGTCTGAGGCCATCGTTTCCCCAGATTACTTGTATTTAATACACAATGCATCATAAAACAAATCCCTCATCCTGACAGGAAGAAAATAGAACAGCTCATAGCTCGAGCCGGTCCAATTTATGGCTAAATTAAAAAAAAAAAAAAAAGGCTCCGACAATGGGCGAGTTGAGGAAGGGCAGGAAATCAATGGCAGAAAAGCCCGGCTCTAAAAGGTTCTCAAGCGCTGAACTCTATGGGAATATCTGCTTGGGTTTTACGTTATTTACAAAGGATTTTTCCTGTCTTACCTACCACTGCTGTGCGAATTTTCCTCAAACAATAGCCATTATCTGAAACAACAGTTCAATGTCACAGATAACAGGCCACCAAAACTAATTAGTCACCACCTCTTGTCATTTTCTGTCCCCCCCTACCCCTATCCCTCTCTTTTGTTTCTATTTTTGTGTTAAAACCAGCCTTTTGGGGAAACAGGTCTACTAGATTTCCATGTCTATTTGCACTAGGAGGGAACAAAAAGTGGGTGACAAAGCAAAAAGTGTGGCCCCAGTTTGCACATAAAGTTTAACATCAGTGCTCTTCCTACACACACGCCCCCAAAATTTTCTTAGGCTTTCTCACTTGACTTAACTTTTTTCATTGTTGAGCTAGGGGAGAAGTTGAGTTTTGTCCATTTGTTTTTATGAATGGAGCATGGAGATTAACACACACACACACACACACATACACACACACACCATCTATTTCAATTTAATGGGTCTCTGAATTTTTCAAGGTGAACTGTAGTTAAATCCACGGACCATTTTATTTTGTTATTCGTTCCCTAGATTCATTCTTTCCATGTTGTTTCTGAAATGTGTTGGTGAAAATTCATATATATTTGGAATCGCCATTTATGATGTTAAAAGTTTTCAAATGTGAGCTGTCACATGGCTTACGTCCACTTTGGGGCGTTCATGGCGTTTTCACGAATGTCAGAGAAAATGACAAAAACTCACCAGACAGTCCTCAGTCTCTCTCATTCCAGCACGCGGTTATTTGGGCCGGTTAAATGCAAATAATGTTTCACATTTACTAACTTCTTCTACGAAAAAAGACTTGTTTTGAAAAGGACCATCTTCTGTTCACCTAAATATAAGAAAGGAGGGGATTAGATAAGAGCACGAATATCTGTTTTAAAATGCTCAGCAGAAAACTATACTTGTCATGTTTTCACTCCTTCACGGCTCTATTCTGAGAAATCGAATGTAATTGTGTTTCCTGTGAGCTAGCGTCCCTCTAGGTTCAGCCTCATCCTTGTTCCTGTTCAGCGCAAACACATCCCCAAAAGCAGCACTTTTACACCCCATCGTCTCTCCCCATCCCCCAACACACACACAGTGGCACACTTACACACACACACACACACACACACACACACCCTCGAGCCTACAGGACAGGGAAACAGAGGCTATTTCCCAGGGGAAAGAAATCCAGCCCGGCCAGATCTCCCCATTGGTTGTTTACTTGGCGAAATCTACATGTTTAAGGGGGCCGGCGCATCCATAATCAGTCTGTCCCCGTAGGACTTGGTTCTTGGCGACCTTTTTGTGACCTCTCCCGCCAGAGGAGGCTGCTGTCACTTTAAAAATTTACTAAGAGAGGAGCCCCTCCGGCTTCCGATCGTCTGGGCGGCAGGAGATAGCTCCTTTCTCCCTCGCCCGGGCTCTTTCTGGATGGCCGAGCAGATCCTCTTTAAAGAGACAGTTCATGAAATAGAAACCCGGCGCGGAGCTCGGCGCTGGAAAGGGGCAGCCCCGGAGGGTCCGCGCGCGGGGCAGGCGCGGCGCGCAGGGCAGGGCGCGCAAGGAAGGCGCAGCGCGCGGGGGCTCCGGCCAGGGCTCCCCGCTCCGCGCGCGCCCCGGGCCCCCCACCTCCCCGACTCTCCTCCTCCTCCTCCAGCCGGCTCTCCCCTCCTCGGAAAGGGGACCCAGAAGTGCAAGAAGTTTTAGTGGGTCTCAGATAACTTTCATTACACATCGGGCTGATAAGAGCAAGAGAAAGTGAGAAAAGAGGGAGGTGAGACGTGAACCAGAAGGAACAGCTCGGAGCTCATTTAGGAAAAGGGGGGGGGGAGCCCAAACACACTAAACCCGGGTCACCCAGACGCGAGAGGAGACTTCATTTCTGGGTTTAAAAATACACAGTTGGAGGACAATAAATCTGAAACGCGTGGTCCGGGCGAGCAGATCCTAGTGGCGGACAAAGTTAGCCGAGACCCATTTGGAAATCCAGACCTCGAGGTTTTTTGGTTGGTTTTTGGTTTTTGTCCCCTTCTTTTTCTCCCCCCCCTTTTTACATCTCGATATGTTGTTGCTCGGGATCGTTTGAAAGGATTTTCGCTCAGGAGAGTTGGGGGCTGCTGATGGCTTTATTTTTGTTACTTTAAGTGCTCCTGTGACTGTCTTTTATTGCTGAGTTGAGGCCATAGAAATATTAAGGTAAGAGAACTCCTTTTTTTTTTTTTAAATCTTGGCGATGCGCACAGTTTGTAAGTTGGGCCAGTTTCCTGCCCGGGCACCCCTTCCCCCCCATCCCAGCCCAGCGCAGCCTGCGCTCGCTCCTGCGTCCCCGCAGCTTCCCCGCGTCCCGGGGCGGCCAGCTCCCCGGTGCCTCCTGCCAAGGCGCGGGCTCTCCCCGGGGGTGGCTCCGGCCTTTGCGGGGCTCCCGGGCTCCCCGGTGACCTCGCTCCCGCGCGCTCTTGCCGGGCTTCCCCTCCCTCCCTCTGTGTGTGTGTGTGTGTGTGTATGTGTGTGTGCGCGCGCGCGCGCCTGGGTCTGTCCGTCTGTGTCAGGGACGCACAAGGTGGGGTTGCCAAAATCTGGATTCCTGGCACTCGCCACGCGACTTTGGAGCCGCTTTCGGGCCCAGGTCCACCTTGCCAAGTGAGCAGCTTAGCTGTCCAACAGCGTGTGCTGCTTCGCGAGTCACATACGGACCCTTTGGCTGGATGGTGGGGATTTTCCCCCTCCTTTGCTGGTGGTTTTTTTTTTTTTTTTTTTGAAAGGGCCTTTCTCTAAAGTCCAGTTAAAGGGATTTAAAAAAAAACAAAAACAAAAACAAAAAACAACAACCCTATTTTAGCAGTTTGACAGCTTTTAAAAACACAGGAGGAGTGTGTTCGGTGAAATGACGGAATATATGTTGTTGCTTTGCTTTATTTTATTCACGATTTCGGAGACGATGAAGACGTTTGGGGAGACAAATATAGTTCTGTTAGCAAATGAAACGTGAATAATTCACCCAGTGGGGGTGAAGGGTGGGGGCTACGGGGGTTTGGTGGTGTTTTTGTTTTTTGGGTTTTTTTTTTTTTTTAAAGTCAACCTTTTGTCTTGGGGCAAGAATCTTTGAGAGTAAGACAGTTAATACGTTGGTGAAATATTTGGATAATCATGTAACAGATATGCAAAAAGAACATTCTTTGGAAATGAAACTTTTTCTTTACCCCCAAATATGTAATTTAACTGTTGACAGTAGCAATGGTAATAATGTTAACACGAACTAAAATTACAGCTAGAATTTTTATGTGTAGTGTGTGTAATACTTAACTCCCTGCCCTCGCAGAAGGGAATACTTGAAAGCTAAGGACATAGAGGCTTCTTGACTCTGAAATTTCCACAGTGGCCACGACTTTCTGCGAATATGAAATGGCAGTAGGGTTGTATTTCACTGACTTCACCCTATTTCCGTCATTAAGCAATTTTTTTTTTTACTATGCTAGTAAAACTGCTTCTAGTTGTTTGCTAATCAAGAAAGCAAACAATAACAAAAATTTTCAAAAAACACAGAAAAACAAGCAATCAAAAAGTCTCAAAATGTGCTACTTTTCCTGTTTTTAAATGTGTGTTGCTATTGTTTATATACTTTCCAGACACCTGGGGAGGGAGGAAAATCTCACGTTGCTATTTCAGGGTGGGGTTGTGTTGTTTTGGTTTTGGTTGTTTTTTGTTTTGTTTTCTATTAACTTTTGTCATTTCATAAACCTGAACTTGTTCAGAATCTTTCCTTTGTACCAGAGGGGTCATTTGAGCATAGGCTTTTTTGTTGATCTTAGCGTGAACAGGAATCTTGGGAGGAGGGGAAAAAGCACCTTGATTTGTATGTTTGTGGATGTAGCGATTACTAGGACGATCTTCTGGTTAGATTTCTCTTTCTTTTTCTGGGGGACTGTTTTTCTGCTCTTTAATTGCCTCATGGCCAAAGGCTTATTCACTAGTGCCTCTTGACTAGTGCCCTCTGAGCTCTGGAGTTCTCCTTGAAGTTTGTGGTGAGTTAATGACTTGACTGGATGGTTTCATGAACGCTGTTCAAGATTGCTTTCGGTCTTTAGATCCAATATTGAAGTTTCAACTTTACAGCGTTAGTACAAGGGAGTTCAGTAGGGACTCTCTTCATTCCTTCATTTTTGTTCTAGGCTATAGTGTTTAGTGTTTGGTGAGGAACTTCAAGTTAACATTACCAGATTGATAGACAATTACCAGCCTTTCCACTCACTCACCATCAAATCAGCATCCCCATAGTTTTTCAATAGCAGTCTTTAAGAGACGATTGATATTAATAGAAAATAAAAAGGCTTGAGCACTCAAACCTTAGAAACGGAAGTGTTCTGTTTCAGGTTTTTTTTAAAAACATAATTAATATTTAGGGTAGGCCAAATGTAAGATCGCCTCAGAAATAACAATGCACAACCATATATAAGAACTGTTAATTTATTTTTTATAAAACTTAGATACTTTTTATTATTTGGAAGCAGTTGGGTTTTTTTACTAAATGTAAAATTGAAATTTACATTTCATGTGTTAATTGAGTCCTTAGATTGCTACACTTTGCATTTATTTTCATTTGTTTTTCTTTAGTATGTCCAGAAGCATCTATTATATAAATCTTACTCATTTTAATTTATATGATTTGTTTCATGCTGGTGACATGCAAACTATAAGAAAAAATTTAATCAATGTTTAAAGTTTCTTAGACTGAATTAATTTAAGGTGCAAAAAATTATTCATTTATATTGTAAAACTATCTGAGTTTATTTTATTTATGCATATATACACACTGTATACTACTTTATCTTTTAAATATTAGTTTGGATAATATGGTTAAGTCATTTATACTAGCCTTAATTTATGCATACCAAGAAAACATTCGTTTTTTAAACTAATTGCAGCTTAAAAAATCTGTTTCATTAATTTACAATTACTTTGTTTCATTTTCTAAAAAAGCAGAATGTGATTCCTAAGATAAGTTATTCCTCCTTTATGAATATGTATGCTGTCTCACTTCTTCTCCAGTAAGGATTCCAAGGGAGAATATACACTTGAAAGAAACCTTTTCAAGCAATTAAACTCTTTTAATGAATGAGCCCATATGGAAATTGACTGTTCTCCTCTTCTCCCTTTTAGATCTTAGATCAGTTTTGCAATGTGAAGTTCTGCATCGATGCCAGTCAACCAGATGTAGGAAGCTGGCTGAAGTACATCAGGTTCGCTGGCTGTTACGACCAGCACAACCTCGTTGCATGCCAGATAAATGATCAGGTAGGTTGTAAAGCTTTTTTTGTCTTTCTCTGAGAGCACTCAAGTATCAGTGGGGCCTGAAGAATAAAAATAACAGTGAGCTGCAGGAGACCCTTGTGGCCTGTTTGTTGAGATGCTGAAAGGTAATCCACAGATAGAAGTGAGATGGGGAAGAAAGTCATTTCCACCACTGTTTTCTTCCAGTACTAATTTCTTTGACTTTTTCTCCACTTAGGATCCGTATCCTTCATAAATGCTCTAGCTGCGTAGATGTGATTGAATCATTTTAAAAATAAGTACTGACTTGCTGTCTGCTAAGCGTCACAATTTTCCTTTACCATCCTAACATCGAGACATTGATAGAAACTATGGAACTAATCAAGAACACTTACAACATGTTCACATAAATTGGAAAGAATGCACTTAAAATTGTGCATAGATTGAATATAAAATAGTATGACATACGTACACACTTACCAATTTATACATTTGTATTGTTTTGTCTAAGTGTCCAAAAAATGAAGAACTTTTATTTCAGTTTAGTCCAAATACTTTGGGGGTTTTTTGGTGTATGCTAGAAAATTTAAAAATATCACTGCTGGATTTTGCTTTGTCACATTGTGGAGGAACAAGTGAGATTGATTTCAGTAACAGTAACTGAATTAAAGATCATGAAAATATCATAAAACATATTTTCCACTCAACAAAGTTAGCTTCTGAATCTTGTAACTTAGAAATATGACAATACCTAAAACAGCAGGAAGTGGAGAGAGTTGTGCCTTATGTTGAAATTTAATTATGTTATAATTCATTTCTTTTAATCCATTGGTTAGCAAAATCAAGTGTGTTTCAAAGACCATATTTAAATGATTGTTTGGAAAACCTACTGTGAAAATCACTACCAAGAGGGAAAGAATATCAATTAGCTGTTTCCAAGTGAAAGTTGTTAAGTAGTTTTAGCATCCTAATGATCTGTCTCCATTTCAGTCATCATTAAGAGATTGTTCCTTGGCATTTTATCAGCCAGCAGATAATTTCTTCCAACTGCCTAAACTGTGTAAAAGGTGGCAAATTGTAAAATTAGATTTAAGTGGGAATCACTTAAAAATCTTCAATATACAGCAAAATAATAAAGTAAGTCAATTGGGGTGTTTTTTCCTCCCTTTGCCTTAAGAAAACAAGAGACATTATTGACAAAGGAAAGCATTATTAAATTAGCTATTGATTGTGAGTAGAAAATTTCCCAGATCTTTCATCTGAGTTACTGTCACCACCAATAAGAGTTTTTGAACACTCAACTATTTGTAGATGCGACAATACAAAGTCATTATAAGTGAGGAAATTATTCATGTTAGTTTTCCTCAGTCAGGAACTTGTGGACCTCAAAAGGCAGCTTTAAGATGAAATAATATAATGACATCATAATAACCTTTCCCCATCCATATTTGCAGACAGTAAAAGCTACTCCCTTAGGTACAAGTGCGAGAGAACGAGAGAAAAGATGATTTAAGAATGGAATCGGTAGCCTACACATTTCTCGTTTAATATTTATGTGTCTAACATTTTATAATAAATAGTCTGTTGTCATTGGGATTCTTGACTCCATTACAAAAGGCTAACTATTTCACTGTCCCTAACCATGAATTAGCTTGCTTATGAGTATAGCATTTACAATTATAGCATGATTATGTTTGCAGGGCACGTTGTCAAATGCATTGTTTTACAAAGAAAATATGCTGGTTCATACTTTAATGAACAACAAGTTTCCTTTTTAGATGTGAAGAACCAAATAGTCAATCAGGAGGAAAGAGAGAACAATATTAAGCATGTGCACATTCTTTTTCTAAGTATCTGTTTTAAACTTATGTGATAGGTTGGCAGAAGTGTAAGATGGCAGTAGAGTGTATCTCAGATGACATAATTGCGAAATGAACATTGCATGGCTAAGTAAGTTCACCCATTAAGGAGAGAGAAGACCATCAGAGATACAAGTCAGAATTGTGGGATAGGAATAGATGCACAAAGTAACACTTAGCTCAAAAGACAAAAGAGCACACACCCAAAAAGTGTGCACACAGGTTATAAACATATTTTTGCGGTTAACTCAAGAGCATATTTCTGATGAAAGCCAGGTAAGAGGAGTATAATTCTAGACAGCTTTGAAATGTGAATGTTGGACTAGGTGCCATGATGAAAGCGCTGATGAAGGAGATTCTTGTGCTCTGCTGTTTTGGTCTCTGTTCCACGAGGAATAGGAACTACCAAATGGTGGCTAAGATCAGCTCATCCCATAAGATGCAAACCTGGGAGACGAGATAAGAGCTAAGATCCAGACCTAAAGTGAGGCCTTGTGTCAGTTGTAATTATTAAACATTAACTACTTCCACTCACCTGTACAACACAAACACAAGTTTAGCAATCTCTAAGAACAGTGGGAAAGGGTTTCTCTTCTCTCTGGGGCATAGATGGAACTCATATTTAGAAAGTTAATTTTAATGACAATATAGGCCTAATACATCTCAGGCAATGAAAAGGAAGAATTTCAGATGACTCTCTCAACTACATTCTCATACTGAAAATAATGAGGCAGGACTTCTAACAAATAAAAGGAAAAATTGTTTAAGCAATTTATACTTGCTGAGAGCCTTATTTTTAAAAATTATGATGTTTAAGATCAGATTGAATCAATTCAGGTTAAATGATGTGGAATCTTTAAAACAGAGTAAATGTGCTTCCTAAGATGATATAGAGCTTGATAACAGCAAAGCAAAGTCAACATATGTACAATGAATAAAAACCAGTTTTTGATCTGTTTGGTAAGGAAGAAGTATTTAGAAATAGTGTAAGTTTTTCTGTTTGCAAGTAAAGTTGATAAAGAATATAATCTTCTCTTTTATATTATAAATGCAAAGGCCATTCACTCAATTAATATTTTCCTAATACATTTCTACAAGTATTTTACTTTGAGGGATTTTTCTGAACTTTAATTTTCCAATGGACTTCTAAGAGTTACTTTATTTTAGGGTTTGTTTGGGGTTTTTTTTGTCCCCCACCATAGTAAGCATTGCCATGGCTTGCTTTCTTGACAGTGTTATCTAGAAATATCCAAGTTTATTTTTTTAAATGCCCCTTTCATTTCACTCTGTCTTCTACCTCAATTATTGCAATGATATTTTTGGCAATAGACATTCTGAAAACACTGGCCAGTGGCATTATCATTAAAGCAAAAAAACACAAGTTCCTGAAGCTTCTGTATCCTCCTCTACCTATGAAAATATTGTATTAACTATAGCAGTTTATCTTAAAGACGACAACACCATAGGCGTAGTAAATGGAGACGCAGACACACTCAAATCATAAAAGAGTAGATCCACTAAACACACCCAAGGCTCTCTATCTTTGAAGTGCTAATTATTTACCCCTCCTCCTTCCTTCTTGGTGTTTGTACATTGCTACATAGTTATGGTGAAGGGACACAATGTTTAGCTAGAAATGTTACTGAGTCCAAACAGTGTTTAAATATTTTCCTTCCCAGCAATGATGCTACTCTAGCTACTCTGAGGAGCAAGAATGGGCCCTGAGAGGTGGAGCAAGACACTGTGCAAATGGGTGACTGTCCCTTCCTGGCTAGGTCTTCAGGAGGACCCGGTACGAAGAGGAAGGGTACAAAGCCTTTCCTCACTGTTCAGAGCTTTCATTTGCATCCACACCTAGATGTGTTTACTATCAAGTAGGAGACATCTAATGATTGACCTAGATTTTTATTATTATGTATTTAATCTTGATATTTTGTGGTCTTTCCTTTTGGAGTCTTGTAGATATCTTACTTTCACAAGACACTGAGTAGGGGACGTGCCATGTTGCTTTAGAGTAGAACTCACTCTGCTTCCACCTCCCAGTCGTCCCTTTCATTAATCCAAACTCCTTGCTGTGGTTTCTGAACCAACTCCTTGCTGGCCCTGAGCTTGGTTTCTGCAGCTACAAATTATCACAGGAGGAGAATACCCATGTTTCTAGCGGATTCCACCCTCCGTTAGGTTTGCAGCCCAACTCTCTGCAGAGTCCACCACAGTCATCCATCTCTTAAATCCATCTTTACCATGTCCTTCCAGCAAGATCAAAGGCAAGAACACCTAGAAACTCGTGCTCTGCCTCAAAAAAAACGCCAGTTCTTGTCTTTGAAAGCGCTCACAAGTTTTGTGTGGGTCCCAAGTCCAACAGTTCTCTTTGAGTCTTCTTCATGGTGAAGTCATAGTGGTTGTAATCTGATGAGCCCTTGGGCACACAATGCATGAATGCTGACTTTTTCTCTGACTTAAACTAGACCTGTCTTTCTACTCAGGGTACCTAGAATGATGTGTTATGTGCTTCTGAGTAGCATTCTATAGACCATGTGTAAGTATGCCACCTTAGAGGAAGGGACATGATTCCATTCAACCTCCTTGCCTATGCTGACAGGGTCTACAAGTAGAGGAAAGGTGTCAAAACCCCTAAGACAGTAACTCTTGACATTTACATAGGTGACAAGTCCGGGCCTTTAAACAGGCCCTGGACAGCTGGTATTGTGTGAATAGAATCAGAGAAATCAGTTGTTCTATCTGAATAAAAAGAAATTTGTTGATAGATTAATATCAAAGCCCTGCTTTATATATTGAAAAAAATCTCAAAGAATGCTTGCGCCTCAGCAAATAGAAAATCAGAATCTACTTAAGGACATTCTGCTAGTTCCCGGGTGGGTAATGAGTACTGGTAATATCCTATCGGGATTTCCCTTGGAACAGGCATTGTTCTCATTTGTGATTTACTTTATAAAGTTTTAACTGCTTTCAGGTCAGGATGAACATGGCTGAGTTGGCATACCCACTCTCCACTTCTCAAGTCCACATCAATGCTTCTATCAGCCTGTTGCACTACACAGTATTATTACTGCAGGCTTATTGTGGGCTCAATTATCAGGTTATTTTCTTTGGCTTTTTCCTGGAAAAAAACTAATCTGTTTTCCTTTGCTATTCAGTTAATACAATTTTGGGGGGGTGGAAAGCAGGGTAGATCAACTATGCACAAAAGAAAATGTAATTTTTGACCTCTTTCTACTTAAAAAAAATGTTTGTGTCTTCCGTCAGGTAATTTGTTAATTTGCTCTTCCTTTACAAAGATTTCTGTCCACATTTTGTAGGACCTCGTTTGATGTTAAAATGATTATTGGCTTTGGCCATTTGCTTTGCTTTGCTTCTAAGTCAAGTACCACTTTTATACCAGAGTTATGCTCTGCTGTTTTAAGATAAATGCCAGCTGGCAATATCCAGAGACTGGCTCTGTGAACGGTGCCTAAGCTGACTTTGGGGGATGTTGTCTGGCTGATAAGTTATTTCCTTCACCCGAAGATGAAACCGTGTCAGACATTGCTTGCCGTTTGATATTTACATGGTAAAACAAAGAAACAGAATCCCCTCAGAAGGTTCCCCTCACTTCATAACATTGAGGATATTACACGGATACCACACTATACAGACTAGTATTTTTCTTAAAATACACCACAAAAGTTGAAAAAGAAGATGCCCTGAAGTATCTTGTGTACATTTTGAGTGAATTGGTGTCCACGTGGGTCCTCCGCCTTTTAGAAACATCTGTCACTGCTATCTTTTTTATATATGTTGTCCACCATAGAAGAAAGACACAGCCTTCTGAGGTGGCATCAGTAAGGGCTACAGGGATACAAGCTTTCAAGCAGTTAGACATGTTGGCCACGGACATAACAAAGTCTTTCTGCCTAGTAAAAACTCTGCAGGGGGATGATCTTTGGTTCCTTCATCAGGCTTCCTCATTATGGAACTATCCCAAACATTCTGGAACCATCCAGAATAATCAGTTTTCATAGCTTCAGACAAAATGGTCACAGCAAGAACAGGTATACCCCTGGAAATTATATCGAGAAAAGCTTGGGGAAATATGTCTTGAAGACTCTGAGAAAGACGTTGTTGTTGTTGTGTGCCAGAGAGTCTGAACCGACCCCTAGCTGACCCTCTAGTGAGTTTTCAGAGGCAGTTAATTGCACGGGAGGAGATTGGTCATCTTTATCCTGGAGAGTAGCTGGTGGCCTTGAACCTGTCATCTTTGGGATTGCAGCCCATTTTCTTGCCACTAGGCCACAAAGAAAGAGCTAAACATTTATTAAAAGAGACAGCTTGCAAGGCTTCCAGGCTGGATATGCTCAATGCTTCAGGTGTAATAATAAAAAGATTCTCTTTTGTTTCACCCAATAAATTCTACTTAGTTTTCTCATCAGATTAATAACAAAGATTTTTTATTTTATTTTATTTTATTATTTCGTGTGTGTGTGTGTGTGTGTGTGTGTGTGTGTGCACTGTCAAATCAGATCTGACTGGTACAGGAGGAGACTGTCCCTCCTTCTCCAGCAGAGCATCTGGTGGATTCAAACCACACACCTCTGGGACTGCAGTGCAGCTTTTTGCCACTAGGCCACCAGAGCTCCGGTTTAATTTTTTTTTTTTTTTTTTTTTTTAATGTGAGAGGGAAAAATGCTCCTCCAAAAAAATGTTAGATTGAAAATTATCAGTGGATACATATTATTTTGGAAGTGGATGTAGCAAAGACAATTCTTTCTCAGTTAACATTTTCCTGTCTTGAGAATGTAATCCTAACTACAATAAGACTATCTTCTCTTGGGAGAAATGGAGAATGGTTTTCTTTGGCAAAGTTTTGTCCCAGCAAGGGTTCTATTATGAAGGAGAGAAATCTTTGCTTTCTGTCATCAACTTCTCTGTCTGCTACAGACACTTCATGTCACCTCTTGCTAATGAGGCACAGAGTATATAATTGGACCCTTCTTCCAGAGGCTACAGCATGACATCACTTTTGCACTCCTGATGCGGGGTGTCCCACACTGATGTGGAGACACCAGGGTCCACACCATGTTTCCTAAAGCCATACCCCACATGCACAACGTGTCTGTTGCAGCACCAAGACTGACAGATGTGTTCCTATCCAATGTTTACCTTGTTCAGATATGTAAACCGTCTCCTCGCCACCCAGTCATCCCCCAAATGATAAAGTTCTGTTCAGTTTTTCCTAATCTTCTGAGTGGTAAATTAAATGAGCTTCTAGTAAATAAAACATTCAGGCCAAATGTTGGGAGTTGGAAGAGGAAGATATCAACTGTCAACTTCGAAGTGAAAGGACAGTCAGGGTCTGAGAAAGTTGTCTCTGTACAGATTTTCAAAGGGAATCCATTTCTCTTTTATTTCAATTATTACAACTTCCTGAGTAGGTCGAAGGCCATTCATAATTCGCACTTCTGTCATCTTTAGACTTGCCAAATGCCATCTATTAAGCATAAATAAAAGTCCCAGTGCTTAAACAGGAAAAAATAAATGAAAATAACAAGGAGGCTTTGTTCGTCTCTTTAGATGAGGATGGGTTTCTTTCTTGTTACTCCTTTGTTCTGTGGATTTCCCTTCTCTCTCAGTAGTACAAACATCAGATGTTAGATCGATCCAAGCATAGCAAGCTAGGAAGCAGGCTGGTCTGACAATCTCTGGATTCCCCCCCCCTCTTCTCTTTTGTGAATAATAAACAAGAAGCCACATCATTCCCACGTATAAGTAAAAATGGGGATAGCTTCAATTGGAGAGGATTAGTCTGAACAAAACCTTGCTAATATAAAACAGAATTAGTCTGAAATTCTTTTGTGGACTATTAACTGCACTGTCAGAGCTCACGAGTGCCCATACTCTCTGTCTTAAATAACAAAAAAAATACATATTTAATAACTTAAGATTTGTCACAGGTAGGTGCATTTGCATGCCTGTGTGAACAGACACTATATACTATATAAATATAGCATGTAATTCTATATAACTCATATAACTAGAGTAATTCATACTAGTACTCATTTGTATATCATGTACATAGTTGCTAATGTTTATGTAATGTTCACACCTCTAAAAAAAGTATTCTTTACTACATTTATATGTCACAAAAAAAAAGTGTGTCTGTATTTATATGTACCATTGTATGAACGCACACCCTTTTTGGAGTATAAAATTTGCCAAATCAGATCCATAAATCAAATCTTTAATACTCCTGTTTATTACCTTTAATTTGGGTTTAAGTCTATTAACAGAATGAACATCCTCCTGGCTTTTGGAATGCTTTCCAGTTTTTATTTAAATAAATTAAGTGTAATAATTATGCAGAATTTATTTAATTCCTATGTATACATATAAAATGTATGTCTTAAAATATTGATTTCTCCAGTAGTAAGTGTAAACTTGAGTTGAGAGTTTTACTCTTTATATAATTTGAGTGATTTAGAATTTTATATTGACATGTATACACACAGAAATTTCACTAGCATACAATCTTAATAGAGGTTTTTAAATGTAATAGGAAGTGAGATATTAAGTTTTTACTCTAAACAGCATACTATCAATTATTATTTTTAGAAACCCAAATGTAATATCCATATTTTAAAAGATAGAAATAAGATTTTCTGGGGGAAAATAGAGACAATGGCCAATTAAATTTTTACTATAATAAAATAAGACCAATTCAATTTTTCAGTTCATGTATATGGAGAATTAGGTCATGTTTGTATAGTGTTGGGTTTCTAGATTTTGGTATTTGCAACTAAATAGAAACCCCCATAGGTGTTATCACAGTTTTAAAATATTTACTCTGACTTTTTAAAATGTGACATTTTGTATCTAATTTTAGGTACATTGTCTCATAAGGCCCCATACCTCATATCTGTCTTCTTATTTCGGGAGAAGTAAAAAAAAAAAAAAAATAGTCTGCCTTTCTATAAGAGAAAACACGCTTTTTGACAGAGACACAGCGAAGAAGAAATCTGTCCTTTTGTATCCGTTTAAGCGATTCCCAAGCATCCGTGAGCTTTGAGAACTTCATTATATAATTGAATTGAATTCATCACAAAAATCTCAGACCCAAGACGTCTTTATTTTGGATCCAAAGGGCTTTTTCCATGCAGCCCTCTGATGGGAGAGGAGACTTATTAACTCTCTTATGGCAATTAACAGACCAATTGACTCCCTTCCATCTCTTACCCACATAAACCCCAGAAAGAGTATATGAGTAATATTTCTGCTTCTGTTTCATAACTCAGTTAACATATAACACATATGCCTACAAATCAGCTGAGACTATGAGAATATACTGATTTTTAAGGACATTTTTTTTCCATTGTTTATAAGCTTGCCCATGTCCACTTATACCAATTTTGGGAAATCATCATCAATTTTTCCCCCTTTATCATACCCTTGTTTCCTTGTTTCATAAGACCGTAAATCTGAAGTCTTACATCTGAAAGCCTTGATTCCTCCAAGATTATGTTTGGGCTTTTTTTTTTTTTATTCACCCACCCAGATAAGTATAGTGAGACTATAGATTATCTTTTTATTTTGGTTTAGACTGCTTAGTTCCTGTGTCAAATATAATTTCTAGAAAGTAAGCTTGGCATAAGTAGAGGCATCGCTGAATATAAGTGTTTGAATTAGACCATGGGGCCCTTGTAATTATAAGGGAGAAATCTTACTTTTGCTTTGGCCTCTCCAGGATCTTAAGAGATGAAATAGGAAGATCTCAAGTGAGAATGCCACCTTGACAAGGGGACAGGGTGTGGGAGGGTGTGGCAGATGGGACTTCAAGGGAGATTCTTACTGCTCCGTGGGGAAGTGTGCCCAGAATCTGCCCTCATTATGGCTGGCGCTTGCCAGTTCTTTTCAAACCTCAGTTTCATGAGGGCCATAAAAAGTCACTTAAAATCGAAAAGAACACCCTGAAGTTAAAACCCACTGTACACTGCCTTGCCTTCCATAGCCTGGAATGTCACCTTTTACCTCCAGTAAATAAAGCCAACATCAACACTGTTCCATGTCTTTTATTTTTTTATGCACTCCATATTCTTCACATGACCCTCTGAACACTTCAAGGGAAATTTCAGTAGTGATCTATATCCTGGTAAAGAGAATTGTCTTTATAATATATAGTTACAGTATATCCGTCATTCTCTTTTTGTTTCATGGACCATTCGCATTGGATTGAGTAAATCTAAAAGGGAATTAAAGGAGACATGATTAATAGTGGTCTACAAAGAAATAATGATATCATAATACTTTTCTTAAAACGATCAGGCATGTGTGTCAAAGCTGCATTCCTCTACAGAGACAATTACACTGTTTGCCTGTGTGCAGGGGGCATTATCTCTTTAACCTTGCTATTTCCGAGAAGCCACCGAAAAGTTCTAATATGTCACAATTCAAATGTCAACATGTTGTTGGAAAGGAAGCTAATAAGTTAAACCTTTAAGAGATGCCAGAAAGAGAGGTGATTCAAACTGTTGAGAGAAGCCCATTGTTTTCTGAAGGGAACTAGGAGTCCAGAATGAAACAAGGTACTACTACAAAGCATTTATCTGGAAGATTTAGAGGAGAAAAGCTTACATACTCATAGCCTTAATCAGGTAAATTTTGAGCAGAAGTTTTTTTGTTTTTTTTTTTTCTCAGCCACTGTTATTTCTAAACAAAGGAAAACAATGAAAGTTAGGCGTGAAAGATACAAACTGCAGTTTTACTCTTTTGTGTTTTTTTAATAGTAATAACATGTAAAAAGTAGTCACTTTCCTAAGGCATTTTGGATTCTATCTGTGTTTTGTTGTAAAGAATCTTAAGTTATAGGAACACATATAGCAGTTTTACCTTTGCCATTATTTTCTAAAAATCAGCTTCAGGTAGTTTGACCACTCTTGAATGAAAGCAATTGTTTTATTGTTTTAAAAAAGAGGAGGGAGGGAACCAAAAACGAAGGAGTAAATAAAAAATTTGATATGGCTTTAGCCCAATTTGGGGTCTGATCTTTTTCTGGAAAAATAAACAATTGGACTTTAGAGCCCCCTACTGGAATAAAGAAGCACATCCTTAGGATTGTGGGCCTCTATTTTTTTTTTTTTTAAAGAACCAAATAATGACAAAGATATGTACATTTCTGTTGCTCTTACCAGACAAGTTTTAGTAGGACACCTAGGAATAATAGTCAGGTGATTTTCCTCGGTTTGAAACATCAGGTGGTCTTTCAAGAACTCTTAGTGTTTATAGCCTCTTCAAAGACTCTATTCTTTCTTTTTCTTAGTCATTTAAGTTATGTAATTCCTCTCTTCCTTCTTATGTTGAGACAGAGCAGTGGCTGCTGGTTTTGGTAGTGCTGTCCTTGTCATCTTGGCTATGATATTTAGAAGGTGGGGGATTTTTTTTGCTCACTGATTTTGTAGGAGAAGGATGGGCAGTCTTCCCCTGTGCGATTCACTGCCTCCACACTCACTAGAGGGGAGGTCAGCTATGGGTGATTTCCGACTCGAGTACACAGCAACAGCGTGATGTTGAAATGCTATTGGTGAGAAACCTTCGAGAGGGAATCGAATGGGAGGAAAGATACCTCATTGGTAATGGGGGGGGGG